>NW_020884872.1:21202550-21446648 GCF_003945725.1 Corapipo altera
GTTTTATCAACATCAAATTAATTTTCCTCATAAAATCTTAATAATTTTCATTGTTGGGCTTTCTGATTTTAATTGTGTAAATCTAATCTAACATGAAAGTAGCTGTGCATTAACTCAACCCCAATATGCAAGACATCTTTTTTTCCCCTTGACAGGACCATCACCATGAACATTTGTTAACTCACCTACTTCTCTAATTGCTTCTGGGAAACTCAGTGGCTTTTGTGCCCAAGTGCTACCAGACCCTCAAAGCCTACTGAGAAATCACCATATCCAAACCACACTACCTGTGAATGAATCTCTGTACAGACACTGTTAATACCAACCAAAAAAACAAATCTGACTGTGAAAATTGACCTCAAGGGAATTTTCCATTAATGAATGTAGACTTCACTCTGTTCTCTCTAGATGACATTCTGAACTTAGAAAAAGTGAACAAATAAATTCAGGGCCACAAATCTTTGATTCAGCTTTTTTTCCTGGTATATGTATATGTGTTAAATATGACAGTATACAGTGATTTAAACTCCAGAGGATACTTTCTAAAGGAAAGGCAAATAATTTTTCAGGTCATCCTCATTGATCACAGATTACTAGCTCAAAAGATTACTCACTATCTTATGAAATGGGACTTCGATACCTTAATTCATCTAAGTGCTCTTGAAAAAATATTCCCAGCCTATTCAAGAAAAAGTTTTTGCTGAAGTCTCAGAGTAGTATTCAGTAGCACAGCAGATGTCTACAAGTTAAAAACAATCTGACCTTTTCTGGTCTGAGGCCTGGAAAGAGAAATATATCATTGTCATTTAAATTGGTTTGGAAATACTTGAGGTCTCTGCTTAGGTCAAGATGTATTTGATACCCTCAAGATATGGTGGAGGCATGAGACTATGGGGGCCCCTGAGATCATTAGGGTCATTTCTTTGCTTTTTCTCTAATTTTCATTGATATAACAATAAAGCAATAAAGTGAATATGTGACGTGAAATTACTAATTAATCTGAGTTTACAAAGGTTCAATACTATGAATGCTATGTGTCATTTTGTTTGTAATGGGGAGTTACAAAAATGTACCTATAAGTTTTCCCCATGTGAAGGCAAGAGAGATTTCTGGAAGAGCCCTACCTTACATACAAGGGTCACAGGGAGATTGGTGTTTAGGATAAATTTGAGGGCTAAATTTGAGATGAGGAAGGATCATTCACACAGGAACACCACAAATCAGCTGAAATATTAACATAGATACAAGGAACAAATTAGTCTAACTGTAAATAGATACTATTTGGAGAAGAGAGGAGATATTGCCAAGCTAAACTCCCCAGAGCACAGATGGCAAATAACCTCTTGAAGGCCACAACCGGCACATTTCTTACTTATGGGAACAGCACTGTTCCTATGGATAGAGAGGTAGGTATAGGTTAGTCCTCCCTACTAATGTGTTTTTCTAAAGACTAGTTATTTCTGAACCTGTAAGATCAAATCTAGGAATATAAGGAGACATCTTTGAACAGGAAAGGTTTGGAATCTCCACATTTCACATGAATAGCTCCATAACAGACTGGTGTTTCAGTATCACATACAAAGAGAAGTAAGCACAATCCAGCAAATAGATTTCTGCTCTAGAAAGCACCAGAAAAGCACGTCTATCTATACTCAGGAACTGATTGTATTGTTATCAAGATTCAACAAATAAATACGGTAACAGTAGGACAGACTATTTGCATACAATTCCTGATGATAAATTTCACATACCAGTGTCTCCTATTTAAAACAATTATTTTTTATTCTTTTACCATGTATTACTAAAATTGATATAGAACAAGGAAAGTAATTAAATGTTACATGAAAAATCAGTTTACATTCTGAGAGGGAAATGTGATATTATGGTCCAGTATTTTTCGCCAAGAAAGTCCTTAAAGCTCTCTGTAACTCAACCATCTATTTTTTATGAGCAGCACCTGGGGTTGTTGCACAACTAGTTGGCAAACTACAGCAGAATCAACACAAAAGTTGATATGTGAATGGACTGAGAAATTTGGAATATGGAGCTTGACTACCTGAGCCCTAAATTGGCAAGAATTTTTAGGATATGTCCCATAGAAATGTTTTAGGGATATTTTTAAGGACAACTGCCAATTTTTTGCCTTATTAAAAAAATGCTAGTAAAAAAGCCATCATAGCAGCACTTTGTTCATAACATCCTGTTAAGATGTTCAAACCTTGTTCTGTAGGATGTGCTGCTTACATTAGGTTTCAATCTGTCCTGAAGCTGGTTTGGAAGGGACCTTCAAAGATCATCCAGTCCAACTCCCCGGCCATGGGAGGGGACATCTGTCACTAGATCAGATTGCACAGTGCCTGTATGTGAACACTTCCAACAATGCAGCATCCATAACTTCTCTGGGCAATCTGTTGCAGCGTTTGACCGCCCTTATTGTCAAAAATTTCTTCCCAATGTCCAGTCTAAATCTACATTTTTGCAGTTTAAAACTTTTGACCCTTGTCCTGTCACTACAGAGGTGGTAAGTCTTTCTCCAGTCTTTCTCATAATTTATTCCCCTTTATACATTGATAGATGTAATAAGGTTTCCCTGGAGCCTCCTTTTCTCTAGGCTGAACATGCCCAGCTCTTTCAGTCTGCCTTCACAGGAGACTCCGCCCCTCTGATTAAATTCATGGACCTCCTCTGGGCCTGCCTTAACAGACCCACATCTTTCCAGTGCAGGGGACCACAGAGCTGGATGCAGTACTCCAGGTGGGGTCTCACAAGAGCAGAGCAGAGGAGCAGAATCACCTTCCTCAACCTGCTAGCCATGCTGCTTTAGATGCAGCCCAGGACACTGTTGGCTTTCTGGGCTGAAAACTCACACTGTTGGCTCAAGTCAAATTTTTCATTCACCAAAATGAAAGGATAAATTATATGTGTTTGAATTGTAAATAAATTCATTACTTGCTTAATGTGTGCTCTGTGATTTTGTGATGTCAAAATCAACTCTACTCTGGATTAGAAGCATATAAAGCATATAAAAGCATTTTATACCTTTGACACAGCCATATACTATACATTGGCTATTCTTTTCATATTACCAAAACTAGTATCTTCCTTGATTTTGACAGAAATGTTTATACTGAGCTGTTAATTTATCTCAAACATCTTGCATTGTTATCTTTGGATTTGCAGGAAGACAAAATTCATACTATTTTTCTGGGCTAGACCATTCTTTAAGATTAAAGCACATTTACATTTGTATTATTTCGTGTTTGCCTGCTTTGTTTTTAAACTCTAGTCTGATTCAGCAAGGAAAGTAAACTTGCTTTCTAATCCATAACCATCTCATCCACAGTGAGATACAAGAGCCTAAAGAGCCAAAAATCCTTTATCCTCAGAACAGCAAAATGGCAGCTGTACTATAAAAACACGTAAACTGAAGGAACTAAGGGCAAGTTATTCACACTTACTTTTAGGTAAAGTAAGTGTGACATTCTAGATGAGTCCATCCAGTAGCTTGCTAAAATGGTGCTTGCTGAAAAAGGAAGATGTTTCTCCTCTTTCTCTGTTTTCCCTGGAAGCTGGTTAGGAAAAAGGAGGTAAGGGAGAGAAGAATGCTCTGCCTCCCATCTTGTAGTATCAAAAAGCTGCAAGATCCACTGAAGCTGTGGAATATAACTTCATGCTGATCTAAGGTAGGGATTTGATTATCCTGCAGTCTTTCTTTCATTATCCCAAACAAGTAACTCAGCCCTTAGGGGTCAGGTGTTCCTTTGGATATTGAACACACTACTGTAACATAAAATCAGCTCGGTGTTCTCAGGGTTACTGCAATGTACTCCTCATGAGACAATGTTATAAAGAAAATTCCATGGATGGGTAGGGAAAGAGAATGATTTAAAAATAGAAGTGTGTATACACAGCCAAAAGAAAGCAAAACTAAAAAGAGAACATTCAAACCAGTAAAAAATACCCCAAATACACTAACTGAAATAAATACACAAATACCCCTTCCCCCCAATAGTAACACTGAAAAATAATTGTAGGAAAGCGAAATAAAGATTCGGTATCAGTTTTTCTTAAACAGCACCATAAATTGAAATATAAATACCTTCTTTTACAATGAAGTAGCGAGGAAAAAAGCTGAAGAACAAAAGTATCACTTTACCAGACTGCCTTTCACTAGTCACAGCATCATTACTCTAGTGCTTTCCCTAGCTTTAAAAATTTCATTATTTATCTCATTATTATACAAAAAGTAATAAAAAGCTTTCTTTAATCCAATATAAACAACTGTTTTTCAGAAGAATAATGATCTTCAGTAGTATTACCAGCCTGCCTATTATAGAGTGTGATTGTTTTAGCAGTTAAATGTACCACTGAAAAATTCCCAGCCATAGTCAATAAAAAGTCAGTTCTACCAACCTCATCAATAAGAGCTTATTACCACCTGGAATTTGAGCCTTGTGAGTCAGCAGTGTGAAATTTCTGCATGGAAATTCACTAATAGGAACTAGTCTGTTGATGAACAATACAGAATCAATATTGCCATGAGCTTTATTGTATGATTACTATTTTCACTCAGAATTAGTTCTCCTTTTTTTAAACAGTATGGTCTCAAAACAATTCACATACATTTCAAAAGAAGCATGAAAAAGCTTCATGTTTCTCTCCAATAAACAGCAAGGATTATTTTAAAAGAATCTCTAGGATTCTCAGTATCATCGCTGAAACTGAAATGTATGTGGTCAGTTTTAGTTCTTTTACTACAGCTAATTGATATGCAGCTATGAAGACATGGTAAAAGGTTGGAAGACACTTCCTAAGTCATCATAGAAACTGTTCACATCATTATAGTTCATATAGTGGTGAAGATATTTAATTATGCTTAAAAAAAAATCACTTAACCCCCAAGACCAGAAGAAAACCTGAGTCCCTGAGTCCATGTGCACATTCTAACCATTTCCAACCTCCAACATGGATCAAGACCTGGCTTATCTTCCACCCTTCCCAATTCCCATGCCAGCTGAATTAAAGTCCTAATGCTTTACTATAGATCCAGAGCTGGATTAGTGAGTGACTGGCAACAAAGTTATATCTCTGTAGGTGATATCATTTCTGTGCCTTGGGTTTTCTTCTGGGAAACAGATTAATGAGATTCCCCTACATAAAAAGACTTTGTGAAAATGCTTATTTGAGAATCCATTATACACTCTAGCAAAGTACTGACACAGAAAAGATGAGAGATGTCAAAGAAAACTGTCTTCAAAACAGAAGTTCAATGGCATGTGTTAAATAAAACATGAGAATTCATATTTAACAATGAGGAATACACCTACCGTTGAGAAGCTGCTGATTAAGAAGGCACTCTGTGATGAGGAGACAGGCTTCCAACAGGAAAAGAAATGGCATGTAAACATATGCTTAAAGAACTACAATAAGACACCAGCACAGGAAGATTGATTTTTTTCTATCTTTGAGTACTTGACTTCATAGCCTTACAATGTTCATTTGTGCCTTCTGCATGTTTGTATGAATTTATGGGCTGTATCAGATATGTTCAGGTACTGGGTAATACACTACAAAACTATCTGGAGGTCCAAGGAAAATGTGTGGATCAGAAGGTTTAAACACCCAGATTAAAAATCCTTGACATTTTTAGTTTCTCTGCTCCTTGGTTTCATGTTTAGCCTTCTTTCATGGAGATGCAACTTCTACCAGCAACATAGCTCCTAGCTCAGTTGCACCTTTTATAAAACCATGATTACAAGCTCTATAAATACCTACACAGATATGCTTTCAGTGTCCAACTATGGAAGAAAAAGTATGGCAAAATCATGTTCCTAAGTCAGTACTAAAGGTTAAAGTTTGACAAAAGGGACACTTCTGCCAAAGCAAGCTAAGTCTTATCACCCTGATCTCTTGTTCTGGGTGATTGACTTACTAAATTCCTGTAATTTCTCTGGAACAGGGCAAATGTAATTTCTCTTACCAGCTTCACAGTATCTGTGCTAAAAAGGTTGCTATGCAGAGGCACTCCACGAGCAAAATCTTTATTGGCTTCCTTTAAACTGTTTTTCCAATCTGTATTTTGGAGATTATCCACAATTTACATAAAGTTAGCCCTGTTCTGTTTCCTAGTTTCAACCTTTATCAAGTATACATAGAAATCACTGTACTCCTGTAGATCAGTTTTGGCTTAAATCTTTGCTGTGTCCTTAATCCCACTGATAATGGCTTTCCCCAGTCACCTTAAGCAATGAGTAAAATCCAGCCATACCATTTATATGTAAAATTCAGAGGCAAATGTTAAAGAAAAGGTTGGTAGCACATTTCATTAGAAAACTTCCTATACTCATTGCTTGGAGAGTCCTAGGGATTCTCTCTCATCTCTAGTTTATCTAAAATAAGCTTTGAGCTTTCTCTTACTAATGGAAAGTAGCTTGTCTCAAGAGTAATGCTATTTTTTTTCACTGATTACAGCATTTTGATCACAATGTTAGATGTCATTTCACTGTTTTGTATTAGACTAAATTTTAAGAGTTTCATAACTAATAGAAAGCTTTTAAAATTTTGAAAGTTACATGATTACATTTTTGTAAAGTAAAATGTACTATGCAATGACATATTTTGTGCTGAGAATTTGATTCCTGCAATATTAGATGCAAATGAAATCTGTTCAGCAGCTGGTAGAAAATTTTGAACAACACAGCACTACTACGACAAGCTGCATTACACTGAATTTTTCCATCACTGAGTATGCTTTACTAAGACATTATTTAAACTTGACTAATTAAAAAAATGTTATAGAAATGGCTGCTTAAGATGTGCCTTGTAGTCTTGTAAATAATGTTCTGAGAAGGAGTTTTGCTGTGTACAAGGATGTAATATAGAAAAAGTAAACTGTACTTAAGGAGGATTAGGTAGCTCAGGAGGCTTATCATAGCAGAAATGGGAGTCTTTCATCACTTAGTCACCTCTTAAATTTGGTCCCATTCCATAGTCAGTGAAAGTCATTGCTGCTTAGTGACATATGAAATGGGTTTGGGTTTTAGAACAGATTGTAACTGGAAAGCATCCACATTATAAAAGGCAGAACCACAAATGTCTTTAATCTGCACCCATACTGACAATTTTCTCAGATCTGACTTAAAGAATGAATGTGCTTGAACAGCTTAACTACTGTCTTAGCAAAGAAAGAGTCTCTTATGTTAGGATAAGAGCAGAATGGCAGAAAAGGGTGGGAAAATTCTGTCCTAGTCACAGAGTACCTGTATTGGCTGAATACGTTCTTCCTCAGAGATTAATATCTTTCATGATAACAAAACCAGTTTAATATTAAACCTTATAGATTTGAGATGTATACCATGATAAATTCATAAAAAACAAGGTCAAGAAATGTACCATCAGCATCACACATCACTCCCCAGATTTTTAATTCTATCCATAAGTTTTCAGGCTCAGCCAACTTTATGTCACATTCATAACAGCTGGATAAGATCAATGCTTATCTGCCACTTCTGATCATGTGGCATTACATTCTGCTTTGCTTATCTTTGAAATTGATGTTGCACTGTTACAAGTGACTACATCAGGTGAAAAGCTATGATAAATTAGGTTTATCTCTCTGTACACGGTTTTTTCCTGAAAAAAACCCAGACTTAAGGATAGCTCATTCATTTTTTTTGCAAAGCATTAGGAATTTAATCTTTTCCCCATTCATATTTTTATTAATGATTATTTTGATTTTTAGCATAATTCAGAATTCTCAAAAGATTTGTGGTACATTGTTAGATTGCTCCTAATAGAATAGGATTCTAAATAGAGGTTCAAAGCATACAAACACTGTAAAGTTGTAAGAATTCAAAATAACAACCACTAACAATTATATATAAAAGAAGATTATTGATTTCAGATGAAACTTACCAATACTATGCTGTTTTCCAGAAGGAATATAGTTACTGTTCAATATAGGAAAGAACATTAAAAAAAAAAACAAAAAACAAAAAACAAGAAACCCAACATCTAAGAATCCAAGTTCAGGCCAGAGTAACTTGAAATAAATACTAACATTAAATTTTAATTATTTTGTAATTAAAAATAACAGTTTAACTTTGAGACCTTAAAGGCTTGTAAGTTTAAAATAATTACTTTAAAATGAGAAAGAAAATACTTCTTTTTGTTCTGTGAATGTTTTAGGCTATGATACCTTCATCAGAGCAAGAATTTTACTAAAAGTCGTGTGGGCATAATTAAGTTTTCTGTCTTCTAAATATTTTACAATTTTCCAAAGTAGCTTTTGTTTTGTTTCTGAAAGCATTCTTTCCATCTATTAATAAAGCAGTTGCATATCTATTAGTAAAACAGTGAAAAAAGCCACAGGGGTCAATAAAAAGAGTTTATGTAAAATTGGAATAGTTTCCACTTAAGACCCTTGATTCACATCACTCCAGAGTAGAATAGAAGTTCAGTGCAGAGGACTCAAGTTCACATACGTTGCACATTAACTATCTAAACATGAACAAATTCATCAGATAAAGGACACGTAAGCATTTAGTTTTTTAACTAAATAGGCTGTATAGGGATTAAGAGCCACAGCACATATTATTGATATAATCTCTTTAACCACACTGGGAAATCTTATTATGGAACAAATAAATTAGATGTTTTTCACAAAGGTCTGGAGCAGACTTGGTAGAGCTTCTGTACTTCTCTTCCTCTTTGAAAGCATTATGTGAAGATAACGTTTCTATAGACAATCCTTCACCATGATAACAGTGGAATCAAAGAAAAACAGTGTGAAAAGTGGTCTGACTTTCAGTTAGTCCTACTAGATTGTACCCCAGCTGACCTTCCTCAGTGAACTATATTTTGTCTGCCTCACTGTATTTCATTATAGGCCACATCACCCCAGAGAGCTTGTGTAGCACAGTATCACAAATGCTTTGACAAGTCATAAATATTCCTCATGTAAGGTTCAGTTACTTCAGATAACTAAGGTTTTAACTACATAACTACTTCTGGTTAAAAAAAGGTTAGGCATTATATTTCCTTGTAAGGAAAATCTACTTAAGATGTCATTAGTGTTCTCAAAATTTGTCAATCACTATAGAAACAGAGAATCATGAAATGGTTTGGGTTGGAAGGGACCTTCGAAAATCAGCTAGTCTAACTTCCCTGCCAAATCTCTCACTAGGTCAGGTTGCTCAGAGCCCTGTCCAACCTGACCGTGAACACTCCCAGTGATGGAGCATTCACAGCTTCTCTGGGAAACTTGTGCCAGTGCTTCACCACCCTCACAGTAAAGAATTTCTTCCTAATAGCTAATCTAAACCTACCCTCTTTCAGTTTAAAACTATCCCTTGTCCTCTTGTAGTGGGATGACCCTGGCCAGACACCAGGTACCCACTACAGCCACTCTTTCACTCTCCCTCTGCAACTGGACAGAGGAGAGAGAAAAAAAAAACAGCTAAGGGTTCCTGAGTAGAGATAAGAGCTGGGAGAGGTCAGGTAAAACAGACTCAAAGTGGGGATAGTACTTAAATTTACTACTAACAGGATAAGAGACAAAGAGTGAGAAATGAAACAGCCTTAAAAACACCTTTCCCCCCTCCTTCCTTCCATGTTCTCCCTCCTCTCCCTCGAGCCGTGCAGGGGGATGGGGAATGGAGGTTACAGTCACTTGTTTCTGCTGCTACTCAGAGAGAGGAGTCTTTCCCCTGCTCCCGTGGGGTCCCTCCCACAAGAGAAAGTCCTTGATGGACCTCTCCAATGTGAGTCCATCCCTTGGGCAGCAGCTCTTCCCAAACTGCTGTCCTGTGGGTCACTCCTCCATGGGGTGCAGTGCTTCATGAATGAGCTGTACCGGCGTGGGTCCCCCACAGTCCTACCTGGGAAAAACCTGCTCCAGTGTGGGCTTCCCTCTCCATGGGCTGCAGGTCTCTGGCAGGACCCTGCTCCATCTTGGGCCTCCCACGGGGACACAGCCTCCTTCATGCATCCACCTGCTCCAGCGAGGGCTCCTCCATGGGCTGCAGGTGGGTCTCTGCACCTTGATGTTCCTCCATGGGCTGCAGGGGCAGAGCTGCTCCACCATGGTCTGCACCACGGGCTGCAGGGGCCTCAGCTCCGGTGCCTGGAGCACCTCCTGCCCCTCCTTCTGCACTGACCTTGGTGTCTACATTGTTATTCCCATGTTCTCACTCCGCTCTTCCCTGGCTGGAATTCATTCTGCACTACAACTTTCTGTTCTTAAATATGTTATCACAGAGGCATTACCATTACTCCTATTTGGCTCAGCCTTGGCCAGCTGCAAGAAGTTTGTCCTGGAGCCGGCTGGCATTGTCTCCATGGGACAGAGGAAGCTTCTAGCAGCTTCTAACAGAAGCCACCCCTTTAGCCCCCCCTGCTACCAAAACCCAGCCACAGAAACCTACTACACCTGTCAATACAGGCCTTGGGCAGTAAGTCCCTCTTAATTAATATACCTTAATAAGATACTCAGTCTTCTCCAGACTGAATGGAGCCCCAGTCCCAGATCTCTCAGCCTTTTCTCTTAGGAAAAAATGCTCTAGTCTCTCTTGTAACCCTTTGCTGGACACTGTCCAGTAGCTCCATATCCCTCTTGTACAGTGGATATACCAAGCTACACTCTTCATATATAACTCTTACAAAATCTTCTAAGGTATTTCAAATACAAGTTGCATGTAAGATGCTTTGGGATTTATTTCCTCACCTTTTCTTCTAATTAACCAACATGAGATGATTGTTGTATCTTCTTGGCATAATTTGATCCTAAGACAGGTCAGAAGATCGTGGCAGAGAGGCACTTAGGTTTTTTCAGCTTTCAGGGGATTCGCATAATAAAGATCTCCAGACAAAGCTCTCACTTTACAGTCTGTTCCAGACTACAGTTTCTGAGACCTTTATACATATAAGCCTTTCAGTTGTGATTGTTGTACAAAGGAGGAAGACCTCATATGTAGTTCTGCTACAGAATAATAAACAGCCATTTGCAAAAATGGTGTTGGATTACTGTGCCTTCACACAGCTTTCATGCAAGTCTACAGGGGGCTCCAAAACTCTTTGCAGTGATCTGTTTTGGATTAAATTACTGTAATGAAATTTACATCAAAACCAATTTCTGAATATATCCATCTCTCTTCCTATACTCAATCAGGAATGAAGGAACGAAAGAAGGGAAGAAGAGAGGAAGGAAGAAGAGGATAATATTGTATTCATTGATTCATTCATCATTTCTTTTTCCATTTTTAGACAGTAAGATTATTTCATCTGCTCTCATATGAATTATAATTAATAGCATTAATAAGGTGCTTAGCCTACATTGAAAGAAAATTAACATTATTAGCCAGAGAATAATTCTCTAAGGCATGTCACATGCAGTGACATTATAACTGTGAATGCTTTCAACATTGAATTCTGCTATACACATATCAGTATGCAAAAGCAGTAGACATACGTGGTCCCAGAGCTTATCCAGAGGCTTTGTATTTTTGATTTTTGACATGGATTGTAATCATACTCTTCAGCAGTGGTTTAACAAGTCACAAATATGAAATATTCAAATAAGTATTTTATTCATGTGTTTTTCTCCTCCTAGAATGGAGACTGTCTTACAATTGAATTATTGTCCAATTTGGTATTGATTCTCAATAAAAACCAAAACAAATGAAAACGGAATTGTTTTGTATTTAGAATTCTCAGTGTGGAGTGGACTTCTCCATCTTGATAGAAAGGTTGTTGCTTTTTCAAGATGGTTCAATCTTGATATAACTTTTTCATCACTGGTACCTAACATTCCTAATTCGTACTTCTGCTTGCAACTTTGGAGGGTTTTTTGGTTTGTTTTTTTGTTTGTTTGTGTGTTTTAGTCATCCACAAGGGTTTTCCACAACATTTCCCAGTCAGCAGAAAACACATTGTAAGTTTCTTTTAGAACTGAGTTAAAGTTGTGGGTTTTTTCCTACCTGAGGTCAAAGGTTTCTGATGTTGTACTATAATGTAGTTTTCCATAAACTCATTTTTATTTCATATCCTGGGTTGTCTTCACTTAGAAAGTTTTGTAGTATATTGTTATACCTGGGTTATTTTGTTCTTATTGCTTTTGCAAGCTACATTCTTCTATGCATAAATACTAATTAATGCCTACTGAATGATATAACCACTTTTTCTGGAAAGATTACAGTTTTCACTTTTTCAACTTTGCTAGAAAATTTTGTTTGACTTTTCTACTGTAGCATCTTCAGAGGCATTCCAAGAAAATACTGGTTATTGACATCAGCAGTACAGTGAATGAATTTACTTTGTCTGACTAGGTTGATGCATTAGGACTGGAATTTTCAGTGGAGGTTAATAAAAATAAGCACTTCAATTGAAAAAAAAAGTTATATTATTCCTTCAGACTCCTTCAGAAATGTCAGTTGTAACTTTTTTTTTCATCATGCTAATAATGCAGGAGAGGAACTAAACACATTTTCTACTTCTTGGAGAAACTTCCATATTTCATCACAGGAATCTTACAAGACAGAAGCAAAACCAAGTAGCCAGACCCCCAGCAGAAATAAAATTTGATGCTTGTATTCTAGTAAATGACAGTCAAGGATCTGTTTCCTGATTAAGCTAACTCCACTGTCCCTGATGCTTTTGTAATGAACTCTAAAGGACAGTACATGAGGAAACATGTATCTCCTCTAAGTTTGTTCAAAATTCCTGTATTAGCACCACTAAATTTGTATCTCTGATTTATCCCAAGCTTTTTAAATAGTATGCTTCTCTCCTACAGAAGTTTGACATATCTTCTAAGAGCCTGTAGTCATTCTGGAAAAGAGCAGTGGGTTTTAATCTGTTACCACCTCTACATCACTAAACAGCCTGAAACAGTATCAGCTGTCCTGCCTTCCAGCTTGCTGTTTAAACAGTGGAGACACTCTCTGGGGCAGCAAGGAGGCAAAAAAATGTAATGGTAGCAGCACATGACCAAATAGGCTGGGATAAGCTAAATATCGCACAACAGAAAAAGAAATAGTAAAATCAAATGCAGACAGTAAAACCAGCTAACACTCAGTAGCTCACTACAATGCAGATGCCAATAAAAATGATAACACATGCATACTTTTATCTAATACAAGTACTCAACTGACCGAATGCTGGTGGCCACTGAAAATAGTGATAAAGTTTGAGGGTTGATACAACTGTAATGAAAGCTGCTCTCTCTTTACAAAACCTGATTTACAAAAGAGTATTATTCTGTTATCTCCTACACTGAAAACCCTTCCTCAGCACATCACAGTTTCCCACAAAGGTTTTCCCCATTTTTGTAAATAATGTAGTCAATACCTTACAAATCACTAAATGTCCTGTGCTGCCTTTTGCCCACTGCTTCTGAAACTAGACTTCTTGATGGAAAATGTGCAAAGAAATATGTATGTTTAACTGCACATACCGGCATAATTTATGTAGGCACCAAAACTAAATATCTGTTCATAGAAACTTAATAAGGAAGCGACATTTTCCTGAAGAAAGACAATTTGCTCTGGCTTGGACTGAGAACAGAATCAACTTGGGGCACACAGGAAGAAGGACTGTAAACTCATCTTTAGCCCTTATAATACTGCTATTCTACAATATGATTATTTACAAATACGAACTGTTATTTGTTTACACAGGCAATTATCTCTGGAATCAAAGAAACACTTCAATATATCTAGAGATATAGGAAACCTCTTGAAAAATATAAGGAGCAATTGCTCTTCAGCCTCAGAGAAGCTCTGAAGGGCAAACTGTTTGGTTTGACTGTTCTACATAAACAGGAATGGACCTCACATTAGTGATTTCGATAATTCAGAGAACTCGCTAAAATAATTAGCAAATTAGTTTTGCCAACAGTGAACAGTATAGACACTTCATTTGAAAATAATTTTATACAGATATCATGTGGTCACTTTTTGAATTAATATATTGTTTTATAAGGATAACCTGAACAGGTCAGATGGCATCCAGGAGCTCAGGACATTGGATTTAACTACTCAGCTTTAAAAGTCCACAGTTAGGTGACCACATCTCTGCTAAAGTCTATGCTCTATAGACTACCTTTATAGTTAAAGGCGAGAATAGAACATAATAATTTTGGCCATAAAGTAGATACTACAAGAGCTCAGATTATTGTGCTTTTTAAATGACTGTTTCTTTCCTCTAAGCATAAAGGACAAGTATGACCGATATACTTTAGACATCCAAATTGCTGGTCAGAATTTAGTGAACATGAACACAAATTTTCCATGAATTCCATTGACTGCTGTTAGAAGCACATGTAACATACCTACACTCCAGTCCATTTCCTCCACTGCATCACCATATAAGCCATGCTTGCTCTTTCCTCTGAAATTTTCTGAAGCATACAGAGCAGTGTGGACATGAAGATAAGACAAGACAAGAAGAAATGGTGCATTGGTGTTCCTGGAAAACAAACCAAAACAAATCCACAACTCCTTAGTATATTTTAGAATAAAATGGCTACAAAGAAGTCTTTTGACAGTAGAGTTAAAAAAAAGACTCTCCCTCTTCCCTGGCCTCCCTTCAAACCAAACCAACTAACCAACCAACCAACCAAAAAAACCCCCCACCAAAAAAAAAAGAGAAAAAGGAATATTGTAATTGATTACAGAGTAATACAGAACAAACACATACCCAGTGAAAATGCCATTCTTATACTGAATTGAAAGCAAAAATAAATTACTTAATTCACCTAATTACTAGTTACTATATATATTGAAAGAAGACTAGTTTAAAGTCAGGAATCTAGTACTTTCTAGAGAAAAAACACCTCCCTTCATTTTACAAGTATATATTTAAAAGCCTGAATACAATTGCTGTTCAAAAACATATCCTGAGAACTACATATCTATATGAAACACAATTACCTTCCTCACAAAGTCATGTGGAAGCTACTAGACTATTATGAGGACCTCCGTCTTTATCCTGGTCTAAGGTATATGACCAACTCTCCTTTCATTTGAAGCTCTGTGTGTGTATGCATGTGATCATAACCTCGAAGTACATACTGATATTAAAGATTTTTCTTCTCAAAGTAATGAACAGTCTCCTCTGTCTTCAGTGTATTTCCTGAACAGATGCAATAGAAAGAGTGCAATAAATAGACTCTGTAAATTTTGCTGTTCGTGTGATCTGTCAACATGATATTTATGATTAGTTCTAGCAGGCTGTGAAAGCACAGCTTAAGCAAGTACTTCTCCTTATGCATTATTTATAAAACTTTACTTAAAACTGTGCCGTACTAACCAAATTTACTGCTATATACTCTAACAGCATTTGCAGTACATTATGCATATTGTAAATATCAGCTGAATCACAAAAGCACTACCCACAGAACTTGTCTGGATCTCACCTTAAAGCACACAGCTAATTGCAGTCTATTTTTAGTTTTATTTATCATATTTTCCCTTGCCAGTCTGGGGTGGATAAATACCTGTGATTCATGTCAGCATCAAAGGGAGACTATATATTTCCTCAAGCAGTTGATTCATTCACCCTTTAAAGAAGGGAGGAACAATACAGACATGCTCATACAAACTGTTCCTTTAAAATTAACAAAAAATCCTAACCTTTAGAACCTGAAAACAAAGTATTTTAGTAAAAGACATTAATCTGATATCAATACTTTCATCTTAAAGAAAAATAATTAATTTTAATGTAGTATATTTATGATGCATTTTTCCTCTCTCCTTGGTTGAATACGTTTTTGCAAAAGTTGCATGTTTTTTTACTGGCATATACAGCAGCACATAAACTCAAAATGGGAACATTTTATCCGTGTTACTCCCTTGATAACTGTGGTTTTGACAGGGATTTTTTCTTTATAAATAAATTCTCTTTCTTCAAAAAAAAAAACTACAACATTTTCTTGTGGAAAATGGATACAAAATTATTTTATTTCTCTTACAAATATTTGTGCATGTATCCTGTATTAGCTTAGTATTGTGAAGTACAGATTAAAAAAATTAATATTTTTTATAAAAGATACAATTTTCACATAGTTGTTTATTGCTGTTTGAAAGGTCATACATATGAGAACTTTTCATTTTTGTAGCAACAAATAACATGGGACTTCTCAGTCAATTAAAACACTTGAAAATATCACCACTTCAAGCAAAAAAAAGATGTATACTTATAAGTTAAATATTTAATATATACATAAATATAACACTGACCTTTCATTAGAGAATATTTCTGCAAGACAGATAATTTTTGTTTTATAAATGTATTTTTTACTTCCTTGGATTTTCATTTATGTATTCCTTAAACACAGTTCACTGAATTGAGATTAATATACAAATAGTAGGGTAAAACACCACAAAAATTTACTTTATACTTATGACAGTGCAGGCAAAATTTACTTTTCATGCAAACTGCCTTGTTCTAATGCCACAGAGATACCACATTCTTCTAACTGTACACCTGCTTTGCTAAAAGTATCAAAAGCCTCCACTATAAATGTTATTTTCAAGACATAATAACTTGAGTTCTTTGAAGTTTTCTTTTTTGTTTGTTTGTTTTGTTAATAGAACTGACACAAAGATCTAACTTTCATGAAGCGTTATCGAATCAATGATTGATATAGAAGGCCACTACATCATTCTCTTCTTTCCAACTAAAATTGGCAGGTTCTGATTGACAGCTTGCTGGCAGGTGGAGAAGTGTCTCACCTATTAATATCCTATAAAAGAACAGAGACAGCTATTTATCTCCTGCCAAAACTCTTTGAGGAGTATCATAACTGACTACCTCTACTACGACCTTGAAAATGGAATGACAACACCAGCTAGGAGGCAGGAGAGAAATTTGACAAAAACAGCTTAACTCCTGAACTTCAACAAACAGCTCCTTCAAAAATTATTCCCACTATCTTTTACACAGTGCAAACACAGGGAATCTCAGTTTCAAAAGATTTGAGATTTTTTATCCTAACATGAATCACACAGTCTTTTCAATTTACGGGGTAGCCAGAGAGGTTACATACATCTGACTTAAGATATTATTTAGTGTGTTTTTAATGGATCTTGAAAACATCTAAAAGCATCACATTGCTGGTGATTCCTCTGCATTGCAAAGTACTGGGTTCTTTTTTACTGTGAGGAGTCTTTATACTACTCAAAGATTCAGCTCAGGCTAGAGCTGTAAAACACAGCTTTAAAGTGGGTGAGTGAGCAATTAAAACTAATCTGACTTTGTGCTTCAAACACAAGTCTTTTAACTTTTTTTCCTGCAAATCTGCTCCAAATACTGCTCTTTGCTTTGAAAATTCCTTGGGCAATTTTGTTTGCTTTTCTGTGCACTGATGTGGAGCAGTTGACACACTGCAAGGAAGGGATACCACCCAGAGGGACCTGGACAGGTTTAAGAGTTTGGCCCATGAGAACCTAATGAAATTCAACAAGGCCAAGTGCAAAGTCCTGCATCTGGGTGATGTCAATCCCGAGCACAAATACAGGCTGGGTAGAGAATGGATTGAGAGCAGACCCAAGGAGAAGGACTTGGCAATGTTGGTTGGCAAGAAGCTCCATATTATCTGGCAATGTGTCCTTGCAGCCAAGAAAGTCAACTGTATCCTGGGCTGCACCAAAAACAGCATGACCAGCATGTCTCCTTGAACACTTCCAGTGACAGGACATCTACAACCATGTTACCTGTTCCAGTGCTTCACCACCCTCTGAGTAAAGAATTTCTTCTTAACATCTAATTTAAACCTCCCCTCTTTCAGTTTAAAACTATTGTCCCTTGTCCTGTCACTATCTGTCTATATAAAAAGTCCCTCTCCCTCCTTTTTATAAGCCCCCTTAAGGTACTGGAAGGCTATAGTGAGCCTCCTCTACTCCATGCTGAACAATCCCAGATCTCTCAGCCTGTCCTCATAGGAAAGGAGTTCCATCCCTCTGATCATCTCCATGGCCCTCCTCTGGACCTACTCTAAGAGGTCCACATCTTTCTTGTGCTGAGCACTTCAGACCTGGACACAGTATTTTCTTTTTTACTAAAAGGATCTTCTTATTCAGTATCCCCTCAGCGGATAAATTAATGCTTATTCCCCATGGGCGCCTCTTCTACTTCCAGATTAGATCACCAATTAGACAGTGATCTTTGTGATAGGACTGGCTGAATGCACTCATTAAGCCGCCTTATTCCTGCAAGAGGAAATGGCAAAACTTGGCTTAGCTGTATCAAAGCAGGACTTTCTCCTACATGCTGGATTTCATTTTGTTTTGACTGTTAACTGTTGAAATTCTTGTTAGTATGAATGAATCCATGAATGAATGGTTCTGTCCTACACTTTTAAAAGACACACCTTCAAACACGGATGTCATGTTTTCAAAATTTTTCAAAATCAGAAAGAGAACTCCAGACCACTTGGGTGTTACTTATAAGAACCAGAAAAGGTTCTGAAAATGGAATTGAGAGACGGAGAAAAATGTAAATATATAAATAATCTGACTCTTTCTAGTAGATATTAAAAGTAGGATGTGCTACTACTATATCTGCATTTGTGATGTAATTCTTCCATGCAAATAGACAAGACACTTTGACATCTATAATTTCATATCCATTGTTTCCTTTAAATGCTTAAGGTACCCAACTCATATATGTTTTTATTTCCTTTCTATATAACCTTTTTCTCCCCTTCCTAAAGTACACTTTCATAAGCACAGAGAAAGAAAAGGAATTTGTCATCTAGTACAAATTATACTCATTACTAAATCCCTCTCCCTCACAAAATGTTGGAGGCCAATAGACAGATTTAATACTTTTTTAGAAGTGTTCCATTGACAATACCATCTGCCACTCATCACAGAACTAGTGAGGTTCTTAATAATTCTTAAATTATTTAAAGACTTTGTAAAGCCCTATATGAATTCACACCTTCTTCCTGTTATCTTTTTGTTCAAAAGGCACAATCAGAGGTCTGAGAGAAAAGGCATAAAGATCCAGTAGAGTTGTTCCAGCTTATAAGTTACTACCTGTTTTTAATATATGTATATATATGTACATATACACATCATATGTATACAAAGATTTACAAACTCTATAATTTGTATTTTACTGTAAACTATAAGGAATATTCCTGTAGGACTTATAAAAACACTTGATTTCAAAACTCTTAACTCCAATATAAAATGACAACTGCCAGATCTTAAGACCCAGTAATATATAAAAAAACTCTAAACCAGTCTCCTAGAGTAGATGAAAAAAAATCTGATTATGTGTTGCAACAATGTTTCAAGGACTAAAACAGAATAGATAAAATGAAAATTTAAAATTTATTAACTGTTATCACAAAATTTTAAAAATTATGCCTATGCACTATGACTGAAAAAAATAGACAAGAAAATTGTTTAAATTCACCTTCACCACACCTTTTAAATATAAACATGTTTGTATGCAATTATTGTTTTCCAGAAACTAGATTTCATTAGGATTTCTTTAAATATTAATTGTGACCAGCTATACAAATTTGTCAGAGAGGTATTCTGTATCAGAGAGTGGTACTTTTGTATTGTTAATTTTTTATACATTAGAAACTGTCTCTGGCATTTTCCAAAACTGGATCTGCTGTGCAGTTGGTCATTAAATGGCATGCTGAAGATATAAGAGTGACAACCACGTTGAATTTAACATGAAATAATTAGCATGCATTTGACTTTCAAATATGCTGTAGTATCTAGAGAGTGTTCTTACAGGTTTGCAATATGTAAACACACTTCCCCTTGGGAAAAAGTAATTAGAATTAACACACACTGAGCTGACCTGCCCACTTACAATTAGGGTAAGCAACTAAATTACTATTTGTTTTCACATACCAGATCTGACATTTGTAATTGTATATATTTGTTTCCAGTGCCATTTCTGGGTATTGAATTTTGTATTTACTCTTTTTCAGTCTATCCAGGAACAAACAAAAATTGTAATATGTGTACACTAGACTAAGGAAGATAAATACAATTTCACCTCTCAAAAAAAGCAGACCGAAGTACTACAACACATAGCTACATGCTATAAAGAAATTATAAGATGACTTTAAAAACAAACTCTAATGATTAGTTAGGCCAAAGTCTGCCTTCCAGCAGTCCAAGGTAATAATTCTGCAGACCACTCTCCTTACTTTGCTAGGAATCAAAAACTCTTATCATTTTGTGATCCCTGTGCCCAAGATGGCCTTCAACCATCAAATCACTCACCAGTCTTCCTCTGTTCATAGAAAGCAGGTCCAGCAGGGCACCTCCCCAGGTTGGCTCACTTACCAGCTGTGTCAGGAAGTTATATTCTACACACTTCAAGAACCACTTACACAGTTTCCTGTCCACTGTACTGTATTTCCAGTAGACATCCGGTAAGCTGAAGTCCCCTACATTAACAAGGGCCAGCAGTTGTGAGACTTCTCCCAGCTGCTTATAGAATATTTTGTCTGCCTCTTCATCCTGTCTGCGTGGTCTATAACATAATCTCACCATGATATCTTCCTGGTTGGCCTATCCCCTGATTCTCACCCATGAACACTCAAACCTATCACCACCATCATTAAGCTCTATATAATGAAAACACTCTTTAACATACAAGGCTACCCCACCACATCTCCTTCCTTGCCTATTCCTTCTGAAGAGTTTGATGTTTATACATAGTAAGAAGTCATAAAGCTGAGAGTATGACTGAGAATCAGCTAGAAAAGAAAATGTCAGGAAGTCCATCACCTGAACTCCAAAGAACTTGCAGAGGTAATATAGGCAATAGGTATAATAAACTTATATAGATAAAACATTTATGTTAGAATTACTAATATATATTCATACACATTGAATATAAAAGGGCTTTACAGGAAAATACCAGTGCTGTTGAAGATTGGAGCTTCATCATATATTTATTGTAAAGATAATTGACCAATTAAAAAACGCATGATATCTGATGATTTTTAGTCTGATGATAAAATGTGTATTTAGAACCAGTTAAGGTGAATGCTTGAATTCTTAAATTCAGGATTGTTTGCATTCTGGTATACTTGTGCACAAGAATTACTTATGTACACGACTGAGCTTGCTATTCACTGTATCATCTAAAGAAAAGGAGACTGTATGACAAATTGAATATTCTAACATGTGACTAAGGGGCTGAAAGAACTGGAACGATAAGAATGCTGTCGAGCAACTGTGGCTTCCCAAAACCTTGTGGCCCTTCATTTATGAGTGCCAGATGTCTGCATGCTGTTGAAACCTGGTTGACTCTTCATGGCCATTCACCAACATATCGCCAAAGTCAGTAGACTAGTCATAAAAGCAATGGTCTAATGGTGCCCTGGAGTTGACAGGTGTGAACTATATAATGTCAGAACCAGTGTGTCAAAGCAAATATTGGTTTTGTTGCTCTCACTAATATATGGGACAGATCAGTTCAGTGATTATTAATCTAATTACTTCTATCCCCAGGAGCAAGGTTTATGGTCATATACTTTGCATGTGAATTCACTAAAGGGCACAGTTAAGATTGCTCAAATGCCCTAATTGCTTCTCAATACCTTAATGTGCTTGGATATTCTCTAATTTAACAATGACTCTGAAGAGTCTGGGTTATAATTCTCACTATAATTGTATCAGTCCTGTAACAAAGTTTGTTGTAAATTACGAATATATGCTATTAACCTTGACTTCAATTTAACATCACTGTTGTCTGGAAACTACATCAAGATTTGGGGCCAAGTGCTCAGCTGATGTAAAGCCACTTACCTCCGGCCGAGTCAGCAAAGCTGTGCTGACTTAGATTATATGTTATTTTTCCATCTCTAAACACTGGGCTCAAATAATGACACTAAGCTATACAATAACAGCGTGCACGTTACACATATTAATAAAGTTAAAAGAGTTACTGGTTTTCTACCATTGATTGTCCATCTTGAACTCACCTGTTT
The DNA here is from genome assembly GCF_003945725.1 of Corapipo altera. Classification (NCBI taxonomy): domain Eukaryota; kingdom Metazoa; phylum Chordata; class Aves; order Passeriformes; family Pipridae; genus Corapipo; species Corapipo altera. Next base: position 21,224,524 of record NW_020884872.1, read on the forward strand.
TGGGGCAACCATTTTATTGTCATGGCATTGAAATCAATGAAACATTCATAGATACCCAAAACAATATCACTACAGGCACATTATATACTTGTAAATAATGGTAGAATATACCAACATATAGTTAATGTACTCAAGAGTCTTTTAAAATCACCAAATGCTTGGTCACTAAGCAAATAACCTTTCAACAATTTTCAATGTGTATGTTTGTTTTTGTAGCAAACAAAGTACTTCACAGTTAAATGTAGTTGAGAAGGCATCTTTATCACTATTGCCAAGAGGAAATAAAGATGTTTTAGTTTATTTATAAATACTGATGAGAATGTTGATTGTTGGGAAAACTTACTCACTTAAAGAAATTTGATATAAAAACACTTTTATTTTGGTATGATGAGTAGAGATGGCCACAGCAAATCATAATGATAGAAATGACAAAAAAATTGCAGTATAAGATCAAGATTTTAGTTAAACATTTTTTCTGGCTAACAGCTAGAAACAGCTGCTGCATGCAGTCACTCAGTCTAGAAAATTTAGCCTCTGACTCTTTGGTATATGTTTTCATCCAGCAATGACACTATGTGAATGTATTCACAGTAATTAATGGTACATACTTTAAGAATAATAATTCAGGGACTTTTATGTCTTAGAATATATTTTTACTTTGATTTAGTATTTTTAAAAATGCTTTAACCTGTATCAAAAGGGATCAAGAAAAATACTTTCACATATCTTTTCAAGAAGTTAAATTGATGACATTTTTTTTCTCCAAATATATTGATATATATTTCCAAATATACAAATGTATATTTTTATGACTTCATCCCATTAGAAGCCCTGTGGTGACAGCTATGGTAAAGTAGCTAACTTAGAAAAAATGAATAATGACTTAGGATGTTTTTGTACATCCAATGTTTAGGTGGCCCAATGTGCTGGCTATTAAAAAAAAAATTGTTTTCAAAAAAAACATTTGTTTCACAGAATCACAGAATGTGTAAGGTTGGAAGGGATCTGGTAAAACCCTCCTGGTCAGGCAGGGTCATCCTAGAGCACATGGCACAGGATCTCTAGCACAATCTCTCTGGGCAACTTGTTCCAGTGTTTGGTAACCTGCACAGTGAAGTTCTTCCTCATATTCAGGTGGCAATTCCTGTGCATCAGTTTCTGCCTGTTGCCTTTTGTCCTTTTGCTCGGCACTACCAAGAAGAACCTGGCTCCATCCTCTTGGCAACCTCCCTTCAGATATTTACATAGATTGATGTGGTTCCCTCTCAGTTGTCTCTTCTTGAGGCTGAACAGGCCCAGTTCCCTCAGCCTTTCCTCATAAGAGATGCTCCTGTCCCTAATCACCTTTTAGCTGTCTGCTGGACCTGTTCCACGAGCTCCACCTCTCTCTTGTGCTGAGGAGCCCAGAACTGGAGACAGTAGTCCAGATGTGGCCTCACTAGGACTGAGTAGAGGGGCAGGATCACCTCCATCTACCTGCTGGCAGTGCTCTTCCTAACACAGCCCAGGATCCCATTGGCCTTCCTGGTCAGTAGGACACACTTCTGGCTCATGGACAGCTTGCTGTCCCCACCAGGACCCCCAGGTCCTTCTCTGCAGAGCTGCTTTCCAGCAAGTCAGCCACCAGTTTGTATTGGTGCTGGGAGTTATTCTTCCCCAGGTAAAGAGCCCTGCAGCCTAATTTCTGTGAATCAAATCTTTTCAACATTAATCTGCCATAAAAGTGGAGGCATATAAAGTGCCAGTATCTTTAAAAATTTGTCTTATGAATGCCTTTTAATGGTTGCATCAAGTCAATGAAAAAGTTTCCCATTCCAGAAAAGTCACAGATTATGACTCTCTACTGTGTTTTCACATAATTAAGTCACACCGCAAAAGATTTTCCAGATTCCAAGTTAAAGGAAATTCTTAATAATGAAAGTCCTAAAAAAAATTGACAACTTTTGGAAAAAAATTCTTAAGTATGTAAACATAAACAATTTTAAAATTTTATAGAGGAATTAATTATATAACTGATAGAAAAACCCCAAACAGTCACTTTCAATAAGAAGATTAACTTCGGTCATCTTTTAAAGGAAAAAATTATGATGATTATATATAATGACATATTCCTCATGCCCACAAGCTCATATTTTTTCCAGTTTTTAGAAGCATCATCATTGTGAAATGGTAACACTGACTTATAACACAGTTGGAAACCTACCTTCCAATAAACTGCATGGCTTCCTTTGTCAGCCTCTGAGTAAGGTTCTCATAGGACAGTGGTTGCTGGATAATCTGATGATTCCTCATTAAGAAGCAGTTTAAGTGTCGAAAATGATAGAAGAAAAATATCAAAACCACAAGTGAAATTGTGATTATTAACAAGCAGTAACAGAATGCTTGGAAAGGTACATTGAGGAGGCCAATGTACCGCGCTATCGCCAAAGAGACAAGGGTGATTCCAGCGATTTGGATTGGGATGATAAGGGCTTTGTGAACCCCTTTTAAAAATACGCTGCCTTGGCCAGGTTTGCAGTCTCTAAAATTGGTCACAGTAAGCCCATAAAAGTAATCAAATCCATGACTGAGGGGGTGGTGACAGAAGTCATTACTGCTTTCACAGTTCATCCCAAGATGCCACTTTCCTACAAAGAGAGAAGGAAAGGGAGTATTTTTGTAGTTAAATCATCAAACTTAGTTTTAATGTGCACTATCCAAAACATGAAACTGTCACTGTCTGACTGCTATCCCCCTGCCACCAGCATCTATTGTGTGGATCCCTATTTTCTATGTAAACTTTCTTTATGCCTTCATCAAAGATTTTGTTTTATGTCTGCCTATTCATCTTAGTTAGAAATAGGTTTAGCAGAGCTGCTGCTGAAGAACATTAAATTTTGAGTGGGCTAGCAGGTCACTGAAGAGCAAGAGTCCTAGCGGACAGTTAACTTTGGAAATGAAGCCTTTGTGCATGTGTAGTTGTTATAAAAAAATACTATTTTGTAGCAGCTACTGATTGAACAGGAAGAGCCAATACAGAGTTAAAAAATATCTTCTCTGAAATTTTTCTAGCAAATGATTTGAATAGTTGAAAAAAAAAGAGAAAAGAAGAAGAAAACTGTAACAAATAGGAAATAAATCAAGAATAGGAAAATTACCAAAGCATTTATTATTTAAATGATTGCAAAAATCTCTGAAATTGTCAATCTCCCTCACAATATACACAGATATATAAGGTGAGGGTGATTATTTTGCATCTTTTTATTTTATATATATAAATAAAAAGCCAAACAACAGTAAGAAGTAAATTGCTGCCAAATACTAGCTCTCACATCATTTTGTCTCACTAGGAAATCACTCTAATTCTGCAATAACATTGGACACTGACTGACACAAGAAACCAGTGAGCCTGATTTGCATTATAGTAGTACAATTTATGTTCATGCTGATTACAGTAAGTATCTAGATAATACATTCTATGACTCAGGTATAACCTCTTACCATATGCTTATGCATTGCTTAGCATAACAGATCTAACTGTTTGGAAGCTGTTATTTGAATTCAAATGCATAATTATTAAAAAAACCCCAAAATTCAGTTAAGCCTGTTGAGATAGATTGAGCATAGAGCTATGCTCTTTACTCTCAGCCAGAAAATGTATTGAATATTTTAAAAAATATGCTGGCCTTGAAAAAACAGATAACATTATATATTTCTGGGCCACACTATTTATTTTTCTGAATCAAATATGTAAACATGACCAGCATAATTTTGGGGTTGTCTTAAAAGAAATAAACAAGAAAACCTGAAAAACCAGTAAGTCCTAATTCCCATAACTTAGCCCAAAGAAATCTGAAATATTTGTTCTACAGGCTTCAGAATACACATGGCAGAAAGTACAAAAAAGGAAAAAAAAATCATACATAGAATTTTCCCCTTTTCCAAACCATCCCAGCTTTTACACATCTGTAAGAAAGAGTGCTGATGCAGACAGTCCTGAACATCTTCTGTTGGGTCTAGAGAACTGCATATTCATTCTATACTTCTTCCCTTGGCAATGACAAATGCAGGTACTGCAATACCAAAGAGGGTGAAGATGGGGATCGGTTCTGCTTTATTTTAAATAGTACCTAGCAAATGGACTGGGTGTTGCTATTTCTCTTCCACAAATAACAGAATGGAGGTATAGGATGAGAATGTCATGTGCTTAAGTTCATCTGCCAGCAAAGGTGTAAAAAAGTAACACAGAAATTTGACTCTGAGTGTTTAGTTGAGTCCAGTTCTCCTCATACATCTCTCGACAGTATAAAGTTAGAAATATCTTCTGTATATCATCAAAGCAGGTATAAAACATTTTCAGGTCTGCTTATGTGCCAGTGAAATTAAGGCCTCTACAGCTCTTTCATCCAATCAGAATTTCTCCCTGTCAGATGGTTCCTCACCTGACGTGTTATTCTGCTTTCTGTGGGCAGAATGGCTCGTCACTACTTTTGACATGGCTCAGTAAAAATTACCACGGTCAATTAAAAAAAAGAGCAGAGCAAACCACTGTACTGACATTTTAGATATTATAATGACACTATAAAAGGCTAGATAAGGCTGGAACTCTGATTTTCATTCCCAGTGTATAAAGACAGATTTTTGAAAAGAAATGCTTCAATGTTTTCTCTTAGTTTTACATGTCTGTCTTCATGGAATAATCATAAAGCCAGACATGTAACAAGGTGAGCATGAAAAAACTCTCATCAAGTTAGATAACTGAATTAATGGTAGAGCCTAATGATCATGAATATTAATGACCTTCAAGCTTTAATTTTTCATTTTTTGCTGTTATATGTCAATCTCAAAGCACCTTTAATTCAGTAAAAAACTCAAATTAAATACACCTTCAAGGTCATTTATTATGATATAGAGGTTTTTTTTAAATGGGATCTCAATAAAACTAGATACTGCAAGCCAGGATAAAAGAATCTTGCAATAACAAATTAGGACAAGGTAAAATATAGGTCCTATTTTTATCAAAAGGGTTTTAGCAAGCACAACAAATTGTTCAATGTCAGGTTGAACTTGGGCCTCAAAAAGAGATTTGTTCAGAAGCAACTGAAGCCAAACAAAGTAGAGAGCAGGTTAGTGGGAAAAGCAACAGAAGCTCTGGTTCAAATTACATCGGCAGCTGTGATGGAACGACACAATTGCCGTTCTCAAATGGCTGATGAGGTAGAAGGTTTTGATAGATCCTGCACTACTCTGAAAAAGCAAGTGATGACTGGGTCATGTTTTGTTTCATTCCTTGTGACAATAACCCCTGCCTTGAGCTAGTGCTTCAACATATTACTGTAATGTGCTTTACAGACTGAGGCCCTTCTGAATCTGAGAGCAGCGCAAAATGCTCTCATCTCTTTGCCAAGTGATGCTTCACAGGATGGACACTTCACACAAGCATCATAAGCATTTCAGTAGATTCTACCAAGCTTTTGAGTGAAATTTATGCTTTTAATTGTAAATTACAAGTACCTCAATAATTTGAGACTTAGGCATTTTTCCTTCTCCATCAGCCACAATCACGATTTCTGCAGAGCAAAAGCTATGCAATGAAAGGCAAGTAGAAATGTGAGACAAGTATTATTCAGCCAAGAAACTTCACTCAGAACTCAGTTTTTCAGAACCCAGAATCCCGGGGATACTACAAAAATCCATGTTTCCCGTCTTTTTTTCCCCTCAGTTGAAAAGTGAGCAATCTGAAGACTGTATTGTATATAATGACATATTTCTTTTGGAATGATTTTATTTTTCAGATAAATGACAAGAAGTAAGATGTGGAACAAGATGCAAACAGAAATATTTTATGTGCTCAAAGAAATATATTTATATCAATAATAATAAAAAGTGTATGTGCAATATGCTATTACCATGGTCAGATTTTAAGCTGTTTTATGAATAACTACTGCATTAATCCCAATCTCTAGAATCAGTCAATCTTGGATTGGACACCTTACTACTGTAATGTGTCCAAATATTACATCACCTCATTCTGGAATAAAGAAACAAGTACCAGTTATCAATTAGTTTTTCAACTTTGGAGATAAGCTACATAGGTAGATTTTAAACTTCTCTGGATAGCAAACAACATACTGGATAAAAATAGTGAGGAAAAATTAACCTCTTACTCAACTGTAATTGATCACAGTAATAATTAAAATAATACTTATCTAAGTGGAATTTTTGCATTATGAATAGCTATTTCCTGTAAAACATCATCATTTCTTTCTACCGTTGAAATATCACATATTCTATGCATCTGCTCTTTCTTATAAAAGTTGAGTTTTTTGCAGATCTGATTTGTGTCTTCCTAACAGATGTATTGGATGTCACCTTCTTTGTGTCACAGGGGAAAACAATGAGGTAGAAAAGTGTATACACAGAGTAGATTTATAGCCAAAATATATTTCGGGATGTATCAAGCAAAAGGAAGTATATATTCAGAGGAGCAAAAAATATAAAAAGAAGCAAAAATGCATTTAGGGAAGAGAAAAATGTCCTTAGAGAATAAAGCAGAGAGCAACTTGGGAGAAGGAAAAAAAAAAAGAAGTGACATTACAGGTTTGAGGAACTGAAAGGCTTAAAATTACCCTTATGCCAATCCATCACTGGTGCAGGATTTGACAATAATTTGTTTGGGAACTGCTGAGTTAGACTGAACCTAGCAAAGACTCCCTGACCCAGACCAATATGATGTGGTAAGAACACCAGCAGAGGCAGAAAATGGGCTGACTGGGAATCAGACTCTGTCTACCTACTCTTCAAATCTACATAATTTTTCTTTTTTTCATTTACATATGATTTATCCCTAATTTTAATGCACTTCTTGATTTTTGGAAACCTTCATTATACTCTAAGGATATGGTGATATTACATTTTATGGTCTTATAGCTATCATTCAGGCCACTTGGAAGAACTGTTCATTAAGTATCATGGAGATAACTTCTGGAGATCTAAGTGGCAAGCTGTCATGTTGCAGTGAAAGTAGTTAAAAAAAGAACATTAAGTAGGTCAGCTCCAGAAAATGAGTTATATTACAGTTTTTGTTACAAACAGAAAAAAACCCAGCCTTTAATTGAATATGGAGCAACAGGAATTAACTCCATGAGGAATATGACAAATTATGAATGGCTTTTTTGCACTATGATTCAAATACACCTGCACTAAATATACTTTTGATAAGATTTTCTGGTTTTCTTGTTTATTTCTGTCAGGACATCATGGTATTTTATCCTTTATAAGAGTGGGATATAGCTAAGTAGGATTTTTAGTTAGGAACACTAAATAAAGTTAGGTTTGTCTACATAATACAGATATTTTTTGAACAGTGGTGTGAATTGTTAGCCTTGCTAAACAGCCTGATTTTTTAAACAAAAATCACTCCCCAAATTGCAAGTTTCTGTTTAAAAATCAATTTAAAAAATCAAATTGGATGCATCCTTCATCTAAATTAATTTAGTAATTCCAGTATTATGTTCTCTGAACAATGATTCCCTGGCAATTCCAGTACAGAAATACATTATGTAATACAAGTTGTAGTCTAAAATATAAGCAGTCTGGAATAAGTAATTGGTCAAATTAAAAAAAAAAAAGGACTAATCTTTAATTTTATACTTTTAGGATATTAATTCCAATTCTATTTAAAATTCACCTAGTGGGATCCCTTTGCCCATCACTGGATATTTATGCTGCAGTTAATTGTCTAAACTGTCTTTACAATGAGAGAGAAATACATTTTCACATTACATTTCTACTACAGGATAAGAAAACTTTCCTAGAAATGCCCTTTTCTGGCTGATGACTAAGAAAAGAATCTAGGCAGTTATTCCAGGTAAAACACTGTCTACTTTATGGATATTTATAAACTGGTGAAATGAATTGTACCACTGTTCTGACTTGTACCCTGTGATCAACCCCTTATTGTGATCAATCCCTCTGTTGTAATCAAATTCCTATTTATACTGAAAATTTTTCAAGAGTTTGACTAATTTTCAGTTTGTTCATCATGTTTCTCCAGTACCTTGCACAGTGAGGCTATAACTACACAAGTGAATTAGACATACTTATCAGATTAGTGTTTCACATAGGCATGGGAATGTGCTCAGCTTTGTGTCAGAAAAATAAATTCATTATGCTGTGGGAGAAAAATGCTTAATGCAAACCCTTAATAGTCTATATAAGAAGTTAATGTTCTTTTGATTTAAGTGAATGTAAAATAGTGTTGCACATGTGTTGTTGCACAATTTTACCTATTAGAGCGGTTGCATAACCCTTCTGTTTCAGGAGTTTGGAAAAAGTTATTTCTTCAGAAGGAAGTCCCCCAGAAGAGGCAGAAAATAAGAAGACACCAACTCGTGAGAAGGCAGCCATTCCTAAATACAATGAAAATTAATGAGACCTGGATAATATGGAGAAACTATTTCCATTCATTCTTTCTGCACGCGCTTTTTTGCTTCAGGGGGTATCACTTAAATGACACATTAAAACCAGACATTAAATATTGCAAGTGGCTGATACAATCATCCATTTAGCTCGGTGAGGTCTTCTCTGTATTGACATCAGAAATTGAGAAGTTTAAAAAAAAAGTCTCTGCTTATAACCATAGGGTCAGACACGACACAAACAGCTGCACATCCTTCTGTAGATGTTCTAAGGTTTTTTCAGCAAACCTGAAAAAAGTTGAGCTTGAATAATTTATTTTTCTTGTACATGGGGTAGGAATGGAACTGAGGACTGAGATCATTCCCAAGTTCTACTCTCCAAATTTCCACTTTCTTCATACATGGTTTTCTATAAGCCTTAAAGGTTATTTAAGAGAAGGTACATTGAAATAAGGCAGCCTTACTACTGGGTATGTAAATATCATGAGGTCAAAAGAGCGAGAAAGAATCTAATTCCGGAAATAGAGCAGCCAGGGCTCTCAGCATTGATGGGAGAGGACCAGCAGTCCAGTGGCACGAAGACACATGATTCAATGCATTCAGAGTGCACTAAAAGAGCATCAGGTATCGGCTAACAAGACAACATCTAAATAAGGCACAGTAATTTCTATATACTGAGAGTCTGAGGAACACAAATGAGCTTATAAACTACTCTCAGGATGAGGAACTTGAGAGCTCAGGTTCATGAAAATTAGATTACTGGGATTCCAGATGAGAGCTGGCTCTGAAAATAGACAGACAGAACAGAGAATATCTATGCAAATCTGTGCAGATGTATCTTCAGGAAGTCTAAATTATGCAACTGGATGATTGCAGTGCCCAAATTACATGATTGATGTAGACAACGAGAATCTTCACTCAGGTATCCCTTGTGGTTACATGAGAAAAAGACTTGTTAGACTGGTTTATCAAAGACAGCTCAAATTACCCTTCATATGTTGACTTCAGTTTTTTACCCCAGTTATTTTTGTTGATTAACAGTTTAGTTTTAGTCATATATATATATTATTTATTTATATTTAATTTTATGTATTAAAGCTCTTGTAATGGAAATCAGTGTAATTCCCTTAAGCTACAGAAATGAAAGTACAGACTTATGTTTGGGGTTTTTTTTCATCATCACCTTTCTCTGAGTTTGTGTCTCATCAAATACTGCATTTTGGAATCTTTTTCTTCAGCTCTATTAGCAGGAGTTTTAAATTTATAACATTTTTTTCCACATCATGATTCTACTGCCTTGTGTAATAATCCTTTACTAGGTCTTCAGTGATATTTGGAAGCACTCCATATTTAGCCATTTTGTAATTTAACTAAGAAAAAGTTCAATTTTTGCACCTACATAGAAATGATCAGTGAAGAAAAAAATCATAATTTTTCAGAATTAAGAACATTTTTCAAAAATAAGAACAAGAATCATAATGGAAAGTGACCTGTTACTTTACCTACAGTAAATATTAATAGCAATATAGCTGTAATAGGTATATGAAATTTTCCTTTGCAGCTGAATGTAATGGAAAATTTAGCAAGTTATATTAGCTGGTACTTTTGCAAAAGCTTGTTACTTGATTTGAATGAGCATGAACGTATCAAGTAGGCTCCAGAGTCTTGCTTTGCTTTCATTCCCAGAAGCAAGGACAGGATGTTTTATCACTAATGAACAAGTGATCTGATTAATGTATAATGATCCTTGCTAAAAATGATGTTAAGGGAATGTTAAAGTTGCATGGCTAAGCACTGAGAGGCTCAGTCCCAGCACACTAAAATAAACAGACTAGATCTTCACTGGCTCAAATGGGCTTTGGATCAGGTATTTGAAAAGTAAGAAAAATTAAATGCATGTATTCATAAGATCCTTAACACTGTATATTGGTAGATATAGAACAAAAATATGTAAAAAGAAGGGAGATTTTTTGCTTTCCTCTTCCCAGTCTTAAGGGCAACTTGAACACCTTAATGAGCTGTCCTGCCCCCAACCTTTCACCTGCCAAAACAACAAGAAAACAAAAAAAACCCCAAAAGGTAAACCCAACAATTTGTCTAAACCAAAAGGTTTTGTAGAAATTGAAATGTCTGAGTGGAAGCATTTACATGGGGTTCTTCCGTTGCATCTTTCTAGATGCATCTCTGTGATGTCCAGCACTTGGGCTGCCCACCAACATACTGGGAGCAGCCTGAATGCAACTAGGGAGGCAGGTAAAGAGAGAATTGAATAGTGGTCATTGAATACTGGAGGAAGTTGATGGATTTTGCGGACAGATGGACTGCTCCTTACATTAAATAACCACAGTCAAATCTTTTTCTCGGTATTTAAACAAAAAAATATTTTACTCACTAAAAAGACTTTATTTTTGTGTCAACTCTTCTCAAATGCATAAATTTGCCATATATATGAAATATTTCAAAAGTAAACCAACTCTTGATGAGTTTGATCAGTAAGTGGAAAGACTGATCATTTATCCTCACCTAACTTGGTAATGATAAAGATATCAAGAAAGGTCAGACAAAAAAAAACCTGCATAGAGTTTACTGTAAATAAAATATGATATTTATATATAAATAAAGTAATGGAGTTTTACCTGATCTTATAGGATATCTCCCTGTCAGGAAAGCTGCCCTGCTTGGAGTACAAAGTGGGGCTGCTGCTATATGCTGAGTAAGTGTCACTCCTTCCTCTGCTAGCCTGTCAATATTAGGGGTTCTGGAGAAACATAAGCAGGACAAAAAAAAGAATACACAAAAATTATTATTTGGAAACAGTTATGGTAAGATCAAGAAGATCAAGGCATCTGAGGCAAGAACTATTAAGGATATCAAGTTAAGACTTACTGTATGTAAATTATCAAAACCATGATGGGGTTGCAGTTCTAAATACTATCATGTCAAATATTTTTACATTAGGTGTCAACACCGAACTGAGACACTGTGCCACTATGCCAAAAATCTTTTTTCCCACTTTCATCTACTCTTCATGGCCAATACTAAATTGTTACACCTAGACATATTGCATTGCAACCCTTTTTAATGGATTCCTTGACCCAGAACTGTAATTTTGCAACCTTTCTGCTTCAGCAATGGGGAAAAACAGAGACTGGAGAAAGGTTGTGCTTCCTTACTCCCTACTTGGTGTCACGTCTGCCTCTCCCCAGTAAAAGGTTTTGGGGATAGGGATAATGTTGTATGGTGCTATCAGTTAATAGAGGAGATTCAAAAAATTACAACTCTGCGTTACACTCTGTATTAATGGTATCTACATGTCTGACATGATTACGTTTGCAATTTTAGAGCCAGGGGCACAACCAAGTTCCCATATCTGCCTGGGAAACCTGTCTGTGACCTGGCTCATCATGCAGATGAAAATTGGTTCCTGCAGGAAGAAATCCTGTGTCCTTGGTTCTACAGATAAAAATTACTAATGCAGACTGGCCAGGAGCTGCAGCATGCTCTAATAGCTCTCTGACCCAGGAGATTAATGACCATGACCTCAAGGCATACTAGTGCTCCCATCATCTAAGTCTGAATAGTCAGAAACATTAATTTTCCAACTGATTTATTTGCTATCAGTAACATCACCTACTAATAACAACCAGTATGATGAAATTTCTTCATATTCCAAAGATCTAATTCTGAATTCTCACAGCAGAGAACATAGATCTTGGAGTCATTCTAGTCCCTGTGATGGGAGTGATTCAAGCATCAGTATTATACACAATTGTTTCCTGTTTAAAACTAGAATCTGTAACTTTATTTTCTTTTTTCAGTTATGAGGAGGTTTTACTTCTAACTAACATCAGCATGAACAAGAGCATTTAACATTTGATAGGACAGTGCTTTTAGTCTGAATGTTTTATTTAACTTTGCCAAAGCCTTTGCACCACAAACAAAATGACTAGTTACCACTTTCTCTGTTTACAAAATCAGCACACCTAAGCTGGTAATAAGGAACATTCTGTGGAACATTGCTGCATTATTCAGGCATATTAACATTTGTTTTAATGAATATATTGATTACTGTATGAAGATAAATTAATGAAAAACATTTACAATTGGTTAACAACAAGCTTGTCTCAAATCATGAGTGTTTCAAAATATGCTTAATTCATCGTACCTGTGTCATGTATATTTTAAAAGAAAACTGGTGACTATACTTTGCTTCCCTAGAGCTACCCTTATTTGGTTGGTTGCTCAATTCTCTGTTTATAATGCAACTTTTCAGCAGGATAAACACATCAGATAAGTCTTTTGTCAAGAAAAGAAAACAAAGATTGAATATGTTATTCTCTGGAAAAATTATTAACTTTGATTACTTATAAAAAGCCTAATCAAATCTCTAAATGTTCTGGCATTTTTAACTTTGAAAATCCATAGAAAAACTAAATATAAACCTGTGACTACCCTAAATTATCAACATACCTTAAGGTTTTGTTCCCATAACATCCAAGGTCTCCAATACCAAGATCATCAGCCATCAGCAAAATGATATTGGGATTTGAAGCACTGTGTGTTTTGACACTGTTTACAGCACACTGACAAATTATTAGAAGTAAAAGGGGTCCCATCTTCTTCCTGGTGTGTAAGAAAAGGTGGAAAATATAATAAATAGACACCTTTAAAAAAAATTATTTTTAATCTAATTTTGTCCTATTTTTGACCTTTGTATAGCAAAAGACAAAAAGAAAGATTGCGGTTTTTTTTTTTTTCTCGGGGTTTTCTTTAACATTTTTTATTTCATAGTTCTTAAAATAAAAATGCATCTTTTAGTACATAGTTAATTTTTCCTTCTACCTCTTTACACAGATGAAACCTTTAAATAAAGCTACAACCTCAGTGACAATCTTGCATACACAGATGCACTGTACAGCAATAAATCATAACAGCAAGCAAACCTTGGGTTTTCTTGTCATTTTTGTGGGGGGTTTTCTAGGTCCAAATATGATTTGAGGAACACAGACCCTGAAATCACTTAGGACCTAAATTTCCAAGGCTCATTGCAGAAAAAGTTAATCAATTCTGCTACTGAAGTAAATGACTGAATTTCTATTCAACAGTAAGAATGTCTAAGAAAAAGCTCTTCACAAACATTTTAAGTATTAGAGTCTATAGCAAAATCATGTGAAAATATTTGATATCATATCACAATGTTCTATAAACAATAGTCATGCTATATCCAACCTAAAACAGGAAGAAGAATGTATTGTACACAGTACAACATACCATTATACGCTTTTATGATAAAAGCAGAGTATTTGCAGATGTGCATGCTCTGAATACTACTTTACCTCAAGAGGGACTTGTCATATCTCTGTTTTAAACTGCATTGACTATGCCCTGTCTGAAACTGAGTGCCTGTAGGTTGTAATGGACCATGCCAGATACACACATCAAAAAGAACAAACTCTGTTTCTCTCTCTCTTTTGTGTCTGCTAAAACTCCCATCTTTTCTGGATGTAGGCAGCCTTTTTCAAATGCAGATGAGGCATGAGTCACACCTGTACTCTGGATTATGCTGAGACAAGAAATAAAGTGGAAGAAACTAGGACTGAGGTAGAAATTTGAAAGTGAAAGAGTAGAAAAAGGAACTAGAAACAAGAATTTCCAGAGAGAATGAGGACAGCAGGTCAAGAAAAAAATCTTGTAAATCAATGAGTTATGGTAGATAAAAGTAACTGGAGAGAAGATAAAGAAGCCAGAACTGAAAGAGCTAGTACAAAAAGACGACATCAAGGGAGACAGATTCATAAATCAGTGAGGTGGGTAAAAGTAGTTGTAGAGAAGACAAAGTAGTCTGAACTAGAAGAGCTTACACTGACTTGAATAGCAAGAATAGAAGTTGAGACCCAGCTGAAATGAGAATTGCAGCCTGAAATAAGGAGAAATGGGAGAAGAATAAAGAAACTGAAATGAATAGTATCACAGTGAATAGAAAAACAAAACTGAGGAAAAGAGGTGAGAGAACTGGGAGCATTTGGGATGAAAGATCTGAGAAGTTATGATTAAGGTCAATGAAGAAAACTTAGAGGAAAGACCTTGGGAAGATAAGACTTGGGACTAACATAAGTGAGAAGAGATCAAAATAGTGGGGATCAACCCACACAGACTGGGACTTCTGATTCTCAACCGTCATTATTGGCATTCTGTCAGAAAGTATAGGTGCGAAGAGGATTTTAACTCTTTTAGTAGTTCTTCACATACAGATAAAACAGGAGTAAGTGTATTAGCTATTTTATTTTACTGCTTAAGGTATACTTTATAACTCATTCACCTCACTTTGGTGAGAACAGTTCTGGTTTAGACTTCAGCTGGCAATATCTTGTCACTGCAGCAACAGATCATTACCTGCTTTACCCCATGGGAAGCAATCTACTTCATTTCAGACATGGAAATACATACACAAACTTTGATACTAAAACACTAAGTGCATTTTTGTTGGGCGGGATGCATCTCACTACCCCTTCATCAAATAACCGTACTAATGAAGCTGTGTAATGCCTGCCATGTCACAGACTTTTAATCTGCACTGTAGATGCACCTTTCTTTCCTGTAAGGATAAACAAGAGTGATTTGCTTCCCAGATTTGCAACTAAAATCTTGATCCAATAGGACAGGAACAACCTACGGCTAGATCTCAAAGGCCAGTGGCAATGGGGATGTTGAAAAAGGAGACATACATATGTTGGTGACATTATATATAGACTTTCATGGATGTTCGCAGGACCTGCAGAAGGTAGCCGCATTTATCGTCTCCATTTCTTATTTTGCAAATCAGCCAAAAATAATGTTATTAAAAGTTGTCTCTGATACTCCTCCGCTTTGAAGATGCTGTAAACTCTCACACGCTGAGCTATTTGCCTTCAACTGATATCATGTCCCTGAAGTGAAATCAAGAAGGAAACAGGAAAAAGAAAATAATCCTAACAACTATGATTTCTCTGGTGTACTCTCTCTGCAGCAGATATTCATGTGTCTTGAAAGGATGTGCAGGGAAAGTAAGAAAAATCAGATGGATGAAATTGAGTGGAACAGACAACAGCAAAGAAACTCAAAGGAGCAAAAAGGGAATGACATGAGAAGAATGAAGCTCTGAGAATGCTGAGGGCCATCTGTGCCACACCAGGGTTTGTACTGGTGAAGAGACAGGCATGTGCAGACCTAACATGAAAATGATGACACCAAATCAGATGAAGCTTCTGCTTAACTTCGTGTTTCCTCTCTGTCCACAGACAATTCAAATGCTTAAGGAAAGAATGAAAAAAACTTGGCAAATTAATTATTTTACTAGCACACCCTTCTAGCTTTTGGCAGTTACCATTAAAGGTATTTTTGACAGGACAGCATTGTGCTGTATACCTCTCCATGGATCTTTTAATCTTCATGAATTTGCTACAGTCTATTTTGAATCAATTAACTTTTGTTTTGGTTTGTTTTTTTGCATTGAACGAATTTGATTTTTTTTTTAATTTCCACAACACTCTTTAGATGTTCCTGTAGGAGGCATCAGCTTTGAAGGCTTGTGTTTTACATTCAAGTGGCAACATTTTTCCTTTTTTTTTGCATGCAGGACGCATAAGTGCGATTTTTAACCTTTGCTTCACTTTCCCTGCGATATAATAGAACTAAAAGTAGCATCTTTCTTTTCAAGTTGGCTGCAAAGTTGAATTGGTTTAAGAGGTGCTTAATCTCCTACAACAAAAACCATATAAAAATTTGTATTTCACACACCCTATTTCAACCTATAGTACTTTAAGCACTGTATATGAACTTATAGACATGAGTACATACATACACATGTGTCAATATGCACATATATACATGTACATGGGGAAAACACACACATCTTACTTTTTCTACATATCTTCAAATTATGTTTTTGTCATTCTAACACATATTTTCTATTTGTATTAAAAACCAAAGTATAAATGTGTAAGAGTAAATGGTTGAAAATAAAAACACAGATATAATCCACTATTTCTTGATATTTGTTTGGTTGGGACTTTTTTCCACATGAAGATAACTGACTTAAGACATGGCTATCATATAATCACAGAATACCCTGAGTTGGAAGAGACCCACTAGGATCCAAGTCCAACTCCTGGCCCTGCACAGGACAGTCCCAAGAATCACACCATGTACCTGAGAGTATTATCCAAACAGTTCTTGAACTCTGGCAGGCTTGGTGCTGTGACCACTTCTCTGAGGAACCTGTTCCAGTGCCCAGTCACCCTCTGGCTGAAGAACCTTTTTCTAATATCCAGCCTAAACCTTGGGTCCTGTCACTGGTCACCACAGAGAAGAGATCAGTTCCTGCCCCTCCTCTTCCCCTCACGAGGAAGTTGTAGACTGCGACAAGGTCTCCCCTCAGTCTCCTCTTCTCCAGGCTGAACAGACCAAGTGACCTCAGCTGCTCCTCACACGGCTTCCCCTCAAGGCCCTTCACCATCTTCGTTGCCCTCCTCTGGACGCTCTCTAATGGCTTAATGTCTTTCTTATATTGCACTGCCCAAAACTGCACACAATATTCAGGTGAGGCTGTCCCAGTGCAGAGCAGAGCAGGACAATCCCCTCCCTAGACTGGCTGGCAATGCTTTGCCTGCCTGATGGCCCCCAGGACATGGTTGGCCCTCCTGGCTGTCAGGGCACTGCTGACTCATATTCAACTTGCCATCAATCAGGACCCCCAGATCGCTTTCTACAGCACTGTTCTCCAGCCTCTTGTTTCCTAGTCTATACACACAACTAGGGTTACCCATCCCAGGTACAGAATCTTGCACTTGCCCTTGTTAAATTTCATACAACTCTAATTTTTCTAAGTCTCTCTGCAGGGCCTCTCTGCCCTTGAAGGAGTCAACAGCTCCAGCCAATTTAGCATCGTTAGCAAACTTACTTGGTATACTATCCAGTCCTGCATTGTCCATGAAGATGTTGAAGAGTACAGGGCCTAAGATGGAAGCCTGTGGAACCCCACTACTGACAGGTCACCAGCCTGATGTTACCCCATTTACTATAATGCTTTGCAGCTGATCCATCAGCCAATTGCTCACCCATTGCATGACATGTTGACCCAATAGGACAGGAACAGCTGTATGCTAGATAATCTTTACCCCGTTTACTACAGGCAAATGCATCTCTTACAAGAACAACTATATGAAACTCTTTCAAACATCTCTTCCCAACTGAATCATCTCAGCATTTTTATTAAGTTTGATTAAGCAATTTATCTCTAAACTACTCTTTTAATGTAACAGAGCCCTTTGAGAAAATGCTTAATATACTTTATCCTTGAAGGTATAGTATTTTTCTGATGAAATAAGCAACATTTAAAGATATTGACCTCATTAAAAAATGCTGTGCTATCCTTAAGCACTATGCAAAAAAAAAAAAAAAAAAAGTATCTTAATTGAATGCTAGAACTCAAAAAATTTCTGTAAATTATAAAAATCACTGTAAACAAATTAAAGACAACTCTGCTCTCCACAAGATTCTGCAAAGAGAAAATTCCTCAGCTTAATGAGAAATAAAAAATAAGTTTTTAAATTTAAGAAATGGTAAAGTAATATTATATACTATTAATAATTTTCTGGTATCAGCTTAAGATTGGCTCATATCTCTCAATTAATTCCTCTCTTACAAGCCAGTAATATCTGTTACATCTTTGATGTCATAGAACTGCTTTTCTGAAATTTTCAATTAGATTTCAGTATGTATATTTAGGTAACTATGTACATAAATGAAAATCTGTATTCAATTTATTAAAAGTTGTCTCATTGTAAGACAGAAATTTCATGTAACATGAGCTGGGACAAACATCAGAACAAATAATCATGTTTCTTGTTCAAGCTTATTAATTACTGGGTCAGAATCAAATAGAGATGAAATCACAGAGCCTCTATCAGATCTAAGTTCAGTTCAGGTGTCTTTTAAAATGGTCTCTCAAGAATTTTCTAATTTTATCTCAAATAAATTACAGAACTTAATGGTAGTATTAATAAATAATAAATATTGTTTCTGGTAGCAAATTATAACCTGAGTAGAACAAAATATAATCTTTTGCGATATAATGTCATTATTTTATTTGTAATAAAACCCCTGTATAATTAGATACAGATACTAGAGAATATACTCTTTTCCCTGGTTACTGTTTCACAATATTCCTCTTGTTAGCCAAACGCTCATTAAAAAGTTGATTTTGATTATTGGTCCTGGTCAGCAACGTAATAACAGATCCTCAAGGATCAGCCTATTTGCCAGTTATGCACCATCCTGAGAAGGAAAAATCTTTCCAATTAAAAAAAAAAAGCCTATCATGAGTAATTAACTACTAGTGACTGTCCCATGTCAATTCCTGGAGACCAGATGTCTAAACAGTATTCTAAGCAATTAAAAGAAATCTTTCAGATTCAGTAAAATGTGGGAGCATGTATGAAGGATGCAAGTCCACTCTGTACAGTTCACCATTTCACAAGGACATGAAGCCTGTACCTCTCTGCATACATTTCGTGCTTAGCTTAAATGATATGGTAAATCACCATTACATGTTGACGGAACAGAAAGACGAGAGATGAGAAAGTTTTGTTTCTGAAATTTGTATCAGCTTCAGTAAACATCACATGATGCTTACTGACACGTGCAAAGCTGTTGACACACAATATTATGAAGTACCTATTTTTATGTGTATGCCTATTAGAATAAGAACTTTATAATGCTGCATTAATCAATGCAATATGATGCTGACATACTTTGAGGGCTTAGCTAACTCAGCCATGATATCTAGCTTAAGTTTTGAAAGATGTTGAGTCAGCGTTTTTCTAACATACCCAGATGATGTGTGAAATTACTATTTTTACACTATCTTTTTGAACAGTATCAAATGGACATGAGGAAGAAGAATTTAAGTGCCTAAAACTTTGTACTTCTGTGTTTATGATATGCAAGAAGATAAAGACTATACAGCTCTGCATGACTGTGAGTCTTACACATGGAATTAGCAGAAGAGTTTGGTTACGTCCATTTGAAATGCACCAAGATACAAAACACAGCTTCATATCATTAACTGGATACAGACTTTTTACCTTTGCCTTACTACAGCCAAACCAGCTTCTTTTGAGTTTCCATTCATATTCTAAGTAGTATTTCAAAAAAGTGTTTGAAAAAGAAAAAAGTTTAATTACAATTCATATTGGAATGAGACACTACACTCCACCAGTACACTGCCTTCACAGGGATAGTGCACATATCTGAAGGCTGGTATCTAAGTCCTTTTGTAAGTCTTTGTTGGGCCAGTAACACAAATAACCAACTGTTTACACTGAGTTTTATTTTTCTTCAATTTGAAAGCAGTTTCTAAACCATTTCACTGAAATGGTAGTCTTCAAACGTCTGTCAGGGAAAACATGAAACCTAACAGAAAAAAAAAAAAACAAAACCAAAAAAAACCCACCACCAAAACCTGCCTCTCTCCCAGGTTACTCATTAGCTTCCTCTGGAGTCTGCCAAGAACAAAGTTTTGGATTTTAGAACATCATATTTCTCTACCTACGATCTCTTTTCTAGTCAGAGTGGTTTACCAGAGGAAATTGCAGAGAAACAGCCAGTTAATTTTTCTTTGTGACATAAAGCTAGCAAGTAGCACATCAATAAAATGACCCAGTATGCTATGCTATTTCCAAAATGATGTTTCATTTAAAGCAAAGAGATATGGCATTTGAATTAATTTGTTCTCAAAGTGTGGAATTATTATTTTCATATTAGTTCTATTGTTATTTATATTTGTATTATGATAACACTTAAGGGCTCTCAATACAGTTGTACCAGATAGAAAAATTAGGAAAAGGTTTCATTTAGCAACTATTGATTTTATTCATGCAGAAGTTAAGTGCCTAGATGGCCCAGAGCAAACAAGTACTCAAGATGCAAACTAATCCACATGAGTTTATTCATCCCTAAATTAGCCATTTAGTTTGAGCTAATTATCTAGGCTTCCCCTCTAATTATTAGGAAGAGACAGACATCTTAGAAGGATGATTAATTTCTTCTTAAGATTGGTATGATGAAATTTTGAAGTGATGCCCATGACCTTTTCCCACAGAACAGCAAGCCTAAACACCTGGTTTAGACCAGATTTATTTAAAAGAAATAAGGTAACAGGAAATAAATCCCACCTTGATGGTGGGTTGCCTGCATGTGCTCAGCATAAAATATGAAAAAAATCCTTTGTGTAATAAACAAACGTGATATTTTTCAATTAGTATGATGTGCTCTACTAATCTTTCTGGTGTAATAGTTTCTTACTCTGTGAGTAATTCCACTGAAATCTGAGAACTAGGGACAATTCTTTGTGAGTTTTAGTTGCAAAATTTTCCTCCAAGAGATGCATTTAAGTATTTTTCTTTTCCAGGCTACACAGCAATCTGATGAATATTCCATCTTACATATTTTATTCTTTCATTACTCTAAAGCAAAAGAGATAAGAGTAATTACACCCAACAGCAAGGATTATTTTATAGGAATATGGCTAATACTCTGCATGGAGTCAGCTATAGCCAACATGTTTTTAGGTTACAATCACAAGTTTGATCAGAGAAATAAACTTTATCTCTGACATTGTTCTGACAGAATAGAAATTAAATTACAATCCCCAGTGTTACTCAAGTTGGATGATATTTCAAGGGAGCTCTTGTCAGAGGTGACCAGCCAACAGACTGTGAGCTCAGCCTGACTGTTGTTCACACTCTACTCCCTGCCTACTCTGCATATGGGCTGCCCACACAAGGCAACCAAACCAGCTTGTGACTGGCCAGTCATTGCTAGATGATTCTGTTACTTCTTTCATGAGGTTCTTGTCACAGAACTAAAACCACTTCACTTCCAGACACGTGACAAGAAAAAGTCTGCATGGGTACTGTTCAGCAATTCACATGGATAGTGAACATTTTGACTGTGTCACTACTCACATGCACAAGTATCGCATGTTCTCCTGACCCCTGTCACACCAAGGGAAATGCATTCATTCTCATCACGGAACAGTGATGCACATGCTTGTCTTGTCATTTAAGAGGTAGGAGAACAGGTAGGTCAACGTTTTGGCAGCCAGGGTGGTACTCCAGGGGAGGCTTTTGTGAGAAGAGACCAGGGGCTGCTCTGTGCTAGACACAGTCAGTGTCAGCCAGCTCTGCAATGCACTCACTGCAGGCCACAGCTGAGCCCATCAGCCAAGCCAGTGGCACCTTGGAAAAACATTTAAGAAAGGGCAAAAAATACTGGGGGCAAGGAACACAGAGAGAAGGGCTGTGGGAAGCAGAGAGAGAGGAGGAAGCAGGAACAAGAAGGTCAGAGCAGTGGGAGGTGTTCCACACTGGATCAGGTATGTGCCCAAAGGGACTGTGGCCTATGGAGCAACAAGCAGTGACAGAAGGAAAGTCAGCCAAGCACTGACTTCATCCTTGTGTGCCACCCAGTGCTTCCTCGAAGGGACTGTGCACCATGTGCAGCAGTAACGTGGTAGGAGGAGATGTTTGGAGAGAAGGTGTGAAGTGGAAACCAGGAAGGTGACAAAGAGGAATCTGAAGCTGAGCCTGGGAAAATGGGAAGAAATGTGTTTTTCCTGCAAGATTAAATATTTGTCCTTTTTTGTTGTTGTTTCCCAATACTCCAACCAATTAAAGATTTATGCTACTTAGCAATAAATTAAGTTAAAATCCCCATGGGGTTTTGCCCATGACAGTGATTTTCCTGTCTTTATTTCAACCCATCAGTTTTCTCACTCCCGTTCCTACAATTTTCTTCCTCATCTCCCTAGGGAAGGGAGGAAGGGAGTGAGTAAGCAGCTGTGTGAGTGCTTTGCTGTTAGCCAGGGCCAACCCACCCATTTAAAATGAAACGGGATAAATGGATCCAATGGCAAATTACTTTTATTGATTACCAGTAGCCAAAAGTTTCTTTGCTGTGATCCAATTCATCTAGATTCTAAAAGTGAACTTTTTACCAGGGGGAGAAATGGCAAAGCTTTTTAAGTAAAAAATAATTCAATTTGAGACCAACTGACTTATGGTGGTGCTGCTGCAAGCAGGAAGCTCACAAGACATAAACAAGCAGCTTCTCCTTCCTCTTAATTTGCATGGGTAAGAGATATTAAAAATAAACAAGTGTAGTGGCTTATTGAAGACCAAGCTCCTTCTTTACAGTTTCTAAAACCGGAAAATCTGGTTTATGTTACTTTTGTCATACAACTAATATTCAGGGAATGGTGTGTCCTCATTCTACAAACAGTCATGAATGTGTTTCACAACAAATTATTTGGAATTTTTTTGACAAAACCTTTCTAGCAGGGAAAAAAAAAAGTGGGTTTTTTTATTTTTAAAAGTAGTAATTTAAAAATGAAATTGTTCTCCTTTACTTTTACACCATAAAAGTAAAGTTTGGCATTTACAAGGTGAAACCACACCACTTTTGTTGTTCTTTCAGGCTGAGAGATATTTCTGCTGTATTATTTTGAACAGAGTTAAAAGATTAACCCCAAACTACCCAATTCTTAGGACTCAGTGCAAAATCAGAAGATAATAGAATTATCCATTCATCATTTTTATCTTTCCCCAATTAACATGATGGTAAAAGAGCTTCAGAAATGCGGGGGAGGGAGGGAAGTAGGATGGTAAGTAATTTTCTAGCCAGCTTTAATGAAGAGATACTCCACTAGCATTACACACTAAACAGTAAAAGTACAAAAGTACAAAATAAAATACAATTATTTCAAAACAATATGTAAGGAACATGAAGTTAGGAGGTCATATAAACCAGGAAAAATATTTATCCTAGAAAGAATACTTGTACAATCAGGAAAAGAAGGACTATGAGTTGCATAGTGGCTATACAGCCACCTGGTTGCAAACTATCCTGATCAGAGTCTGCTAAAAAAATGTGCCAGCCAAAGGGCAAAGATATTTACAAAATAAGACACATACAGTAAACAACTTTTTATGCCAATCCCAAGGATTTGATACTTTATTAATTTCAATAAACATAGAAAGGAGTAACTGACTCTCACATCAAGAAAAAAAACCAGTTGTGAGTATACTTAGCTTGGCAAAATATTTGAGGGATAGAATTTAAAAATCATAGGATTAGGCAACAATTAAAATGAAAGTCTTAAAATGAAGGATATCTGAAATAGCAAATCATTCTAAGACTAAAAATATCTGCCTACAAGAGGAGGCTATGTGGGTCTTTAGAGTCTGACAGAAAATAAAAATACCCGAAACAAACAGTGAAGAAATGCATATATTGTATTACAGTAATATAGGAAAACCAGCAATTTAAGGCAGAAGTATTCAGGTTCATTCTGCCCTGTGTAAGCAGAAAAATCTTGCTCTTTCTCTCCCTTCCTCTCCTACCCTTTCTCTAGTCTTTTTTCCTCACTTTCAAAGGAACTTGATGAAACTTGTAAATTCTTGCTGTTAAAACAGAACACCATTCCTTTGTCCATAGGAGCTAAGAGGCCAACCCCACCACAACAAAATAAAAATTATCATTAGCTCAAAACTATAGCAATTCTCTTCATTTTCACCTTATTTTGTATGACATTTTAAGATCATAAAGAAATATAAAAAGTATTAAGAAAAGGCATTTTTCCATTTTCTTGTGGCACACCTTTTCTCGTGATATGCCAGCATTAGCTTTCATTTAACATTTGAAAGTTTCTCAATAATAGCTCCAGGGCTCTTTTTATCTTTTGGCCTGGACTGAAGCACACTGCAAGTATTTCTGAAGCAAATAACATGCTTTTTCAATTGTATCAGAATGCTTTTTAAATAAGCTTTTAAGAACGGACATTTTCCTTTGCTTTGTGCCTTCAGGTACAACACAACCGTATGTTTTTAAAGGATGGATTCTGGTCATGAGTGAGAAAGAATGTATCAATTCCTTTGTCAAAAACGTATTTTTTCAGGACTAATACTTTACTTCTATTATTAGACAATTGCTATACTAGACAACATATCCAGTTGTCTATTAGAAAAATATATGAATTAGAGATGTGATCCTAAGAGTAAGTTTTTTAAATGACTAATCCATGTCAATAGCTTCTAATTTTCTTCATTATAGCTGTCAGTCCTGTCAACAGTGCAGAATATAAACAACAAGCAACAAACAAAAGGAAAGAAAGCAAGAAGATAAAGTAGCCTTACTGACTTTGACTTCTAATGAAATAAATTTTTTAGCACTATGGATTCCCGCAGAAAGTGTGTTTGCATACACCACCATACAAACACCACTCTGGCTAGTAATATCAGAGGAAAACAGATCTGTCTGAGCTCTATACCCTAAGATCTCTTTATGAGTATGGCTGATCAACTGATTTTTTAGCATGGTAGAAAAAAAGATGAGGCCATTTTTACACCAAATTAAAACATTTTTCCAGGATGCAAAAAATCCCAAATCACTGTCATTGCATACCTGAAGCAGTTCAATCTTGTGTGTTCACAGTCCAGAGTGCCAAAGACACAATTCATGTTAAGTACTTCTTAAAAAGCTATCTCAAATGTCCTGTCTTCCTCCTCTCATTCTCAACTAATTTTACTTCATTCGTTTCATCCCCAAACTTCTGCTCATAGAATCAAAAATCCATCGCACAAACTCTTCTCCAATCCTTACCTTGCTAAACCATGCCCTACCCCATTCCAAATCCCTTCCTACTGAAGAATCCCACACTAATGTGCCATGATCTAAACTCAGGCTGAATACCTTCCGGATGCAGTGGCTCGACTCCTCCAATTCTGCTTGCCCAGGTACTGCTATTCTCACTGCCACTCCAGCATTAATCACTACTCTGGATGCTGCTGCGTCTGTTTGTTTCCTCCATGACTTCCCTCCACACAGCAGAGGCTCTTCCACCTGCCAGCAGTACACACTGCTCCCTATTGGCGACTGGCTCTCCCTGCGTTAAAGCAGCCTCGGCTGCTGGTCTGACAGGCTTTATTTAATACAGGTCTGCACTTACCAAAATCCACCTGGAGAGCACCCTAAGGGCAGAAGCAAAATATACGTTTGTGAGAAAACAGGATGTATGGAATCCATATTATTAACGAGCCATTACAAAACTGCATAGCAAGCAATATTTGTGGTCAGATTCTGTTCAAACACTTGTTTTGGTTAAACAAGCTTCTCCTCTTTCATCTTCCTTCTTCTTGTCTCAGCATGGTTACCCAAATGCAGTTTTTCTGTTTAAGCCTGGCAAATATAACCTATCCAGAAGTGACTATTTTTTTCCTTACCTTTTCTCTTTCTCTATTATTCCTTGCCATCCTCCTCTGTCTCAGTGATTCCTCTTATAGATACTGTCCCCTAAGTAGCTGTGTTTATCCCCAGTTTACAGGTTGGATGTGTATGAGGTTACAAAGGAAAATATCAGATTTATTTAATAACTCATTGAAAGTTACAGTTAAGTCTTGTAGTCTTCCACTTTTGAATTGAACGGATTTTGTCAGATTACATATACTGCACACAAACTTCAAAACTTCAATCTTACTTCTTACAAACTTACCCACTCCCCTCCTCCAACTATTTAACAATTCATTTCCACTTGATTCTTGAAACAGATTCCATAATCAAAATTACATACACTTTTAACATTACTTTTTAAACAACTAGAGCTTAAGTGCTTTGAAAAAAACAGTTGCACAGCTGGAAAATCTTATAGTTTATAAACAACCTCCTTTCTTTTTTGTTCAAAATGTTTTCACAATTCAATGCTTATGCTCCTCTTAACCTGTTGTAGGCAGGGAATTGTTCTACTCCATTGCAATATCTAATAATGAAGTCCATTGGGTTACAAAATAATTTGCCACTGTGAGATATTTGATAATATCTCACAGATGAGAGTAGACGGTATTAGCAACCTTTTTTTCTTTCTTATAAAAAATACATTGCATTAGGTTAATGAGAAAAAGACAATGCTGAATATGTTATTATTTCTTATGATTGTTAATTTCCTGCCATGAAGATTTTAATTTGAGCTGTGGCAGAATATGAACTCCTCAATGTTTACAATTAAACTATACATAAATTACAGACTTTGGGGCAGAAGGGACATTTTACCTTGCAACACGGAATTGTTTCAGTTTCTGATTCTAGTTTTCAAACAAGATGGCTGTGCACTTATTATCAGTAAATGAGTACAAAGTCCTGTCACGTGAACTGAAACAGAAGGGTGGAGGGGAAGAAGGACAACACTGAAAAAGGCAACTCACTATACAACACCTACATGATTCCTTGATAAGACATTACTTCACTAGTAGGAAACAGTCTCAACATGTTTTCATAATACCTATACACACATGCCTAACCAAGATGCTTGGTTTAGTTTGTTACTGATTCTCCCATTAGACTTTTTCAATGTTAGTGATTTTCCATGACATTTTTGGAAAACAAGGGCAGTGCCAGAATCCCAGGTACATTTCTGCCTTCTGTACACATGAAAGAATTCCTGCTGAATATCTACATAGCAACTTTGGGAAAACTGCACTGAAACATCTTGTAAAATATAATCAGATCAGTGTTTTTCATACTTTTCCATCAGAGGCACAGAAATATTTAGAGATTTTCTTTTTATAAATATCATACACTATAGCCCGTCCTGGTTTGTTCACTATGCATTGTCTTAGAAACCGTATGTGCTCCCAGAAAGTCCAAGCACCCTCATATGAGAAAAAATCATTCATTAAACTTCAAAAAGTGCTAGCTAGTTCACCATATTATAGCTATTGTCCTCCTCACCCCAACTTATGTATTTTTTACAGAGATTTTATCAGGAAGAAAAAGATGGATGTCGAAAGACAATCAATGCTGATGAAACTTAACAGAATCCAAACCTTACATTCTAAATATGGGATTTTACTTTTCTTCCAGGCAAAATATGAAAGCTCGCAATGATGGGGAGAAATCAAATTGAACTAAGGTTTTTGAACAGCTGTCTAAATGCAAAGTTTAAATTACAGTTTTCTGTGGTTCAGGAAATCAGTACAGCTTGTCCTAAGCCTTCTCCTGCATTTTTCCTCTGTCTATTTAAAAATAACATTGTACTGTAACAATTTTGAAATAATTAGAAATTACCAAGCTTTTCTCTTTCTCAAATACAGATAGAAAACGCTAGCCCTATCTTAAGCCTTTGAAAAACTGCACTACTGTCTTGCAGTTATTGAAAGTTATTATTAACAAGTGAATCTAAAGACAATTTTTTAAAAAACTTGTCAGTCTCCCTAAAATAAATAACCAAGTAGTTTTTAATCCCTTTGATTAATGATATTTTTAATCATATTTTAGAAGACACTAAGAAAAAACCCCTTTATATGGACATAAGAAGCAGTACTAGATACAACAGATGAGAAGCAACATCTACCAGCGAAACACCATCTCCTCTGTACATACACTGCAACTCTTAAATGTGTAATAATAACTACTTAAAATAAATTTTATTAAAACAAATTATTATTAAGCAGCATTCATTCAAAACCTTGTGATTATGTAAATTAGAAAAAAGTAAGGATAAAACAAGAGTATGTATCAGAAAATAATTATGGACTGAATGAAAAGCAGACTTGTCTGTGCTAATTAACATGACAATTCAAGGCATTTGATATGGAAAACCAAAATGCAGCATAGAAAGATCTATTCATTCTAACTAAAATAGTATGCAAAAAATCACAATGAGTTAATGAGTGAAAAAAATAAACTTCCTCCCCCTCTCGTATCCAAATCTAAGCACTGAATAGAGGGGTTTTCTCTGTTTAGGTTTCTTTTCCATGTTTGATTAGAAATCATTGAAGGGTGCTAAAGTGACAATTACTTGATGATTTCAAAGCATAAGTAGGACTGAAAATTAAAATGCTACCAGGGAGGCTGCATTTAGCTATGGCAAATAGGGTACTATGTTACCCTGTAATGTATTCTCCAACGATCTATGTTACTTAATGGATTATATTATCCATTTTGAACAATAGGTGTTTTTGTGGGTTTGGTTTCTTTTTTCCACATGGATATGAATATATTGAGTTTTTTCTCTTTCTTAATTTGTTAGAAACATTGCTTTTTAAGATACTTTGGACTTCTGGTCACCAAGTGGGAGACAGTATCTATGAATGTTCATATCTATAACAGAGTTCAATTAATTTAATTGGTAAAGGAAATTATTTTTCTAAAGAGTGTTTGGGATGAAAAAGAAGGATGCATGACTGAATTATTGGAATCTAGTGGAAAGGGAGAGCTGCAGTGAGGCAGAGCTTTTGTTTCAGTTCATCAAAACATCTTTGCCAAAGCTTTAGAAGTTTAGGATCCAACTCACATGACTAAATGTTCATCTACCAGGTATGGTACAGTGTCTTCGTAAAAACAAAACAAGATACAGCTGCCTTAGACTGGTGCACATATAAATGCTTATGCTGTCACATAAATCTGCTAATACAAACTTGTATTTAACTTGGATTCAAGTGAAATATAACAGTAACAGAGCTAAAATGGAACAAAGGGTATTTGTTAACTTCTCTTATCATAGTGAAACCAAAGGAACACAGCTAATTTCAGAAGATATTTTTGAAAGACACACATATCCAGAATTAAAAGGTAACAGTTCTGCTGTTCTAGGGACTTTGTAAAAATTGGATTATGGATTCTAGAGAACATTTACTCTGCAACAAAACTTCACTGAAAAAAGATGTTTAAAGTTCACTCTTTGGCTTAGTCCAAAAAAAGTGTTAATTTTCCCTCTGAAAATTCTGTAGCCATGTAGTTATCTTGAAGGATGTAGGGGAATCATCATATAAACTTGTGAAATCTGTGGATTGCAGAGGACTTTATATAGTTCTGAGGAAGTCACAACAGCTTTTATACATGGGAACCTACGACACAGTCCAATGGTTTAAGTGTTTTTTTTTTAATCATGGTTGTGAATAACTATTTAAGAGTTACATGTCAGAGTTTAGCTGGAAGAACATATTGGCTATGCCATGTAAGGATAAATATCCAAGTTTTCTAGTTGCTATAGCCATAGTTTCTGAATATCGAATAATACTGGTCTAAGCT
Source organism: Corapipo altera (assembly GCF_003945725.1). Lineage (NCBI taxonomy): Eukaryota > Metazoa > Chordata > Aves > Passeriformes > Pipridae > Corapipo > Corapipo altera. The sequence goes on from NW_020884872.1 coordinate 21,254,043, forward strand.
ACCTTGAGTCACAAATAGAATAGGATTTTTGAAGAAGGATGGGCTTGAACAAACAGGAAAAATATATTTCATTGAATCTACTAGGTATTTTATTTTATTATATTTCCTGGATATGATGAATTTAGAAAAGCAGATGAATATGCAGGTCCCCCACACTTTGTCAGGTCCTTCAAGAAGCAACAATCACACAAATATTACAAAATTGCAATCAAAGGTTTACTATACTTCCACCAACTTCAGAAAGCTTCAGTGCAAACATCACCCCAGAAGATGCTGTTAGAAATTCAGTGACAAGAGTGCCATATACTGAGTGAACCTCTATGCTTCCTGAAGCACGTAGGCTTTCCTCCATGCTCTGCAATTCCAGGATACACCCTAACTGTACCTCATTTCATAACCTCAACACAAAGTTAGTTTCAGGATGGCACATTAGGATATATAGCCATTTTAATATTAAAAGCCTTGTTAACAGCTTTTGGAAAATTGCATTAGTCTAATTTTTCCAGATGAGAGCATAATGGTTGGCGTAAAAAGGAAAAGTCGGTGAAAAACAGATTATGGACACAGGCTGTCAAATATGGTCATTAATATAATACTCATTCCCTATTGCTTGTAGTAGCCACTGGTCTAAATGACACATACAGCATTTCCGAAACAGTGATACAACAATTCATCCTGTAATACAGCTTCTTGCAGATAGCTGCCTCATTAGGCTTGCAAGAGAGTAGTTTTTCATACTTAAAAATGCAAAAAAATATTTCAAATGGCATGAAGAGTAGTAAGCTCTTCATGGGCTAGAGATGTTGCCACTGATCTCTTTCAGAGAAGTATAATACCGACTTCTTTAATTAGTGAGCATACATACAGATGTGATCCAAAAAGCAAATTTTAAATTGGACAAATGGCAACAGAAGTTTTGAGCTTTTGTCTTGCTACAACATGGTGAATAACCTTAGTAATCAGCAGTAAAAATCAAACTATTGCAAAGATGGTAATTCAGTTCTTATGTTAATTCAAAGGTATTGCTGTATCTGGGACTAAGGTGGCAGTCTAATAGCAAAAGATGGCCTTCTATTTGTCACTTATAAACCCCACAGCTATAATAATGTACCCAAGTGCTGGACTTCTCTAAGGAAGAAGGAAAAACCTAAAATGCTGAGAGCAATCAAAATGCTAAAAGCTTCAGAAAGTATAACTTATGACAAAAGAATAAATGAATGAAATTTGTAAAATAGAAAAAAAGACAGAGTAAGAACACAGGATATTGTAGCACAGCAAAAGATTCACTGAAAGATTTAGAAAATTTTAGGCATAATATTTTAAGCATATACAATTCTATCTCAAAGAATTCATTTAGATCTTGAATGTCTCTCATGGTCTTACCTACATGTAAGTACATAAAATGGAAATCCAGGAATCTTTCAAACCTGCAGTTTCACTGTAAGCAATCATTCACCTTACAGAACTCAAGGTGAAATGTTTGAGATATACTTATTAAGTGGAGCTAGCTGTCTTAGGGAAAAAAGTCAGGGTCTCACTGGCTTGACAGCTCTGGGACTTCACTGCTTCCTTCTAGGTATCCCTAATATCTAACCTTATCAGTATTTACAAGTGGAGTTTCTTGTTTTACAAATGTTTTATGAATACAAGTATATGTTACTGATCTGCTGATATGTTACATCTCTGTTGAAAGTACAATATAAGAAATAAAGTGACATCATTGTCTCATCTATTTTGTTACAATATGCTGAACCTGTTTCTTCAAGGTAGGTGAACATAAACTGAAGTGGACAACCTAATGAAGGGACTATTGCCCCACCCAAAAATTAGTCAGTGCCCTACATGCCAGTGGTCACAAAAGCCTATTTGTCATTGGCTGTCCACAACAGCACATTCTGGAGTATACTACCAGTGCCTGTTTGCCTGCCTGTGCCCGTAAGGAGGAGGGCAGGGCAGTAGCTTTGGGGGGAAGACAAAAATAGAATGATGACTTGGTTGGGAGGTACACTAACTCCTCCAGCCAAGGAAAAGTCCCAACTCCTCTAGTCAGGCACAGCCTTTATATCTAATACAACTCGGCTCCAACGGGGAGTCAAGAAGCCTCTGGCTAACTCTGCTTGGCACTGCCCCCTCTACTCTTCCCACCATTTATGCTTCCTGAACAGAGTTGCTACTTCATATATACCAGCACAATGTTATGGTTTCTCTGGCTAGATAGATCTAGGAGCTCAGACCACCAGAATCACTGCAAAAGAAAAGTAGTGGCACTGTTTGATAGCTGGCCCCCAACTGCCTCCCTGCAGTACCTAGGCTGTTAGCATGCTCACCCTGATTGTGTGGACATTCTGGGCTGCATGTCAGCGAGTTCAATTATTTCTACTCATCTCTTCTGGGTAGATACAAACTTAAGGGCAAGCAGTCACAGAGTAGGCTGAATATCTGAGCTCTGGAGATTCAACATTACAGCTTGTTGCATGCTGAGTGGGGAATATCCATATAAAACCTGAATCTGGAGCAGCATTACAGATCAGCAGCTTAGAGACCTTGTGACCCTGAGAATCACAACTCCTTTTCTCTCTTTTCCATCTAAAGATCTAATTACAGCAGCCTTTGAAGAGGTTGAGCCTAGGAACACAGGACTGAAAGGGACCACTGGCAGGGTGACCGTATTCGGTTTCACCTTGACTCCTGGCAACCAGGTGATAGATGACTTGCTCAGAAAGGTTCACAGAATGTGCATTCCATGTGACAGTACAAAGTTTTTCCTATAATCTGTAACAATCAAACTGTAGTAAAATGAAAAAAGCATGGCCAAAAAATTCACATGCAGACAAGGAAGAAAACCAACAGTTTAACAAATATTTTAGGCTCCTTCAGCAATGGGAAATTAGATAAATAAATGAAAGTTGCAAATGATCCCACACAGGAAGCCCATATCACACAGGAAAAGCAAAGCAGGATACAACACATCTTATCTTGGGATGCAATCTCATTTGCCTAATCTTTCTGATAGTTTAAGGTTAAGCAGGACCCACCCATTAAGCACTTCAGGATTTCCACTGCAATAACATTGCTAATCACCTGAACAATTTGCCTGTGTGCAGCCACTTTTTTACTGGAATATCAAAAATTACATCAAAAAGCTAAATCACAACCCATAAAGAAAGATGGTTGTGACTTTAATAGAAACAAAAAAGGCCCTGAAGCATGGTATTAAGGCTTCATTTCCCCGCTTTGGACATGGTTTGTTCTGTTGTACAATCTTATCAATAAATACAGCAATTGACATCTAAAAATATCATAGTATAGTCCCCTTGTTCCCTCTTGTGTGCTTGTTTGGCTTTTCTAGAATTTCACCCCTCACTGCTGCTTAAGAACCTTTTTATAGAGCCTCATCTAAATTTATTGATGATGAACATATATCTTCCTCACTTTATTCTCCTGAAGCATAACACATCATCTTTCTTGCCTTTGTAACTAACACACTTGTAATTGGTGGTCAACATCAAAATCTAGAAAACAGATGGCTCTCCTCCCCCTACTTGCTTGGCTGGAAGAATACACATGATTGACTAAAAGAGGATATACTCCCTTTTGACTTATGTAATCAATAAAACATGACTTAGCTCAGCAAGGGTATGGTAGTATCTAATTGCCTTAAGACATATGCTCATCTTTCCTTTTGCCGCTATAAAAACATGAACTGAAACAATAAAATTCACCTAATTCATAATCTTAGGGTGAAAAGCTCTTGTTTTGTGAAATCCAGCACTGATAGGGGCTCAATTTTATGAGGGCTTATAGGCTCAAATATAGCAACTGTTGTGAATCTCAGCTGATACCTGAATTAATTTACATTTAACTTTAAGACATTCCAAATAATTTGTTACTAATAGTGGGTTTAACAGCTGCTCATGTAAATCATTATGAAAGCTTTTAAATTACTGGATTTATTCAAGTCTTCCGATTCTTTTTTAATATTCAAACCAAAACAGATTACAATCTGTTTATCCTCTTTGCCAATGTGCCTGCAGAACAAGAAAAATAAAGTCAGTCATTTCTGTGTGAAACACATAGGGCATGATGGTCCTATCAATGGCATAAAAAATAGGTAAGTGAATCCATGCTTCAAGCACAATATGAAATTGCAGGAAACTGTAATTATTGAGTCAACTGTATTACCTAAGAAAACACTTAAACATATTCTGAAGCTTTTGCTCTCTAGGAAAAGAACTTAATCACATAAATTTCACTGATGTGGAAAACTTTTTAGCTTCAAAGTAAAGAAAACCCAAACAAACATACAGAGGTTAAAAAACGGTTAGGAGGACTCTGTGCCTAAAACATTGTGTTGCATAATTAATAATTCCATGAATATGCACTTGAATATTTTCACTTTATCTCACATGCAAGAACAATAAAACCAAAGTGATTTTATCATATTATTAGAAATATTAAGAGAAATTAGACTTTTTTGGTATATGAAGGGCTACTTATAGGTAGTTAATTTACAGTAAATTTAAAAACCTGGATATCCAGATGTATATTTACCATGTATTACCATAAAATTTAAAACTCAGCAATGATTTATTCACCTGTTTTAGTGTATGCCCAGATAGCAACTTTAATTAATTTTAAAAATGCACATGAAATTAATTGTGTTCTTCAGACTTTGCAGGATTCGAATCTACTTGCACAATTACATCTCTGCTACCCATGCTCATCCTTCTCAATAAGCATACATCAGCTTTGTAGGCACGTAAATAATTATCAGTTTTCATGGTTACTGTACCTCCACTACAGTATGCTTCCCACAACTCAAAAGTTACTGAAGTCTTCATAATTCAAAACCATTTTAAAATAATAAAAATAGTATCAAACAAAAAATAAATTGCATAATTCTCAAATTCTTTTCACTCTCTCTTTAAAAAAAACCAACCAAGACTGAATACTACTGCTGAGTGACAAATATTTCATGGCTAGGTTTCGCCAACGAACAGGATCTCTTACTTGTGCATCTAGAAAACTATGCTCCACCATGAATTAAAAGTTGCTTGGACTTAACTTCATTCTGTTAGTATGAACACAGTCATGCTGAATAAACCTAAACAGTTGTCTATACTGGGAAGATATTCCTGTGTTTGAAGACAGCTATGAAGAATTAAGTAAGCTAACATTACACTGATCATCACTGAAGAGACAGAGAAAAGCAAAGCAAATTGAGGTCATCAGTCTGCCAGGCAATGTGACAGTCTAGACTTGTGTACCAAAAGATTTGTAACACGGACCACTTAACCCTAAAAACGTTTGCCTTATGTATTACACTTTAATTTTTAGGCTTCTTTCATACAGATTGTCTTTATGACCTTTTTCCATTTAAAAACTCAAAAGTTTTGCAAAAGCCTTATGTTTTCTTAGATGAACTGGTTACTTACACAACAAAAATACTGTCTCCCCTTTTGAGGAGGGCATGGGAGATGGAATTGTGATCTAACAATTAACACTTCTCTCTAATTAGAACAATGAATCAAGATACCCAACTGTTGTAGCTTTTTCTTGTTAACAAGTGTTTTACTATGTCAGCAAATACAACTTAAGACCAGCTTTTTGGAATATTTGCTAATTAGAAAGTGGATGAATCCCCCTCAGGTACAATTGTCATACAACCTCATTACTCATCCTCTTTAAATTTTGTCACAGCAGCGTACACTTTTACTATAGAAACCCATTCTTTCTTAGGACAGCACAACACTACCATTATAGGTATTGAAATTACTATAATGATTTTTTTTATTCCCCTTTAACAGTTAACACATACTGTATTTTGGATTTTACCTTTTGATTGATTCTAGCTGTGCTCCCACCTAAGTGAACTACAAAGGAATCTAACACATTTGCTGTCTGAAACAAAGCTGGAATATTGACTTATTGCACAGTGTTTATTGCAGAAACAAAACACCTGTGGGCATTCTTAACACTGGTACTGTGAGGTTACAATAAAAAAAAAATTATCTGGAATCACAAGACTCATTTTCTTATATCTATGCAAGAACTAACAGATGACTATGTGTGGAATTTTTTAAAGACATTTAAGGTACTGTGCACAGACCTTTTCCTAGCCTTCATAGGCAGGGCATAGGCAGCATTGTCATTACAGAATGAGACAAGATGAAAAAAAGAGAAAACCAATCAAAAAACTCAAAAAACTTTGTTTGAAAGTCAAGTTTTATTATTAAAAAGGTACAAGTAAAGGCCAAGGATATTTTATTTGTCTTCTTATTTCCAAGACAGGACAAGGTATGAGGAGAACTCTGTGTCTATATTTCACACAAATGTAGGGTGAGTATAGTTTGAGAGACAGGTTTTAGGGGTAGATAAGATGCTTAAATGAGCTAAATTAAAATTCAAATATAACTGTATGACACTTACAGTTAGGGATTTAAAAAACACCATTAACTTGCTACAATGGTGATGCATTGCCAATTCAAATGAAGGCATTGTTAGAAAAAAAGAATTGCCGCAAGGCCTACCTACAAATGAGACAGGACTTCCCCTATGAGAAGCTTCAACTAACCACTGCCTTCACATGGAACAGCAAAGCTGTGCAAGTCTTCAAGCCAGTATGTCACCTTGGGAGCTTGGTATAGCTCTTTTCATGTCTGCTTCTGCAACTGGTATTTCAGTGATCTTGATGCCTAATGGAGAGTTACCTGCATGAAAAGATAAAAAAGGGAAGACTGATGAATTAAGTCCCCTCCTTTCCTCACAACTGCCCAGTCAAAATTAGATGGATGATTTGTCCATGCAGGGAGGTTTTGTTTCCTATCAACCTTCAATTAACTATTCTTGCAGTCAACAAACCATAAGAGATGGGTTTACTCTAACCTCACAGTTTGGTTTTTTTTTTTCCCCCATTACTTTACTCTTCCCTCACAGCTTTACATAGATTTATGCCTTTCTGTTTATGTCTCCAGTTATGACCTGGTGGTAATATCATCCCTGCAAATCTCATTACAGACATGCAAAAGGTTTGCGAGGCAACGCTGTATGAAGCATCAGTTTGGGAGGAACTCCCCGGTCTCACCAGCCAGCAGCACCAGGGGGACTGAAGAATCACAGAGTGGGTAAGGTTGGAAGGCACCACAGTGGGTCATCTGGTCCAAGCTCCCAACTCGAGCAGGGTCATCCCAGAGCACAAGGCACAGGATCGCATTCAGACCGTTCTTGAGTATCTCCAGTGAGGGAGACTCCACAAGCCCTATGGGCAAGAAGCTCTATCCTCCAACAAAAGACGCCCCACGAAATGAAACGGACTTTGCTTTAAAAGCAGAACACAGCAAACAGAGAGGTCCCGCTGGCCCGGCCCACGGCGCTCCCGCACCCTCTGAGTGGCCCCGCCCCCCCCTGCGCCGTGCCCTGCCCGGCCTCTTCCCGCGGCGGCTCCGCTCGCTCGGCTGCTCCGGCCTCGCCATGTCCGCTTCCAGCTCCTCGGCGGCCGCGCTGCGCCCGGTCACTCACCTGATCTTTGACATGGACGGGCTGTTGCTGGGTGTGTAGCCTGCGCCCCTCTCCCCTCTGTGCCGGGCCCCCGCGCCGCACGGTGTCACCGCGCCGCCAGGCCCGGCCCGGCCCGGCTGTGCGGACAGCGCGGGTCCGTAGCTGGCGGCGGGCAGCCCCCTTCCCTTCCTCTCCTCCCCTTCCCTCCCCGCCTCCCGCTGCCTGAGCGGGCCAAGCTGCGGGCGCCCGTTTGCGGCCTTCTCGCTCCAGGCGAGGAGCCAGAGCGCCCCGGGCGGCGCTGCTAAAACCCGCACTGTTGCTAAAGCAACAGGAAACGATCTAATTCCTTCTCCTCCTTCCGCCATCCGCTGCCTTTCGGGGGCAAATTCCGTCATCAGAGATCCGAGGCTGAGCGTGACAGGGCGCTTGCTCGGGATGGTGGAGGGCTGGGCGAGGTTTTGGGGAGAGAGGTGAAGGTCAGGTTGGGGTTGGAAGCCAAAGAAAGCGGGTATGGAGGAAAATGGGGATCCAGTGTGCGGAGCTGAGGGAGCCCCGGGCCCAGCGCTGGCAGCAGCGAGACCCTGGCCCAGGGCTGGAAGTGCCAGGGCAGGACACTGCTCGGCAGCCTTTGGGGTTACCACTGCAGCTGGAGCCCCCCGTGACAGCCTTGTATCACGGCTTTTGTATCAGTAGACTGCCTGGTTTGCAGGCTTATTCTGTAACCTGTGTCCTCCCGCGATACAGCTAGATTGGACCTTGGGGTTTGAATCGTCATTATGACTACGACAGTATTTAAGGCTGTTTAGCTGTTTGCTGAATCAGGACCCTCTGCTGAGTGTCTCCTGTGGAATAATGGAGTATTTTTATATGTGACTTGGTTTTTGAAATAGTTCGTGTGGGTTATCGCACAGGAAGCAGCATTCGATGTGGGTGAATTCTTAAAAGGTGTGAACTTAACGTGTGTACCTTCCTTCTGCAAAACCCAAATTGTTGCAGTTTCTGGGAAGACTGGTGTGAAGTCTAATGAATTACTCTCTATTTCCAAGAAATGTGCACTTTCCCCTCCTTTAACAGGTGAAGATGATTCACTTATCAACTTTTAAAACAGAAATGACATTTCCCATGCTATCATAAATATTTTTAAGTATTTTAGAGCTATTGGGTTTTGTTTGTTTCATCTGTACTCTTAATATGCTATGCAAAACAGTGATTGAGTTATTTTAGTTCCGTTTTCTGTTTCATCACTGGAGTCTCAAAATTTAGAAATTGCCTTTCTGTAACATTCCAAACAGGCAACACCAATACCAATTGAGGTTCTGAGTCGTTTTTAGATCTCTAAACTCCTGGGGTTCATACAGTGAAGAAGGATTAAAAATACTCTAGATTATGAACTGTGCCTCATACTGGAAAAGTAATTATAAAATATCCATAATTCTTGGACATAAAACTTTGCCAAGATTGAGACACTTGAGGTATAAACCTATTTCTTGCTGTTATTAAATTTATATGTTGTAAATTACAGCACCAGATAAATACTTTGTCACTTTCTGGATTTCAATAAAAAGGTGGACAGCAATTATGGCATTTTGTGTGCTTATATAAAAATATATTTACATGAACATTTTATGCATGCTAGTATAATTTGCTTTTTTATCCCTATATATGAAGCGTCCTTTGCACTGATAAATATTTATCCTGTTTTCATTTCCCTAGTTACTGTTATGCTACGTGGATGTGATTTCTTCTATTTAAAAAAGTTGCATATAAAGAGTGTGTTGTATTTCAGAAGTCTTTCAGCTGCAATGAGTTAAACTGAAAATACTCTTTAAATAACTTCCGGTACAGAGGAGTAAAAGAGACACCACCTTGATGATTTTCAGAATGTACACTTCGTTTCAGAGGACCTGTAGTATGTTTCAGCCTCTAAATACTATCAGTTCTGTCACAAGTTTGACATTTTTTAGTGAACCTGTTTGATTCATGATGAGCTGTGACTCTTAAGAGGCAAAAAGGCAGTCAGGAGACTGCTTGGACTTTTCCAAGATTTTAAATGTTTCAAACAGCTTGGAATAATTTTGGGGAAGGAATGAAATAAGGGGCACACAAGTTAGATACTTTCTGCCCAACCTGTCTGCCATAGATCTTCTGAATAAGACGAATTGTTATATTGATGTAAATCTACATGAGAAATAAGAACCCCTTTAATTTTTTAATGAAATTTTAATGTGTCACGTAGTGCTCATTGAAGATACTAAAATGGATAACATAGATGTTTTGGGAAGCTATAGAAATATGCCCAAAATTACTTCCTTTCAAAAAGCTTGAATTTGGTATTGGATATTTATATATACAAAAATTTGGTATTGGATATTTAAAACTACACTTTTTGAAGTACCTCCATAGTTGGTTGCATTTTTCAGAATCTAAAGCTTTAGGTTTTTGCAATAATTTTCACAACAGAGTAGTGCCTGAAAGTGTGACTATTTTTGGAAGTTTTCAACTAAACCTTACTGATTTTATAGGACAAATATAAATTGATCTATAAACGGTGAAAAAAAAATTGAGCATTAAATTCATCTGATGTAATGTGCCCTGAACTTGCTTTCTGTAACTGACATACTTTCTTCTTATTAAGGAAGGTAGGATATTTTCTGATAGAAAGATTTCCAAAACCTTTAAGAGTGTAAAATCCTTAAATGAGGTCTGAGGAGCTTACAAGGTTCCTGACTTTGGAAACAATCCAAGTGTTGCCCTATAAGACCTGTATCCTGTACTTTAGTGGATAAGGCTCAGCTGTGTGAAAGTGTTGCTGAGTCTGATCCTCTGTTATTTTATCTTCCCTGCTCTCGTTAACATAATTGAGGCTGATTAAGTTGTCCTTGAGTCCCACCTTGATATATCAGTTTACCCTCAATAGGGAAGTCCTTGCCCCTGAATTGCCTGTGAAAGTGCTTCACCCCTTTTTTTTCAGAATCTTTCTGTATCATTGTTTCAGGTGTTATCTAACACCCTTTTCCAGCATGTATAATCAATGCAATCCACCCTTCCTTTTTTTTTTTTTTTTTAATTACCTTCTCTTTTCAGCTGTTGGATGAAGTCTTAGGGTTTTTGTCTCTTGCCCCAGTTACCAAGAGGTTTGACTGGAAAGTAATGCTCTCATTTTGTAAGTAAAATATATGAACGGCACCTCTGGACAGCTTATTATTTAAAGGGTAAAATGAATTGAAGGATTTTTTAAATTTTTTTTTGTAGGGAACTCCAGCTGTAAGAGAAAAAACAGCCTTTGTGCTAATGTACTAGTTACGTCCTGCTGTATTATACATAGAATATTAGAATTTCTCAAGTTGGAAGGGAGCTTAAGGATCATTGGGTCCAACTCCCTACTCCTTGCAGGACTTCTTAAAGCTAAAAGGGACTAAGAGCATTGTCCAAACACTCCTTGAACTCTGACAGCCTTGGTGCTGTGACCAGTGCCCTGGGAAGCCTGTTCCAGTGACTGATCACCCTCTCAGAGAATTGAACTAATGTCCAATCTGAACTTCCCCTAAAGCAGTTTCATTTGTTGACATAGTTGATTAGTGATGCACTGTGTATTATAAACCAGAGGAAAAGGAATAACTAATATTTTAATTTTAGTGTACTCCTGTACTTTCTTTTTTTAAACAAAAACCTCGCAAACAATAACAACAAAAAACCCAACCAAACAGAAAAAACAAAACCCCAAACCCCCGCCACGAAAAACCCCAGCACTTTAATTAAAGCATTAAATTTCTAAAGTTAAACTTCTACTTGATTTCCTACAGCAAATAATATTAAATGCTCAGAATAGTAGATTGCTTTTTCTTAAAATACTTTAGTCTTTTCCTACAGAAGAGTACTGTTCTAACTGCTAGTATGTAGTATCGTTAAAAATATTAAACCTATTTATGTGTGTGCTTATCCAACACACACAGTACAGGGTTAATCTATAATGGTAGTAGTAGTAATAGTAATAATAAACCAGAACAGAATCTAGATATCTTTGATACCTAAATAAATCCTGTTATAGTTGTACTGTTTGCTATCTGATCCTGGCATTTTAGCATATTGGAAAAACATACAAAAGTAATACTAAGGATAGAGAAGGAAAAATCTATGTAATTTGTACAAAATATACAATTAGAGTAATAACTCCTAGGATCTATCTGCTAAACTTACTGCATAGGTTGTATTTTGAGCTATGATAAGTAGTTTTGTTATGTAACTGTAGCCAATAGCTACCCCACCACCAAAACACAGATAGGATTGAAAATTGCCTTTGTTGATCTGTACCTAAACTTATAGGGGGCTGAAAATATTTAAAATTCTCTACAAGCTCCATGGACAATATTAACCTTTCCCGACTGACAAGTGAACTTAGGAAAATGGCTGCAAAGATAAGAAGTTTCTTAGCCTTGTGCTTAAAGCTGAACTAAGGTAAGCCAACATGCAGAGAACATGACACTTCAGTATAGGCAATTTAGTCGTGTACTTATTTTTGTTTAGATTTTGCTAGGAGTAGCAAGAGGGTTCCTAAAGCAGCTTAGCTTTGCAAGATACCTTCAACTCAAAGGTTGACTCAAAGTCATGTTGGACTGTACAGGCACAGGTATGCCAGCTTGTTGTGACCGTTTGTAGAGGGATGAGAAGTAGTTTAGGCAACTGGGACCAGAAGTTGCTGCTTCTACAGCTGCTGTCTCCTTTGTGTGGAGACTGCTGTGGTCCTGCGTGTCACTGTTAGTCCACTCCTGCATGGTTTGTAATACAGGTCACCTCTGGTCTATGCTGTAGAAGAAATCAGCTTGCAGTTAAATTCATTGCAGTGTTGTGAGATCCACAAGAGTTTTGGCATGTTTTCTTTCTCCCCAGTGTTACCTACCCATTGTCACAAGGTCAGAAGTCAAAAATGTACTCTTACTTTCATTTCATTGCACAAGTTGCCTAGGAGATTGCTGTTATAAGAAAACTGGTGAGAGTTCCATGCTGGAGTTTCCTTATGTGCATGCTGTCTTTTATTTTACAGTGTGAATGGGAGGTTAAAACAGCTTCCTATTTCTTCTTCATCCGAGCAAATAGCACCAATTCAACTAAACATCAGTCCTCTCTAGATTGTCCTCTATTATGGCTTAAGTGCAGGAATTAATCTTTTTAGGCTATAACCTGGCAATCTTGTAAGCCTGTTTTCTGCTTCTGTGTAGTGGAAACTTGCTTTCTTGTCATTCTCCATTTTCATCTGATTTTGGGGGAACAAAGAAGGAAGCAAAAATATTGTCTGTCCCCTGTGTTCTGTACTTGTAATTTGTTGCAAAAACAAAGAGATTAAGGATATTATTAGATTAAAATACCTCATAGATGCATCATGAGCAAATTTTGGAGATAACTAAAACAGCTCCTCATTGAGAATTAACTAACCATAAATAGAGTAAATAAGATTTGTCATATGCTTGAAAGCTAACATTTTAATTTAACAGCAAGGAAAATTTTGGCAAGAACATAGCAAACATACTAACCCAGAGTCTGACTTCTGGTATTCCCATGATTGATTTACAGATTGCCCATCCACATGGTTGCCTGTTTGTGGTTAGAATAATCCAGAATCAGAGTTTAGTTCAGCATCAGTAGAACAGGGTTTTGTTGTGGTGTTTGTTGTTGTTGTTTTTTAATTTCTGTAGTGGTTACCACATTTCAAAATGCCATGGGCAGCATTAGCAAAGATAACTTTTTCTTCTGGAGAAATGAACCAAGGAATGCTCCCACGCTAAAAGATCCATGATTCGATTTTAATATTGCACAGAAATTACAGACAAATGCAATGTATTTTTTGTGCCTATTTATTAGTTGCCCCTGATGCGAAGCATTGGTTTTAAAAGAAGAGAAACCACATGTTTAATAAACTAATCCCAGGAATTTTCCATTTTCCATTTTTGTAATGTGGGGTTTGTTTTCTGACTGTTACACACATTTGGTTGTATAGAGAGTATTTAGCAAGTGAAGAGGTATGTTTTGAAAGTGCTGGGAGTCCAAAGGTTCTGTTTAGTGATTTTAAAGGTGCATACAGCAGTTTGAAGTTAGAATTTATAAAATTCTATAAATGTGCCTAAATGCAGATTTGCAAATCTGTTTGTAGATGATAAGAATTTTATATTTGTTGCCTACGTACACTATTTTGTGTATAAAGTTCCAATTATTTTGCTTTGAATGTAAATAATAAGGTGTCATAAATGGAACAGAGTTTCACACAAAGAAAAGATTAATAGAATTTCCCATTATAATAGCACAGTTTCCAGCTGCTGTATTCCAATTTTCCTTTTACTTAACAAGAAAAACAGCATTAACAACCATGGATTTATTATTCTGCATGCTGACAATAGTTACACTGTGTGCCATCTTGGGCTCAGCAGTTTTTGTTCTGAGTAGTTGTAATCCATTCATGTAGCCTTGTTGTGAGTTGGCTAATTGAACTTTAAGAGTGGAATTTTTCAGGACACCTTAATTGGGGTAGAGCAGTTTACCAACAAAATTTTACTCTGTTAATTCTGCTGTTATATTTTCTCTGAGAGACAATCCTGTTCTTGAATACTGGCATTTATATTTCTAATGTTTGGGGAGGAGAGGTGTTGATGTTAAAATATAATAACTTTTTTTTTTAAATTGGCAACAGTCTGTGATGGTGGTGATAATTTTCACGATAAGATCATTGCTCTTTTAAAGACCAAGAACTCTGTTAACTAACAACACAAAAGCAATTAAGCCAAATATCTTCTCTTTTCAAACTTTATTGCATTCATAATGAACATCTTTAGCAGGAAGTAGAGACTGCTAGTGATTGTTGCTACTTCTATTATGTGTTTATATACCTCTCTGTATTATTACTAATTTTTTTCACAAGACTACAGAGAATTATATAAGCAAGATCATCATCTTACAATGGTTCTGGCAGAGACTCCTGACCTTAATTTATGCTTTTTCTCCCCCTTGATAAGAATAAAATCAGTGTTGTGACCCAAAGTTTATGGAGGTAGTGCCAACCTTTTTCAAGATTTTTCTTGGGACCTAGGAGAAAACCATCCTGTATTACTTCTCCTTTTTTAACTTCCTTTGCTTCAGTAACCAGTGAAGAATGCTTGTATCTCTTGTAGGTCTTTTTTTGATGGTTGACAATTTTTTCTACTTTTTTTTTTTTTGCAATATTTTGCTTCTTGAAGGGTTGCACACCTATTGACAGTATCAGTGTTTGCTGTCTTTATGTATACTTTCTGTTCTAATGCAGCTTTTAATAAATTTTTGTTCCTCTTATAATGAATACCATATTCAGTAAGTAGTAGTTTGGCAATGAATCTGATGCTGTATTTTGGAAAACCCTGCATCTAAGCGGGCATTGCACTTTCCCAAGTATGGTTTTGCTGTTGTTATATACATATAATAGCTGTTTTCTTTTTAAAATGTATTCTTACTTTTCTTCCTCCTTTTATTTGGAGATATTTAAGGTATTTTTGTAAAAGTCATCAAATCAGTCCTAGTAGGTCATGTATGTCTGATGAAACAGGTTTATTTCTGTTCTTGAAAGATTTCCTTTGGGCACCAGTTATGGGTCATCATTCCATGCATTGCTTTTTTTCTCTGCTGTTAGTTTTTGCCTCTGCTGTGTCTGTGTGTGCTTCTTTTGGAAGAGTTTTACATGCGGTTTGTCTCAGCATAACGCAAGGTGTTTGAGAGGAAAACCCAGTTTATTATTTGTCAGTTCAGTCTTTCTGTCTAACATCCATGTGAATTTATTCATGACCTTTGTCGATATATGTATGTACAGAGTAACAGAGCGTTGCATTCTCCCAGCTCATTAATGCGTGTTCTCTGACCTGGTGTAATCCGTCCCCGTGTCACCTTTGCTCTCCAGAGCTTGGGTCTGTGCTGGTCCTTTGCAGCAGTGCTGTGCTTGCGGGTGCTGAGCTGACTGGGTTTGCTTGCCAAGCAGCTCAGCCCTGGGCACTGACTGTCTGCTCTGCGTAAATATGAGTTCGCTCAGGTTCCCTTTCACAGGGTCACCATATACAACAAATTGCCTGCTCATGTGAGGGCATCTTTTGGAATGTCATGTCTTCGAAGTGATGCTCTGCTTTAATCACTCCATTTGTGTGTAGTATAAACTGACACAGAGCACAACTACTAGAATAGACCCTTATTTGATTACTGATTGGTAATAAGTGGGCTAATCTTTGTTGGATTGGGATGTTTTATGAGTTTAAAGCTGGTATTGGTCATTTGCAAACATTTCTAAGCACAAGAAAAAATTTACACTAGTACTGGAAGAAGAATGGAGTGAAAGATAATGTGTGTTTAGTGAAAAAATTGGGATTATAGCTTATCAGAAGGTCCAAAGTATGAGAAATCAGTGTGTTTAAGGTGGAACACAAGTATACTGAGACATAATTTCATTTGAATAAATTGTTCTATGGTAAAGATTTTTTTGTTTGTTTGTTTTGTAATTTACATACAGAAATCTCCTTTGACCTATCTCTTCAGGCCAAAAGTGTAGACCCACACATGCCCATAAAGTGACATAACCTTGGATAATGTCACCATTCTGCTACAAGACCATTACTGCAAAAAGTTACACCATGTGAAATGGTGGATCTTTTTATGCTAGAACTAAGTCTTCTCTATAGTGTTATATTATGATTGGACTAACAAAATGTTATTTGCTTTGTGGCTCAGGGGAGATGGAGCCACAAAGAGCTTATCACAATATAAGAAATTTCTAGTCTTTAAAAATTAAAAACAGTGTTTCATGTGGAATGTATCTCAGGAAAATGAAAGTACTTGGGCCACTAAGGTATTGTAGTATATCTAATTGCTACCCTGCAGCCTAAAAACTTGCATTGTTATTATTGTGGTAGATCATATTTTTATTATATTTATCCTTCTCCCATTTTTAATTTTAACATTTTCATTTTTCATGAACGAAGGTATCTTAAGTGTAAAGAGCAAGAAGTAGTGTTGCTATTTTGGTTTTGTGTGTTCTAGAACTTAAAACGTTTTATGTGGCAGTTGATGGCAAATTATACAGTACTGAAAAATTTAGTTTCTTAAAATGTTCAGTCAGTGTTGACTTTGCATAGTTTACTGTTTATCATGGTTTCGCCTTTTCAAAAAGGAAGTGAACTATTGCCCTTCACTCTTTTGCATCTTGTTACAGAGAGAAGGTAATTAGTATATACACTTGGAAACATTGTAGAATAACAAGATAAAATTAAAGTTAAAGGTTCTTAGGTTAAAAAAAAGTTTTGCATCTTTATACCACCTTTCATAATTGCCAGTTCTACTATTTTTTAATTAAAAAAAAAAGTTCCAGTTTTATCTACTAATTATATTTAAAGTTTTACTTTTGACATGCGTTTTAGTTGCCTATTACATAAGTCTTCATACCTTTAGAAACAATTGCATCTTCTAATGATCTCACACTGGACCACTCCAAAATTTCTGTGGGGTTGTGACCTGTCACACACAACCTTCCCTGCCCAGGCTGGGCCCTGAACTGTCCCAACTGGAGACCTTTCTGGAGTCTGCTGTAGCACCATTACTGCTGTCCAGACCATTCCTTTCCTATGGAAAGAAGGATGGTGGAGAATGGAGGCAGCTTGCACATATATTGGGACATAATCTAAAATAACATATGACCTGAGTGCTTCAAGGTCTCAGGGCTTAGAAATAGCCTATGGTTTCCAGAATGTATACATTGGACCCCCAGGATTAACTGCCCTTATTTATGGCAGTGTTAACAGCATGTAAGAGTTTATCTAAACACTTCCAAGAATATGCAGGTATACTTTATATAGCAGTTTTCTCATGGCATCTTGGTTTCCAAGAGAACGTCTGAACTTTGGTGAAGAGGTCAATAACTAAACGATCCCAGGTTTGGGGGTGAAAACTGGAATCTTTATTAAACACGTGAAACACAGTTTTAAGGGTCTTGGGGCCAGGCCATGTTAATGAGGAGGACGGGTTATGCTAACTAGAGGATGGATCATGCTAACTAGAGGATTACACAATTTTCTGCTACAGTTACACAAGTGATTAATATTTTCCCTTAGCTAGAACCACATGGGGGGAAAAGGACAAAGGGGTTTGTCTCTACATGGTCTGATAAAATCATCACAAAGCCTTTCCATATCTTGCTGGAGGAGACAAGCCAATCAACATAGCTAAATATTGATAGGTCTTGTGATGGGGTGTCCTCAGAGCAAGGAGTTTCTTCTAGCTCCTGCTACATAATCTCATCAGCTCCTTCTCTGCTGATCCCAACACCTTGGCATCTTATGGCATGTCATAGCATTAGGAGTTTTCTTATTTTGTTTATTCTTGTAAAGTTTTTTCTTAGACAATGCTCTAAATTCTGCAGTTATCAGATATGGATATATGGATATCATTCCTTGGATATATTGTGTTAGTGTTGCTTTTGTCTCAAGTACTTTTTGTAGATAGGAGAAAGTCTTTGAAGTGTTCATCCTCCTGTTAGATTTTCTGTATATGGTAATTTATTTTTTGTTCTAGGTGTCTGTTTGTTTTACACACTCCAGAATCTTTCAAATAATACTCTTTCAGTTTGGAAATTTTCCAGTGCTCTACAATTCCTGGATAAAGCTTGAGAGATACAGGGGATGTCTTTTCATATGTGTGTATGTATACAAAGGAAAGGATTCCTTACATTTAAAATAACTATTAAGATAATGAGCAGCTTTTCAGTAACTCTGAAGTTGTCAAAGAAAAATGCCTTAAAGACATGTCAAAATTATCTTGAAGAAGTCATCCAAGCATAGTGAAGAGCTAACAGCAAAATTGGATTATATAGTTTATGTTTATTAAACTAAACCTTGTTTTTCCCTAATCAAAACTCCTGGCTTTAAGAGTTGGCATTCCGGGATCTGTGGCTGGTACCTGTCTGCATTATACTGGTTAAAGCGCTCTCTACATAAATCCTTATGATTCCCCTGTCTCTCCCATAGGCAATAATACGAGATGATTAAGTTTTGTGTTAGCGTGTTTTTTCTCTCCTCGTTGCCCTGGTTAATTGAGAAATGGCTATGTGTTCTAACTTCAGAGTTTCTACTAAGAGGGGAAGAAGAAAAGCAATATTCTAAGATTTATCACAAGCAGTTGAAGTTATTCACCTCTTAACCTATTCCCTTTTCTAATACCGTAGTTCAAAATGGAATAGATTCATATTTTCTTTTTCTTCTTTCTGTTATAATTGCAGCTTTCAAGGACTAAAGAAGATATTCCTGTTTGACCTAAATGTTTCTGTATTTATATGTATCGAAAAGGAAGGCAGAATACTTATTTTTCTCTGGATACTTTTCAGTAGATATTTAGTTTACCTTTCTCTTCATAATATCTTCCATACTGAAATAGTGAGCTTTAGTTCTCTGATTTATATTCTAATTGTATACACAAGAAATTACATTTTATTGATAGTCTAGTGTTCCTAAGTATAGCCCAAGAGAGTTACAATACCCAGTACCCATTCATTCTTTCTGTGTTGGATCCTACACATACCTTACTTGTCTCCTATTTCTTTAAAGCAGTCTTCTTGTGCTGTGAATTAAAAACAGGCTTGCTTTTGAAAAAAAACCCAACTCTGTAAGTTTAGGCTCAACTGAGATTTGATCTGATCTTTCTAGAAATTGTTCTCACTAACATCTTGAAATCCGCATCTTATCTGAGTCTTCTTGACTTGGCAGCTGATTTGATAGAGCTTATCAATAACTTTTCCAAAAAAACTTTCTTTACGACATTCTTTTTTTAGAGGTGAGCACAGCATGGAAATACATAATTCAGAAAGGTTGTATTTGTACTCCTGAGTTGTTACAAGGTGCCCAGTACGTGGGCAGTGTACCATATCACAGGTGTAATATGGTATACCTTACAGGTACTGCACTTTCATTAGATAGAAGTAAAGGAGTTGGCACACGTTATGAAATCCCATAGTTCTGTTTAGATAACAGTAGCTACTCCCTTCTCTCAAGCTATGGAAAAATATTATTGATGATATAGGTCCAGAAGCGTAAATCATACATTCAACAAAATAGTTTACAAATATCAATGATTATAGGTATATAACTGTACCTTACGGTAGTCTAAGTTTGGAAAATGTATTACCAACTTGAATTGTTTGTTGAAACAACTACAGACTACCATGGCATTTTTTATTTTTCACAGAATGATGATGATGATGCAATTTAATGGCTTCAGTACTGACATTGTAGATGCTTCCCATTCTACAGTAGTTCAAGAGCTACTTAAGCTCCTCTTGTGAGTCCATTGAAGAGAGTTAAATTTTCAAGAGACATGCTAGATTTTCTATAATGAATAGTAATAGGGTAGAGAGCACTGTCAGTAGAAATTCCACTCCTAAAGAAAACAGCTTTAATTTTTGTGTAATTTCAATTTTATTCATTACTGGCAAATTTTTGAAGTTGTATTAAATAGAAGTTCATAACAGAAATGATGGCAGGCTGACAGCCCTGTGGCAATACCACCATGAACTGTGTCAACCTAACACAAGGAAAAAAACTTCCAACCTCTTTGCGTATGACAAGGTCAGCGAATAAAGGTAACCTTTACATCAGAGAGGGTAGACAGTAGCCATGGTCAACAGTGTTCAACTCTGTTTTATTTGGTTTCAACATTCTCTACAACTGGATTCTTTTATTGCTAGTTAGATTTGCTCTTCAGGCAATGGAAAAAAAAAAAGGCATTTCAGCTTGCTGATGGAATACCAGGTTTGCATTTTTGTGCAAAGTTTTCAATCTCTTTGAAAACTACTATCCAGTGGTTTTTAGAAAGGTGTGGCCTACAATGCATTTACTTCTTTTCAGAGAAGAAAGGCCTTTGGTTTTTTATTATTATTATTGCAACTTGTACACCTCACAATTATTTTTTCCTTACATTTAGGAAACATGTAAGTTATCCTGTTTAACTGGAAATGAAGCTTTAACTGTATGCCTACAACAGGTTAGTTCTAATGGTTTAAAAACATAATGAGTCAAAAGGTATGGGACTTTTTTATCTAAAAGTCATTTAGGTTCGGTGGCTCAGTTCAGTGTATTCAGCAAATGAAGCAGGCAGTTTCTCTTGCTGATTGTAAGCTTGATTTTAGATCAAGCAAAAGGAAATTACTGAAATGGGGTTAGGGAAGCTATTTATTGAACAGCAATTGTTACAAATGGTATTTTTCAGAGTTATTTCATGAGGTGTTGGTAACTTCTACTTCATTCTAGATTTTGTATGTCAAATCTGTTTGGATACCACTGAATACAACTGTTCATATTTGGTTTTATACTTATTATATATAGTTGCATAAGTGATACTTCTATTAATTGTTTTTAGCTATAGATTTTTTTCCATACCTTGTAAGGTGATGGAGGCTAATTTTTTTCCTTATTTCCTTAAACATCTTGCCCCTTGGTAACAGCTACCTGCAATGCACCTTCAAAAACAATTTTCACATTTATAAGCAGTATGATAGAAAATAAATTTTTTCTTTTTTGTAAATCTAAATTCAGGTTAGATTCTGTGGAATTGGAAATGTATACCTTATTGCACATGTTTATATTCAGAAGCTGTGAGCTTGTTTGTTTCTTGCTTGTACTGTTGTGACTTAATTGATTTCATTAGATTTTTACCTCATACTGAGTAGTGAGAGAAAGGCGACTGGATTTTTTTTTTTACTGCTTTAGATTTTGGATGGAGGGAAGGAAGTTGGTGGCTATTATTGAAAATAAAGTAAAAACTCTCCTCTATCTACTTATTGAGCATATAATTTACCAGCCTGCCTTTTGCAAGCGCAGTTGCAGTAGAACTAAGCACACTCCAGTGTAGTAACTCCTGTGTCAGGCTTATTAAATTCCAGCCACAGGAGAGTGAAGTTGTTTGTGTCTCAAGATGTAAACTTTGACCTCAGCTTGCAGAACTAAGGTAGAAGGAAAGAAAGATTGAGTGAAAGTGGAATGACTTCTAGTTCAGTTCACAGTATCTCTTTTTATTTTTATCACATTACTCATATGGAAGATGAAATGATAGACTAAAGTTTCTTGCACCGTATGAGTCTCCGAACACATATTTTTTATTTCATTTAGCTGGATGTACAGTGGCGTTTCTTGTAACTCTAAACTCTCACACTCAAAACAGAGTCATAACATAACATTTCCATTATGTCCAGAACCACTCTCTAGCAAAAGAAGATTCAGCCTCTCCCCTTTGAGATAGCTGAAAATATAACCTTAATAGCTGCTGTTGGAGAGTCTCCTTCCAGCTTTCTGTTTCTCCTGTAGTCCTCATGTGAATTGGGTTCACTGACATGTTGGTGAGATTTTCTATCTGAATCTTTTAGTAATCACTGTATTCTTACAGGATTGTAGTGTGGATAAGTTTTTTGTCTTCTTATAAAACATCTCTGGTACTGTTTTATTATTTTCCTCCTGTTTTAAACAAGAGATAGTAGAGTTTAGGTTAAATGGCTTTTGATGTTTGAAGACCTTATGCTAGTTTAGAATTGTCATAATATGCTAAAATAATACAAAGTCAGTTTGATCCAAGTATGGGAGTTGAGAATTCTCAATCACCTCCTCTCTACCAGGAAATACCACTCTTAGAAAATCTTTAAAAGCTAAAATATTTTTACTTGAAAGTGAGGACTGGGTCCAGTACATAAACCTTTAGGCACCTAATATGTGCCAAATTTTTGTGTTCTGTATGCCACTTCTACTACAAGAAAATAATTTTTATGTGCAGTAAAGAGATTGATGCAGTTTTTTGCAGATGCATGTCCCTGGGATGGTTTCAAAATGAGGTGATTTGAAACCCTTTCACAGGTATTTTCATCAATTGTTTAATTTTGAATTGTCTCTTCCATCTCTTACAAGGAACTGTAGTCGATGCCTCATATTTATATTTGTTTTTCAAGCTTTCTAATCAATCTGCGTCTGCCATATTAAGTAGATAGGAAGTAGAATTTTAAGGAAACAATTTTCACAAGAGAAGCCTAGCTTAAAATATGCTGATAAGATTTTACAGTTAATACTGGCTATTTTTAGTGTGATATATACTGGTATTACTAGGTAGACTAAATTGTCTATACAGAGAGGCTAAAGTTTTCCAGCAAAATTTCAAATACATACTGAGAGGAAAACTATACCTCTCTTCAGTAGCAGCTCTGAGAATTAGTGTGTTAATACTCATGAGGAAAATGAAGAGAATCCCATTATTAAACTGTTATTGCATACTGAACTCTGTGTCAGTTTATTGGGGAATATTACAAAAGTCTAGTACAGAAACAGACTGCAGCTGAGTAGCTTAATTTCTTGGGAATAGGAAAAGTTCCTTTTGCCATACGGGGTGTTCTCAGTGCACAGCATCTGCAGTTCAGATTTTGGAGTACAAATGGTATTTTAGCTCAGAAACACAAAAGCATTGCGTGTTGGATGGAGCTTTGAGCAACCTGATCCAATGCAAGATATCCCTGCCCCTGACAGGGGTTGGACTGAGTGATACTTCAAGGTCCTTTCCAACCCAAATTTTCTATGATTTAGGTACCTATCTCTCAGTGGCTTCGGTGGGCTTAGTTAAAAGCTTCCATGGCCAAGTATAAGTTTTTATTTCACTCTGCTAATTATAAGCAAGCTGATTATATTCTAAAGCAAATGACAGTCTTCCAGTAGTTCTGTGCTTCTACTCATCGTGTTAGGAAACAAGAGCTCATGTACCATCATTCATGATAGTCCACTAACTTTGAGTGGTCCTACTTTGGGCTGCAGGCTGTATTTGATCTGAGAGTCAGTTAGGACTTGCCTCTGGATTACTGCTAAGTCTGGAGGTAGGACAACTCTCACAGTCTCTGTGTGAAGTTTTTGAGTGCTCTGTGAGAATAACCTCTCTACTCTGATCCTCAGCCCCACATGAGAGGCAAGGGCTGTGGTCATGTAACTTCAGAGAAGCCTGTGGCTCACCTGTAGGAAGTCCACTGTTATGTGGTATTGGAAGTTCATTATATTGGTATCTATACCATGGTTTTGAGGTTCCTTCTACAGTTTTCAAACAGGTATTACAGCTTATAAAACAATTTTCAGTTTGCTGTATCACACATCATGAATCTCAAAGATCTGATTCTCCTTTTTTTTTTTCTTTTTTTTTTTTTTTTTTTAATTTAGGTTATGGTTAGGATTAGGAGTTCTTGGTATATAACCGTTAAAGAGTCACTGTGACCGGGTCTTGCAGTATTCTGACTCTTTCCTCTTGACTGTCGATCGTCAGCCATGATGGGACATCCTCACTCTGGGAGAATCAAGCTATTTGATGATGTTTGATTTTTCTGCTCTTGGTGTTATCACCACAGAGAAATTACTCCATCAGCAGATTTACTTCAAAAAATTTGGGTGCTCTTGAATGGACAGAAGAGATTAGCTTTATTAATCTGTAGTTCTTTATACTTCCTTTGTGGTAGTATGTTTGATGCATTGCTGCAATTAAGTTTAGAACATTGTCCAAGATCACAGTGGAAAAATAATGGTTTTGTTTTCTGTTGAAGTCACTCTGTCTTTTGAAATGTTTCCACTGTTGAGGAAACTGACTTTTTTGACAGTGTTAAAGAAAGTGATTTAGAAACATATAACAGTGAAAGTCTTCAATTTACAACTTGATTAAGCCTTTTATATATGTGTATATCTATCTATCTATCTATCTGTCTATCTATCTATATGTAGTCTCCAGGGCAGGAAAAAGCTTTCTGAGAATAAGGAAATCAGTATTTTTAAGAAAGCTATGGTGTGCTGAAGAGAATTTCATTTATGGTCTCGTTTTGTTGGGGATTTTTTGAGGAAGGAAAAAAATTTTCTGATCCTTCTTTCCACTCTCATGACTATTCTTATTTCCATTGTTGCTCTTTTAGGTTGTGGGTTAAACAGAGCAGATCTGGGATGGTTCAGGGAAGGTTATGTTTTTTATAGCTTTTCCTCAAGAAAGTATATATTTGTATTGGGTGTGTGAAGCAAGGTTCTGGTAGTGGGAAGGGGTGGGTTGTGGGGTGGGCCGTTGAGGTGGCTTTGTGAAAAGCTACCAGAGCTTCCCCAGTGTCCAACAGAGCCAATGCCAGCCCACTGCAAGATGGATCTGCTGCTGGCCAAGGCTGAACCCATCATCTGGGGGTGACAGATTTAAGAAGGTAAAAAAACTGCTGCGCAACAGCAGCAAGGACAGAGGAGCAAGAATATGCGAGAGAAACAACCTTGCAGACACCAAGGTCAGTGAAGAAGGAGGGGGAGGAGGTGCTCCAGACGCTGGAGCAGAGATTCTCCTGCAGCCTGTAGTGCAGACCATGGTGAGGCAGCTGTGCCCCTAAATCCCATAGAGGTCCACAGTGCAGCAGATATTCACCTGCAGCCCCTGGAGGACCCCATGCTGAAGCAGGTGAATGCCTGAAGAAGGCTGTGATCCTGTGGGAACCGCACACTGGAGTGGGTTTACTGGCAGGACCTGTGACCTCACAGGGCACCCATGCTGGAACTGTCTTCCTGAAGGACTGCAACCCCTGGAAGGGACCCATGCTGGGGCAGTTGGTGAAGAACTATGGGAAGGACTCAGACTGTGATAGGTTCATGGAGGTCTGTCTGCAAGGGCAGACACCCCACAGTGGAGCAAGGGAAGAGTGTGAGGAGTCCTTCCCCTGCAGAGGAATGAGCGGCAGGGACTTGATGAACTAAAGGCAACCCTCCTTGCTGCTGCAGTGGACAAGGTAGAGAACTTGGGAGTAAAATTAAGCCCAGGAAGAAGGGATGGGTGCAGGGAAGGTGTTTTAAGATTTGATGTTATTTCTTATTCCCCTACTGATTTGATTGATATAATTTCCCCAAGCTGAATCTGTTTTGCTTGTGATGGTAGCTGGTGAGTGATCTCTCCCTACCCTTATCTCGACCCACAAGTCTTTCATTGTATTTTCTCTCCCCAGTTCAGCTTAGAAGGGAAGTGACAGAGCAGTTTGGGTGGGTACCTGTCATCCAGACAGCATTAACCCTCCAGAATTTTCACTAAGAAGATATTGTTGGCTATTCTTCTGCTGAATTTGATAATACAGTGATCCTTCTGGTTTCATCTATTTTGTGTGGTAGTTTTATCCACATGCCTTGGAGCATCTCATTCCAAAACAACTTTATAAACCCTGTTTTGTGTTCCTCGGGTCAGTGAACTGCTGCTGTGTGTTGTCAGCAACATCTCAAGAAGAGGAGGTACCCCCTTGGTGAAAGGCTAACTTCTTGTGAACATGTTATAAGCTGATAGTGTGTTCAGAGGTGGCAGTTGCTTCTCTGGTTGAGAACATTCCTTGTGTAACACTGTTGCCTTGGTATAATGGCTCATATGTTAATGATGGTGGAACTGTGACCTGACTGAGTCTCCTCATACACATGTTAAGAAGCTACTTCACTGTTAACTGTAGGTTTCAATCCTACAGGCGGGATTTTTTAGGCACCATATCAACTGCTGTTTGCATAGTTCTATTTTTAATAGAACTCTCTGCGTGAGAGTTTAGGAAAGCATATCAGGTAGTTTCTGTGAATCAATAGCTTTTCTATTTTTAAGCTAATATGATGCTGTCACATAGGTGATGCTTAGTAAGTACAGTTTTAGAATGTTTTACATTAAGTCATATATATTGCCTGCTATTTCAAAGTTGGATTCCCTTGTGCTCTGGAATTGAAATACAGACTTCTCTTTACTTTTTCATGCACTATTTTGTATTGTGCCAGAGTATTTGTTTACAGTTCCACATCAGAAGAACGTTTGCGTGGTTTATTCGTGAACTGTTTCTTTCACTTCCCTGTGGCATTAAAAGGAAGGATAAGGTGTATATGAGAATACAAGATAGCATTAAGATAGGTCTGCTATATTAATGTAAACTAAAAGCCTTTGGAATTTGTTCAGAAGCTTCTTTCCCTCTCCTAGAAGTAACATGTTTTTCTGCATATCAAATGAGAAATTGGCTTCCTCTGTAGCTGCCATTGAAGAATTCTCCCAACAGAGAGGGGCAAATACGTGATAGTCATTTGGGAACAGTTCCGTACAGCTGCTATTGTTTGGGCACCAAACTTACTGTCTTTTTAGACCTGTTAGCAACAACCTGAATTCATAGTAGGATGTCTGAAATCAGAGAAGGGCAAACAGATTGACTACACTGACTTAACCAGTGACAGTGTGTTTCTCTGGATTTAGTGAAGTAATTACTGTGTAACGTATTCATCTATCTTGGAGTGTACTTATATTAATATTCAAATACAATGAAAAAAAGAAGAAGGTTTGCAAAAATTAAAGCTCCAGAATACTTCTACCTGCTCCTTACTAAAATGAATAATGGATCATTTTCAGTGAATTTTTCTAAGCACTAATCAAAAATATAATGATGTGCAGATCACTACTCAAATTGATAGTAATTTTCAGCAATAATAGTAATTTTTTTTTCTTTATCTTTGTAGGTTATGGTTTATCAGTCATGTAAAATGGTTTACTGAATAACTTGCTCTTCATAACTACCTCATGATTTTGAAGTAGCTATTATTTAGTGTTTAGTGTTTATTTTAATAGAGACTTCACCTTCCTTTAACTTCCAGGTAACAATAAGATGAACTTAAGTGGTACTGGTTATGAGAGTAGATCAACTGAAAGGTTAAAGACATGAATACTGCAGCAGCATTTCCTTTAGTTTGATGGTCCAGACTACCTTTAGGTTAGATGTACTCAACCCACCTGGTTGAGTACATCAGCACCACATGCCTTGACATTTAGGCATGGCTCAAATATTTTGGTTGAGCAATGTGTGAAAGGAGTGCTTATTTCATCCTACGACAGTGACTGAAATGAGTGTCTCTAAAATGATAAATTTAGATTTCATTTTTCTTCCTAAGCAAGTTCGTGGAAGGAATGGGGGGGAATACTACAGTAAAAATTAGAACATTCCTTTTCCTTGTCTTCAAAGAATAGAACGTTCCTTTTTCTCCTTTTCTCCTCGGGAGGCTTTCTGTGCTAAGCAGTTTAAACCGCATCTCTTTAATGAGCAGTTGAGACAACAGGCTCCAGGTTGATTTGTATTCACTGGATTGTACTCATCCTGAGTTTTATTCTTTAAAAGACAGCTTTTGCCTGTAAAACACAGTGCTATACATAGATTATATATAAGTAAATATATAAAAATATATGCTTATATGCTTTATCTATATATACACAAGCATATAAATGGATTATATGTATAAAAGTGTATATATATGTATATGACATAATAGCATAAAAAAATTAATGTGATATTAGAAAAGTAGGCTCAGGCCGTTAGGGTGTTTGAAAGGCTGAGTTTCGTTTTCTGGACTGGTACTGTAACACTTAGGCCATTGCGCAAAAGATAATTTCTGTTGCCTGCCTTCCTCATCTCAACTTTTGCTGAACTGCTGTAAGTGATTTTGAGGTCAGCTGTGAAACTGCTGGGTATTTTCTTCTATTAGCCATCATAGGTAACCATAGTCATGCATTTTTAAACTAGCTTTCATAGTAGTGAAAGTATGAATGAAAGGATGTTGGAAGTGCAAGAATGACCTTTTGCCACAAATTGCAAGATAAAAAATAAAATTTAAAAAACTTTCCCTTTATTTTCTGATCTTTGCTAACTCGGGAGCCTTCAGCTCTAATTCTTCAGTGGTTCCAAGTGGTCTAAATTATTGTTTTGCAATTTCACACCTGTTCTAGTGACATTTGTATAGTTGCTAGTATTTTGCATCGTTTATATTGGTTTTGTGTGTCCTGTTTGAGTGCTGATACCTCAAGAGGAAAGTCTTAAATTCTCTCTGAAAGAAATTATAAGGATAGCAGAAAAATGGGGAATGAGTTATGCACAATGCTTTATTTAGTGACATAAAGTATTGCTCCCTCGGTGACCCTTTTTATTTTTGTGGTTCAGTGGTTTTTGGCTTTTTTTTTGCTTTTTTTTCCTTTGATTGTTTTTGAGATGGAACTGTAATTGATAAGTTGTGGATAGTAATATCTTAATTTCTTTTTTGTGTTGAGAGGATGTTCCTTGTTCCGTTCTGTTTGCTGTTCAGTAGCTTTTACCTTGCCAGTGGTTCTTCCTAAACTCTGTGATAGTCCACATACCATTAGGAATTGTGTTGGATGTCCCACTGTTTGATACTCATATCCTCAGTTATATGGATATTTCACGAATCGATTCACTTCTGTGACTGAATGAGCTACGGGCATGCACTGCCTGTGGGGAGAGAGGTTGTAGAATGGAAAGATTGATGAGTGATCCCTTTAGAGCACAGAGACTTATTGAAAGACATCCATTTCCTTGCTTTTACGTAGTGCTGCAGCATTTTTTATCCTCCTGAGTCTCACAAACTTGACACGACTGGTCAGTGAGCTGATCAGCCGTGTCTTTGTATGCTGGAGAGAGAGAGAGAGAGGGAAAGGAACCATGAGTTCATGATTTTGCTGATGTTGAAATAGGTGGGCATGAGGACCATTGATTGAGTTCTGCATGTGATACTCAGGACTTGACAAAAGTCAGTCTTTCTGATGGGAAATCTGTCACTGCTTTGGCTTTGCCATTGCTCTGTTTAAATCCTGTGTTCTTTCAAACTGTTCAGTTGATTCAGTGGGATAATAAGCACACAAGGGTCTGTGTTATATTTAAGTCCAGAAATGAGAGAAAATGTGAATGTTGTTACTATTACTATAACTCCATGATTAGAGGAAACATCTGATACTCTCTGGAGTCTTGATTGCCCCCACCATTCCAGCAATTGTATAGATTTGTTTGCAAGTTTACAGTTTATGTTGTGCTAAATGCCATCAATTGAGTTGCAAAAAGCAAAGGAAAAATTCACACTTCTATAATTATAGTCTGGTTTATAATTATATTTATTTCTTGTACCCTAGTTGAGCATTTCAATAATATGTGTGGTTTTTTTACACAGTTGCATACCCCAAAGAGATTAAAGGAATATTGTGAAAGACTGATAGGAAAGCAAAATCAGTCTCTGTGTTCATTCACTATTGACAGTGATGAAATCCAATGAGATTTTCTCAGTCTTGGGCCACAGTGTTGGTAAAAATTACTGTCTGTGTTTGAATTTGGCTAAATCGAATACTGAAAATGGTACTCTTCTACGTTTAAATAGAAATCTGTCTCACAGGTATGGATACAAGAAACCTGTTGTTTAAATTAAAATTCTTCTCCTTAACCATTTCAATATCCCTAAAAAAAACCCCAACAAAACAAAACTCTTGCCAAGTTTAAATGTCTGGGATCTGATTTTGACTTACTAAAATATCTTGAATACACACAATTAAAATAATTTAAGATGGTTTGAACTCCTAGCAGAAGGATAAATCATAGGTGTATTTCATCTGGAAAACTTAATGCAAACTTGGGATGGGTTATTCAGACAAAGAACTCAAAACTAATGATTAAGATGAGCTTACCAACTAAAAGAAGCTTTCATGCCAACTAACCCTATCTCCTTGATAAACTACAGATTATTTTAGAATCACAATAACCTAATTTTAATAAATTCAGGATGTGTAAAACATTCTGAAAAAATCGAGTTCTGTATTCATTCATGAGGTCGTAATCTTCTGTAATAAACTGTCCTCATGTGTAAGTGATTGATAAAGCTGAGGTTTAGATACTGCTTTGATGCTTACTGTACCCTCTGCCTAGGTAGATCTGCACTTCTAATTCTGACCCTGCAGTGATTTGATCAGATCATGCACTCCACTTATACACTGTGGTCTGTTGCCAGGTGACCTGTAGGTCTTTCTGAATACACATCAGCATATTTTTGTGCCAGATCACAAATTGAGTAATCCAGTGCCTCTGTCGTTCTTGTCACTTTATTTGTATTTATTGTGACTAGTTTTTGCACACTGTAAACAACACCAGTGGAACTGCCTGTGCTGTTACATAGAACAGGGGTCACTATAAAAATGACTAGAAGATGATATGTGACTGGGGAATGAATATTACTCATTCCCAGTGAAATGTAGCAAGTAGATGGACAGAACATCCTGCTGATAATGTCCATGTAAAAGATATATCAAGAGATGAGAGCTAGAAATGAGAAGAGTATTTTCATTCACCAGTCAGCTATGTGATACTTTAAATGCAGGAGACTTTTTAAATTAGTATCTTTATCTATGGAGTTGAATCTTTCACTTTCAGGTAGATTAACATGTAATTATCATAGAGACTCATAGGAAAATTTTCATGTTCTAGAATTTGTTTCCTTGTTTTGTTTTAATTCTGCTTAGCTTGCTGTGTGTTATTTAACAGGATGAGGATTAATTTTCTTTCTCAATTTTAAATTTAGAGTAAGAATTTTATGTCAGCTAGTGAGTCTGAGATATAGAAGAAAAAACAGTGAATAAGAAAAGAAGGAAAGGGGGAACTGTGAATTTTAAACATTGTATTCTTAATTTACCTTCTCACATTAATTATTTCACTACTTTATAATCTATAAAAATGTTTTTACATGGCAAAGGACATGTTGATAAGTGAAGTCCTGAATTTCTCTAAATAAATCTCAGAAGAGCAACTTCTTTCTTTCCCTTTCTTTCTCCTTTTCTTCTCTTTCATTGCTAAAGTGATAGTAAACATACCTTTAGAGATACAGAAGGCAAAGACATGCATGACAAGGAAATTAAAGCATGGTTAACAGCAGTAGCTGACTTTTCAAAGGACACTACTTGAAAAGATAAACAGACTGGTAGAAAAGCCAGTGTTCAAGATCTTTGCTGAAATGAAGCCAAGAGCTGAAAGTATATTTCTTCCCCATATTAGTGTTAAATTAAATATTAATGACCTTCTTTTTCAAAGATTTGTTGGGGTGGGGGGGAGAAAGGACAGATTATTTGTTTCTATTAAAAAAATAGCTTGAAAGCTAAAACATCTTTGGTATATAAGCTGCCAAAATTCAGCCTTAAGTTTACTCTTGTCTGAAATCCCCTGGAAATACAAGTGGGTGTGTTTTGCTGGAGTAATCCCATGTAAATGCAGTGCTGCCAGCAGCACTATAGTAATGACTGTTACGTCTTTGAAGGCACTCAGAACCTTCTGTTCAAAGACACTCTTAAATAATTAATTCTTTTTTTCTTTTTTCAATTTACATGGAATGTGTAATGACATCCCCCAAGTACCAGATTTCCTTCCTTCCCTTCTTTTCTTTCTCATGAAAAGCATAAATGGAGTGTTTTAATTAAGACACTTCTTGCTAACTTGGATAGTAAAGAAAGGTGATGAAAGAGAAGGTCCAGATAGTTCTTTGTTGAGACCCGTAGTTACTACAGAAGTGACAGCTTGAAAAACTTGGGTACCTCTGAGGTGATCCTGGAAGTCTGGATTCCCCTCTGCAAACAAAGGGAAGGCAGTTTTACCCGCTTCAGTATGAGCCCTCTGGCTCCTGGCAGTTCACTCTCTGACCATTTATGTGGTCCATTTGCAAGACAGCTGCCTAGCTGGCTATACATGGGTTTCATTTTCTTTCTTTTCTTTTGTTTGTTTGACAGATACCGAGCGTCTCTATTCAGTAGTGTTCGAAGAGATCTGTGGGCGTTTTGGAAAATCATATACCTGGGATGTGAAATCCTTGGTTATGGGTAAGAAAGCCCTAGAAGCGGCAGAAATTATTCGAGATGTTCTAGATCTTCCAATAACCAAAGAAGAGCTACTAAATGAAAGTAAAATCAAGCAGGAGAAGCTATTCTGTACTACTGCATTGATGCCAGGTATGTTTCTTTTCAATATTTACAAACTCTTTATGGAATTATTTAAATGCTAATCAAGGCAGAAGTTTGTAATCTGTCTTCCACAAAACAGTTTCTCTTACAGATTCGGTTTTGTTGCTGTCATTTTAGCAAGTCTTACTCAAATCCACCTGTTATTTACCAGTCTAAAGAGATATTTTACCTGTCAAGGAGTACAGAAAACTTCTTTCCCTATTTACTTGGAGAAAAACTTTATTCTAGGTGTTTTAAAAAAAAAAAAAGGACTAGGTACGTATGCGTGAATTCTGTTTTGTAAACCAGCCATTCTTTATAATTGTTGTTGGCAGCCTTCCCTGACTATGAGCATAGCCTTGTTTTGTTAAGCACAAATAAATTTGCCTGCATGTTTAAAAGTATGCGAGCCCATGAGTTCTTTCAGTTGGGATTAATCTCCCTTAACCTGAACACTGAAACTCAGGTAACAGTGTCTGAGCGTGTCACTGGTGAGGGAGGGTTCCTCAGGTTGTCCTAAGACATGAGTGTTTCCTCGCCTTTTACCAGTGATAGTGCAGAATGCCCAAATGAGTAGCTTCAACCGGGTACCTCAAGATAAGCAAGAGGATGAATCTTATCTGTAGTGTGAATGGATACTTTTATATTCAACTACATTTAGATTTGAAATGCTCTAGAGAGAAATCCTCAACCATACAAGATTAGCGATACCTAAACCTAGGATTACTGGTAACTTTATGTACAATGTTAAACTTTCTGGAGCAAATAATTTATGAAGGAAAAAAAAAAGGAGGAGATGGAGAGGAATATAAAAAAAGTATTAGAAGTGAAGTAACTACATGTCACTGTACGAATTTGACTGTTATAATTTTTTCTCTTTGAACATGTACTCATTTGTTCTGACAATTTCTACCGTGCATTAATGTTTTAATTTTTAGATGCTTTTTTATACCTAGTTTCATAATACATTAGGAGAATGAAAGTTAAAAATATGTGATATGTTAGGAATAAATAACAAGCAGCAAAAATAAAAGGTGCTGGTTTTTTAGCAGCTTAAAAAACTTGAGTATTTTGTGGAGCCAATTTAGTTATCTCTTTAATGTCTTTTATGTGCAAGGTTTTTCAAATTGCATCTCTCTCAATCATAGTTCCACTTAAAACTGTAAGCCTAGTTAAACTCTCCAAAACAATGAGAAATATGGATTGATGTGTTTTTCATTTTTCGTGTCAAACTTCTGGGGCTAAATTTTCAGCTATATCTTTTGCAAACCAAACAAAAAACACGTAGTCTGGGTTTAGAAAATGCTGGATGGACAGACTGGGTAAAATGTTAGGAGGCATGGACAAGAGTTGCTGTAATGAAGCAACATAGGTAATAGATGCTATTAAGTGGATATTGTGTGCCAGCTGAAGATTGTGATAATGTGGCTGAGCTGGCTTAAACAGAGTTAGACAGGTGAGGGAACAGATTAGCTGAAGGAAACATGAGGTTTTCTGCTGTTCCTGACTTCAAAAAGTGAATTCTGGGCTTGCTGAAACTGGGCTATTATGGATGAAAACAGCAAAATTCTTACTGTGAGAAGCAAGTAAGAATCCCCAGAATTGTTCAACTGATTATCTTTTCAGTTCAACTAAATACACATGATAACTTTCTTCAGGGTATTTTTTAAAGCAGAATTGATGTGAACTAACATACTTTATGCTCACTGGCCATTGTGGAGAGCAGAGGCATCCTTGGTCACTAAACTGATATGATCTGTCCTTTACTTGGAGGCAGCATATGAGATACAAGCTAAATTGCCATGAATTTTGAGAGACCAGGCTGATGTCAGTTAATAAGGTAGAGGGAAATGGCTCCAATGCTTACCTTCTAGTTTCTTTAAGGACTGTTCTCCAATCAACCAGATTTTTAAATCTGATATTTTCTTCTGCCCTTTTGTGTCTTCTAAGAGTGTTTATTCATATAATCCTTGTGGATTTGCTCTACAGTCTCTTAATGTTCTTTAATTAAGAATGGGCTTCTTGCATATGTTGTGTAAGATATAAGACTGATGACATTTTGAGTTTACACTGTTCTCTGACTAAATCGATCTTTCAGATGGTTACAGGTAAATACAGGAAAGTGAAAGTTAATTGTCATATTAATGGCATAGGATGACTGAAGTGCTGTATCTCTGGCCATCTTTTGACAGTTAATATTCAGGTGAGGTTCTATTTTTTAATCAATTTCTAAAGTTTGCCAAAAAAATAAAATTGAAATTTGATTTGGTGGAGAGCAGAGCTAAAAAATGACCAATGATATTTAAAAAAGTGACTCAAGCAAATCAGCATTTGTTTCTGGATGTGGAATGAGCTCTGCACATAATTTTGCCAAACATGATAGCTTTATTAATTCCCAAATCAAGTAATTGACAGGTGTGTTGGTGATGGTTAAGGATAGTGTGGAAGTTGTACAAATATTCAATTGGCAAAACAGTTCTTTGTCTGACAGGTTAGAAACCTGTCCTGGTTTCAGCTGGGATAGAGTTCGTTTTTTCCTTAGTTGCAGGTATATTGGTGTGTTTTAGATTTAGTACAAGAATAAAGTTGATAACACACTGATGTTTAAGTAGCACTTGGCCC
This sequence comes from Corapipo altera, assembly GCF_003945725.1. Lineage (NCBI taxonomy): Eukaryota > Metazoa > Chordata > Aves > Passeriformes > Pipridae > Corapipo > Corapipo altera. The sequence continues at coordinate 21,288,981 of NW_020884872.1, forward strand.
AAGTCAAGGATTTTTCAGTTTCCCGTGCTCCACCAGTGAGCAGGTGAACAAGAAGTCAGGTGGGAACATGGCTTATCTGAACTGGCCAAAGGGATATTCCATACTGTAGAACATCATGCCCCGGGTATAAACTGGGGTTGTTACATGGGAGAGGGACAAGTTGTGGCTTTCGGATGGACTGGGCATCAGTCAACAGGTAGTGAGCAATTGCATTGTGCATCACTTTTCTTTCTTAGGTTTTATCTCTCCCTCCCCCTTTCCTTTTCATTTTGCAATTAGTTGCATTAGTATTGTCATTATTATATTTTACTTTGTTTTGATTATTAATCTGTTCTTATCTCAACCTACAAGTTACCTTTTTTCCTGATTCTTCTCCTCATCCACCAGGGAGGACACATGCGGTGAGTGAGCAGCTGTGTGGTACTTAGTTGCCAGCTGGGCTTAAACCATGACACAGGCTATATTACAGCCATACCATTTAATGTGCAGCATTTCTGAGGCATGAGTGGTTGAAGACAGAATTCTGACTATTTCAATATGGCTGAACTGACAGACAAACCTCAACAGATCTGGCTGTGGTCAAAATACAAATTTCGTCTAAGAAGAGTCCATATCCATTTCTAATACGGAATTTTCTGGTAACTATTTGAGAGTTTTTCACAGTTTGATTTATTTTTAGTTTTGAAAGAATCTTAAGGAATGGTAGTTTTGATTCAGTGGAGAAAGAAATTAATCCAAGAGAACGCTGACAAAATGACAGGCCTGCCACTGTGCTGGTTTTCTAAATATTTCTGTAGGAGTACAGATATTGTTATCTGCAAGAGTAATGTGGTAGGTTTTCTGTTTCTGCAAATGCATTTTTAGCATGTCTGTGTTACAGGGAAGTGCATAGTCTGAAGAATAAGAAATGACAGGTGGAACAGAAGAAAACCATGCATATGTATATCTACCTATACATGTTTAAGTGTGCTTTTGCATAATATAAACCTAGAATATATACAGAGCCAGAAAAACTGAACTCCAAGTTATACAACTACCAACAGTTAATGTGATCATGTTGGGATTATGAAACTACTGCTATTCTTTCACAGTAGTCTCTGGTTTGGCTCATCATCATTATCACAAAGCACAGATCCTTAAGGATTGTGCGACTGTGTATGCCTTTCAGACATTTTCCATTCCTGGGTTGTTTTACAATAACTGGGATTTTGTTGTTGCAGCTCTTGTTCAGCCAGTGCAGAATGTGATGTGCAACCTGTTTTTCAGTTCAAGTACAGTTGACTGTTTCTTACAGCCATGAGGAGGTAATTTCATACCTCAATTTTAGTACCAAATGAAACCAGTCAGAAAGCATAAAAAGAGAAGAAAGGAAAACAGTTCAAATTTCAATGGCAACTCCAATTTGTTTTTTTCTTCAGCAGTTCCATTCAACCAGCAGTCTAGTGAGCTTAACTGTAGCTTCCTTGATGTTGTGCCCTTAACAGGTAAATAGACCTCCTAGCATGCTGTCTTTTCTTTTCCTTGCTGTTATTGTTTTAACGCTAGGAAATTCTAGTGAGTCAATGCTCGGCTCAGTGAGCCTGTAACCCCTAGATATCAGTCAATTAGCTGCAAACTCAGAATGATGCTTTCTGTTTAGCTGATTTCAAAGATTTGTCCTTTACATCAAGTCCTAAAGGATTGCAACCCAAACATGCTTTTATCAGGAAATCAGTAACACAGCTGATGCAGGTTCTAAATTATGTTAAATTTAGTACTTATATTTCTTCTATGGCCATGCATGTGTCAGTATGTCCAGACTAAAATGATAGTAATGATTCAGTGAATAAGGAGTCTCTGCCACCAGAAGGATCTCTGGTACTTTTTAGAAGGCAATAAGATGATAAAACAAAATTCTTTATTAGTAGTCAATTACCTTCCAAAGTGGGGAATAGGTTAGTAGTTTTCACCTCCAGTTTGTAGCTCAGGGAAAGGATAACGTACCCTTCCAGATAGCATTTTTAAACAGTGTATCATAACAAAAAAAGAAGCAGGTTGATCTGAGAGTTACGTTTCCATAGTCTCATGAGATTTAGGAATGGAATAGAATAGAATAAAACAGAACAGAACAGGACTATTTCAGTTGGAAGGGACCTACAACTATCATCTAGTCCAACTACCTGACCAATTCGGGGCTGACCAAGTTAAAGCATTCATGGCAATTAAACCAAGTAGTGGATAGCCCCACCTCTGTCACACTGTCACCTTCACAGCAGCAATCCTGACTTCCCCTGAGGATTGCAAGAAAGTGTAGATGATGAATAGCGCTGTGTTGATGGGCTTGCAATTGTTGTAGCACACCAGACTACATAAAAAATATTTTTGATGATTTTATGGCTTAAGTTAACAAACAGCAGCTTCTTTTTGTAAGTGAAATTTTTTTGTGTTTTGTTGAGTGCTTTTAATGTTCAGATGCTGCTGAGGTTTTTGCCGTATAATTGTTTTTATAAACTTTAAAGACTGTCATGGAATTGGCTAGAAATCTAGTCAACCTGCAAAACTCTGAGTGGTAATGCTAACTTTTCTTTGACTAAAGAATATGATGAAATCTTGAAAAACTTTAGGTTTGGCATCTTATCACATTCAATGTAGGAACTGTAAATGATTATGAAAAAAAGGAGCAGTCTTTTAAGACAGAAGCTATTTTTATTCTTAAGATTTTCATTTGTGCATATGGACATAAATCATCAAGATGTGTGTTTGCCCAGTTTATGATGGAGATCACTTTCTTGTGTATTTTGAAAAACATACCCTTACTGGGACATATTCATAGAAAAAAGGTTTGGTTAAAGACATATTAGAAAAGAATAGAAGAGCTTTATAGTATCTCCTTGTTTGTCTGGAAACATTTCAAAAGAAATAGATCTGAATGTGGAGATAGAGAAGTGATATAAGTTAAGAACAGTGTTATGTTCAGTGATAGACAAATACAAGAAAAGGGATGGTACAAAAATTTGAAATGATATGAGATAAAATATAGCAAAAATACACGTGTTGTTCATTGTTCTGAAGTATTCTGCATGACACAGAGACCATGTTTGTATAAAGCTAAAAGGAAAATAAAAATTCCCTTTGTTTTTCATCAATTTGTGCTAACTTTGAGGAGTTTTGTCTTGTTAATTTTCACTTCATAGTGAGTAATGCCATTTGATTAAAAAATGTGATAACTTTAAAAAAATTATGGGGAAAACAGTGTTGTAATAGCATGTAAGTAATTAGATAGGGATTCTCATTAGATCATTTTAGTGTAGCATTGTTTGGTTTCCTGAACTCTTGCTGTACATGTTTGTATTAGTCAATGAGAAGGAAAAAAGTGACAGTTAGCCCAAGGGTTTTGTTGTTCAGTATGAGTCTTATTTTTAGTTTGTCAGTTGATCCAATATATTAGTCACCATGATTTCAGCTGAATCTAAAAAGTGCAAACACCACATTTGGAGTCTAATGGAGGAGTAATACTTCCTTTTTAAAAAAATAAATATATATTTTTATATATGATTTTTTGCAATTTTCAGAACAAAAAGCTGATCTCTTTCTTGGAAATGCATCTGTGGTCTCAGAAGAAATAAATCCTTTCTGTTGGTTTAATTTGTTTTCTTTTTCTTTTCCCAAACTTGATAACTTCATTGACATTTGTGATTAATTAGGTGTTAAAGATGCTGACATTTAAAGTTGATCTTTCTTTGCAGCTACTGTAACAAAATTGAGCTTACAATTCTTTTCACCTATTTTTCTTTCCAATAGTTACCAGTGTTGAACTATTGCGTTTAGCATATATTGAGCTTCTGTGTCTGTTCTAAAACTTCTGTTCTTAAATGCTATTTAAAGACATAGCATAAAGAAACAGTATTTACTGCTTTGGTTGTCCGAAAAAAAATGAGTACATTTGGAAATAAAACATAGCAATGTGGGGTACTCCTGATTGTTTTGTAATAACTTGAAGAATTCATATACTGCATAAGATAGTTATTGCCTGTGTGCCACATTAGAAGTGTATCCTTATCCTGGAAGAACAGAGATCCTTATTTCTTTTGATCTTTCTTTATCTTTTGTTCTTGCTGTATGTGCCTAAGCTTTCAGTCAGAAGGCTGAAAGGTGGTCCCAGGAAGTCTAACAGAGGGGTCCCTCTGTGATGAATGGGCCCTGATGTAGCAACAAGTAAGTTAGAAGTTATCAAGATCACAGGAATTTTCAGCATAGTTCTTCATGGTCTTTGAATTCTTACTTGGTTGGTTTCATTGTCATTTGATTGAAAAATCTTTGTAGCTACAGAGGGTATAATAACACAGGATATACCAGGGGAAGTTTCTTACAGATCTTTAAAGCAGTTCCTCAATTCCCCTTCTCTTGATGTTTTCTTTTAAAAAAGCACTATAAAGATACTGAGGAAGATATTATCTTCCTAATAAAGAATTATGTGCTGAATTGGTACAATAATTGTGTCAGTAATTTGATGTGGTGACTAAGTGTCTAGAGCTATACTGGTGGTAGCTGATGCAAACAAAAATGGATTTTCTTGATCTATACCTTTTACAAAGAGGAAAGCAAACCTGGAATGAAGATATTTTTCATCTGTTTTGAGTTTGTCAAGTTATGCTAACTACTCTTCCAAATGCAGTTTAATTTTTTTCTGTGCAGCTGATTTGCTTTTTGCTTTTTCTCTAATCTATCTTGCTTTATTTAAACATATACGAATAATTATTTTTTAAATGGCATATTCTTATTAAAGTGCATTTTCTGAATAATGTAAATATTTGCTTTCTGGAGGTATTAAGGACAACTGCATTTTAGCTCCCTTGTTGTGAGGGAAGCCAAAAAGAGAAATCAAACACTCACCCATACACAGTTAGACACTAAAATCGTGATGTGCTGGGGGAATATAAGAGAGGACCCTGAAGAAATAACCTTTCTGCAACAGTGCTTTCCTATGGCTGACTACCTCCAATAGAAACATAGAATAAACATACCCTGTGAGAGATGAACTGAAGCTGTGATGCAGTGGGACTGAAGAAAATTAGCTATTTGAAAAGAGCACAACTTAAAAGAAAACTAACTGTATCATATCAAGGACTATGGGAAAAGTCTTCTGCTTAATCTTTGGACTTCTTTATATTACTACACACACGACGTGCTAGCCTTGCTAAATGTTGCAGCTTCTTTAGAATAAGTTCCTTAGAATGAATGCATTTTATTTTAAAGAAGGGATACTTAGGTTACTGCTTTACATTAAGGCATCCTAGTACTTCATTAATTTACTATAGACTTACTACATGTTTCAGAATGAACACTTAAACTATCTGGAATAAAAAGTTGAATTGTATTTAACGTCATATTTTGGTGAGAGAGCATAATAACATCATTTGGGAAAAATGCACTTGCTTAGTATAACCATTTAAGGAGGCATAGGAAGGCTTTCAAATGGATGATGCATTGATATTACATTGATTATTGTTTCTGTCCAACTCGAAATCTAACATCACAGAAGTGCGTGTATTTAAAGTCATCAAATATAACCATGGAGCTGGAAATGTCAACTATTAATTGTTTGATTAGATTCTGGAGAATAGATGAGAAATCTGCAGAAAGCCATACCTACAAGTCCTAGTTCCAGACAGGTGGATTAGTTAATGCACCTATTTAGTAATCTACAAACTTTATTATCAATAGTACTTACAACTTCTCCAAGTTGGGCATATGACTATACTTGGGAAAAATGTGTGGCAGATTAGGTGGTTGATTTTAGGATTGAAAGGCTAAGTCACATGGGAAATGCAAATCAGAGATGCTGGTGTGGCAAAGGAAAGAATTAAATGGGCATGAGGAGTAGGAATGGTTGGAGGGAGCAGGAACCAGACGTAACCATGACAGTGAATCAGAAGGAAGGAAATAAGATTATTTTAGTATAACCAGACATGAAAAATATAAGAACGCATACACTTGGAAGGTAAAAACAGAGAATTGTGCTCAACTTGTTTCAAAGAGCCAAAAGTCAACTGGAGTCTACTTGAACCTAAACTGCCTGAAACTAATATCCTGTCTCCAACACCGTGGGACAGATTTATGCCAAGAAGCAGAACTGAAATGATTTTACAGATATGGAGGGATTTTCTCTTGTGAATTAATAAAGACCAGACATCCAATCTTGTTCTTCATTACACAATGCTAATTGTTTTTTCTGGGAGAGGTATTCAGCATTTAGAATGCTGCAGAAAAAGAGCATTAAAACCCCTTCAAAGAAAACTCAAAACTTGCACCAAATAGCGGCGTGTGTTTCCCTCTTACAGAGACTGCTGTGCTTTCTCTGTTCACTGCATTAACCTTCCCTAGAAGACTGGATCAGCTTGAAGTTTCTACCCATTAGGCTTGAGGTGTTCATTACTTTGGGTTCACAGCATCAGTAGATAAAGCTCTGGTATTAACAACTGTGACTGACAGCTGCTCTCCTCTGCCTAGTGTTACTTGGTTTAATAATTGCAAAAGAGAGAAACTGAGCTCCCTTAGGGTCTGATTTGAGCCAGTTGGATACCTGCTTCAGAAATTAAAACTGTGCCATCCAGTGAGAAGAGTATATTTTTTTTGATTCTTTTCTCAGGAGCATAACTGTATATGAAAGAAAATGTTCTCCCAAACTCTCAGAGTTCGAAATAATAAACTTACATAATATGGAGACATTGCTTAATGACTTTCTAGTGGATGTCATCATGTAATGATGTTGAACCCATTTTTGACATATTTTGAGAAAAGCATCACTTTGATAACAGAACAAGTATATATATACACCTTGAGGAATGTTCCATGGTTTTTGTCTGGAGAAGGAACGTTTCAGATACAGCAAGAATTTTCTTTCACACTAACTGATTGAAGTAGGTTATTTTATTCAGTAAGACAGCATTGTTGAAATATTGCTAAATACTTTGTAATTATGTATAAACATTAATAGATGTACCAACATACATGCATATATATAAAAACTAAAACGTGTATTTGTCTTGCAGGGGTTGATAAGCTGATCCGTCATTTACACAAACACAACATACCCATGGCTGTTGCCAGCAGCTCAGGTGAAGACTCATTTCAGCTGAAAACAACCAGACACAAAGACTTTTTTGGTCTTTTTCATCATGTAGTGTTGGGAGATGACCCTGAAGTGAAGTGTGGCAAGCCACACCCTGATCCATTTCTTGTTTGTGCAAAGAGATTTCACCCTCCTGCACCTCCAGAGAAGGTAAGAAGGGGAGGGGATAAATTCGATTTAGGAATATTCTCTTTGGGCTATATTTGTTTTGTTTTTTTAATGTGATAAATACTTAGATTAAATTTAATATAAAGATTATAAAAATCAGCAACTTCTGTTTTCAAAGATGTTTGTGCTGTTGAAGGAAGAGATTTTCCCCCACTACATCTAGTGTTTGTAATGCAGATTGCTCTGATTTACTACACGGTAGCATGCAGTAATAGGAAAGTGTAATGATTTTCTGCTGTGTAAATAAATCTACAATCTCAATTTCACTATTCAAAGTTTGGAAACAGTTGTTTAAACATAGTTCAGTTTATTTTCCATAGCTGATTTGCCTCTTAAGTGTCAAAACATTAATGATGGTTCTTTGTGAACAGGGCATATATTTTTCCTAAGCCACATCTTTCCTGTTATAGTCTAAGTCTCTGAGATCATAGTTCTTGTTTCTGATTTAAAACTATCAGCTTGAGCAATCTTTCTCAAATAGTAGGTGTGTTTAGTTTTCCTCTCTTATATATAACTTTCCAAACTTTATTCTGAAATAGAAATCTACAGGGAAAATATTTGAAAGATAAACTGAGAGTTGTTAAAATAATGTCTTCACTTTTATTTTAAATTAAATTGTCTTTATCCCTAGAATATTTTTCTCACTTCTTCTCTGTCCCGAGTGGAACATAAGTTCTGAAGTTTCAGAGTTTCATTACTGCAGAAAAATGCATTACATACTAATTTTATGGAACAAGTTTAGGTAGATTAGACTGTGATTACTGTTCTCTCAGTAGGATTATTGAGGAAAAAATGGCTACACAAATACGATTAACTGATTCCTCAGCCTTTCGTACTTCGAATTCTCACCCAGAGTCTAAATGGTATTTTCATTGCCTGAGAATACAAAGTGAAATAAATTTGATGCAGCGTGGTTTACTGTTGAACAGTGTTAATCAAACTGTGTTAATCAAACATGGTGTTGTAGGGACATGGTAGATACTTGTGTGAGTAGGCCTTGTGTATCTGGCTTGTTCCAGATGTTGAAATCTGAGCAGCAAGGCTGTAGATCTCACCTTAGAGTCAAGGAGTTATGAATTTTGAATATGTTAATGTTCAGTTCAGAGCAAATATTGGGAAGCAACCCAAGGTTTTGGAGAGAGGAAGAGAGGAGTTAAACACAAGCTTAAACCACAGCTTAATTTTTTTTTTCATATAAAAATATTCTTCCTTGCTTAACTGTGTGTGTAGGGAACAAAAAATCAGGGTATGTTCCTGTAATTTTGTATGGTATGTTTTTTTTGGGAAACAGAATGAGGTGCATAATGAATACTTTTTAATTGGATGGAAGTATAGCTGTAAGCTGTTCTGTAATTCTGAAAGTAAAAGAGCAGAAAGTATTGATAATTTATATAAATCTGGGTTGTAACTGTTACCGTATCTCAAGAAGTAAGAAAACTGAATGTCAACTGTGTTAATGGCAAATTAAACTATAATTTCATGTGAGGAGCAGAAGGACAGCTTTCCCAAAACTCTTTGTTTATTTGGCTCTGTTTCAGAAAAGTCACAAGGTGGGAATAATTAAAAAGGACAAAAACCTTAAAAAACAGCCCAAAAGCAAACAACAAAACCAGTGACGCTGTTGTAGATAATTGTTTGTTCCCTTAGTTATGTTAGCAATGAAAAAAATATTTGAAGATAATAGTAGCATCTATATTACACTTAATATTTTTAAATGATTTTAAAGGTATGTTGGACAAAATTACAGATTGTATTTTTGATTGGGTTTGTATTTTTATTTTATTAACCTTCTTTTTGTAGAAGAACATAAATGTTTGAATACATGTTTTTCCTCTATATGAGTTTACAGCATCGGAGTTCCCTTAGTGCCGATTAAATTCAACTGAACTTTTGTTGCATCTACAAAAATCACAAATGTTGAAGTATGGGAATTTAGCACAAGCACAGAACTCTCAAGGGGCAGAAAAGTATTTAAAGTGATATATAAATGGATATGATATCTGCTTTACTGTCATTGAAGGATGTCATAGTTGTCCATCTGGGAATTTCTTAAATGTTGACCTTTTGGTTTGCAGTCTTTGGTTAACTAGGAACTTAATATGCATAATGATGAAACCACAGCACAGGAATTTTGAACAAGATACACCCTGCAAATTCAGCCTAGGTCTTGCTATCCGGTGATACATGAAACATCATATGAACTTGCAAAACTAGCAACAAAGCACTGTCATATAAGTAATTAATTAAATCAATCAGGTAATCAAAATATGATCTGGAGATTAAATACTAGAAAACTTAAATTTTCTAAAATTTAAATTTAAAAACATGTACTCAAATTTCTGGTCTCAAATGCACAGATGCAACTTGTATGAAAACCATCTGGAGCTGTACATATGTAGAAAAAATGTGTTCTTGAATATTATAGAAATTTCAGGCCAGAATGTTCGAAACACTGTGTTCTTTTTCATACATTTCATTTAGACAATTAAATAATACTTTTCATAGTATTATTTCTGTTTGGATTTTGGTGAGGGAATACTTAAACAAGCTGTACATGAGTAAGTCCAGGGACCCTGATGGGTTACACCCTCTAGTGTCATTGCAAGACCACTTTACATACTTGTTGATCAATCATGGCCACTGGGAGAAGTGCTCAAAGACTGGAGAAAGCAAATATCACTCCTGTCTTCAAGCCAGGGAACTACAGGCTGCTCAGCCTCACCTGAATCCCTGGAAAATGGTGATGGAAGAACTAATCCTGAAAACCATTTCCAGGCACAGGAAGGACAAGCAAATCATCAGGAGCAGTCAGCATGGCTACGCCAAGGGAAAGTCATGCTTGACAAACTTGATTAACTCCTATAATGAAGTAACTGGCCTGGTGGACAAGGTGAGAGCAGTGGCTGTTGTTTCCCTGTGCTGCAGGAGTGCCTGTGACACTCTCACCCATTTGATCCTTGTAGAGAAGCTGTGGATGAGCAGACAGTGACGTGCTTTGAAAACCGGCTGAACGGCCAGGCCCAGAAGGTTGCGAGCAGTGGCACAAGTCTAGTTGGGTGCCAGTGAGTAATGGTCAATACTGGGTACAACCCTGGTTAATATCTTTAGTGACGTGGTTGGAATGACAAGAAGCGAATGCTCAGGGGGATCTTATTAATGCGTAGGAATACCTGGAGAGAGACGGTAAAGAAGAAGGAGCCAGGCTCTTTTCAGTGGTGCTCAGTGACAGAACCAGAGGCAGTGGGCACAGACATACACAGGAGACTGAGCACATGAAAACACTTTTTTTACTGTGAGGGTGGCCAAGCACTTGCAGAGGTTGCCTAAATGACTTGTGGAGTCTCCATCCTTGGTGATACTTGGAATTTGTCTGGACACAGTCCACAGACTGGATGAGCTCTGGAGGTCCCTTCCAATGTCACTTAGCTGTGATTCAGTCATTAACTTCACAGATTTGATCAGGAAAAAAAAGGTAAGGAAACAAAAGTACTTTTGCTAAACAATATTTTTCTGTTCCACTTTAATTTATAGGGCTTGCATTATTAAAAGTCATGATTTTCGAATTTATAAATACTAGAATATTAATTTTTGCTTTAAAAGAGTTCATACTAACCTGACCATTTGTATGTATTTTTATATTTTTATATATATATATATAAAAATTTTCAATACTGTCTTGAAGTTTTATTTCATAGTAACAAAAATGATATACTAATAAATTTATTTTAAATATGACTCTAACTGAGAGGGCTGCAGACATTCCCGTACCAACATTTATACATACTTCCAATACACTTCTGTCATCAAAACCACATAGATTAATTATCCTCCTATTTAAGGATGTTGTGGGCTAGAGCCTTTGTTTTGGTTGATTTGCCTATGGCTTTTCTGTAGAATAAAGGACCTTACTAGTCATTTAAAAGCAAATAAATCCATTTATATCCACTGTTTAAAAAGAGGAATAGATTGCAGTAATACAAATGGTCATAACTCTCTTATGAAGAATCAATCTGTTCTATTTAAAAAGTTCCAAGTGATGTGAATCATCACCTTAATTTAAAACACTATTTCTTTGCAGTTTCTTCCATTTCTAATTAATTAATTGATCCCATAGTTACAAATAATCTCTGTACCAAATCTAGTGAGAGCTCATTAAAATTTTTTCAGACTGATTAAATGGCATTAGGATTTATGAGTCTCAGTGGACTTTTTATGTCATAGAACAGAGAAGTTCAAAGAGAAATTTCTGTGACTTTTTTGCTACAGAAGATGTAGTGAAAGAGCAATAGATTCAGAATGGTATGACATTCAAATATTTTGTAATTTTATTCTGTATTGTACAAATAAAACAGAGGATGAAGAAGGTTGATTTAGGACTTAATGTGACCATCATTTTTGTGAGTTTTTTGTAGAAAGGATGCTAAACCCTTTTTTTTTTATTATCCCCTTCTTTTTTTTCCTTTTTCTTTTTTTTCCCCGTTCAGCTTCACCATTTTTGGTGTATACATGTAGTGTATATATTTTACTTGCTATGGTTTTCAGATAAGCAGCTATTTTATGAGTGATGTTTCTCTTATTCCTGGAGGTTTAATTTATTAGGAGTACTTTATGTAAAGTACAGAAATTACAGACATGAACAGCCATTCTAGGTGGTGCACTGAGCTGTAAATTGGAATGTCTGCTGTTGAAATCATGTATTTTAGTCATCATAAATCTGCCACTTTTCCATTTTATAAATTAATTGACTTACACTCTTTCATGAATGTTTGCAATTTACAGATTTGTTATTTGAGAAATAACAAAAGCATTAAATGCAAAAGCACATGGACATTTTTCAGCTTAGTTCAAATCTACATCAATGGCTGTTTCTTCAAACTTGACTCTAGTCTGTCCTTTGCATAGGCCTATGTTACCAACTTTTCCTCATCTCACCTTCTAAATAGCTGTTTGTGGTATAAACCATTCTGATTTACACAAGTTCTACTGTCTTGTGTCCTTCGACTCGCAGTTCTTGCTAGTTATTTTAGCATATTGCTAGATACTTGTTTTTTCCAGGTATAGCATGCCACCGTAATGGTCAGAGCATGCCTGACTTTCAGTGTCAGGCTGCATTCAGGAGGACAGATGACGAAGAGTTTGTAGTCAATCGCTGTTGTTCTCAGACACTGCGATCTGTACAAAGATAGTTACAGCACATGCCAGTGGCTGCTACTGCGTGGAGAGAGTGTTGCTCCTCAACTCTTTCTGAATGATGGTGCATTTTGAGGTAGAAAGCAGAATTTGGGCTTTCTTTTTGGAAGCCACTTGACTGTTTTGTCTGTACTGATGTAATTACAGTTCATCAATTAGTTCAAATTAGGCATTTGATGGATTAGAGCCAATAAAGAACTTCTTGTGTTGTCTGATTTGTGGGTGCCAACTCCAAGTGTAGCCATATACTTAGTACACTGAATAAAGGTCTGGAATGTTTGAGTGTTTCTGGTGTGCATGTGTTTCCTCACTGGAAATTTGGATAATTTCCTCACTGCTTGCACAGAGTGCCCCTTTGGAGTCCCCCATCTGCAAGGTTGTGCTCCCTCAGTGTTCCTGTTAGCCTTGTATCCTGTGCTGTGCCGTGGCTGGTTACCAGAGAGAGCAATGAAGTCTCTCCCTTGACAGAAATGTGTTGTGGTGGTGATGAGCCTCCCTGGGAAGTTGTGGGACTGCTGAGCAACTGGTTGAAACCACTACGAGAGATTGAAACCACTGCTCCTGAGTACACACAACGTGCTTCAGTTTACAGCAAAAGCAGAGTTCACTTCCTTAATGAATTTAGATTACGCAGATTTTACTGTTATTGTACATGGAATGACTGGGAAGTGAATGAACTATGTCCCATCATTTCTGTGTACCCAAATTAGTTTAGTTTCATGCAAAACATGCACTGAAGTGTTGAAAGTGGATAGCAACTGAAATCTGAAAGGGTGTATCTATTGGCTTGAGAACAATGTTTCCACTTCTCTGCCTTCTAAGATGAGGTGCCAAGTTCAGTAGGAACCTCCCTTTTTCTGATTTTATAGCTTTTCTGAGAAATGAGTTTTTTGCTTTCATGTATTCATCCAAAATTGCCCAGTCTCAACAGCTTGTGTCTTTTTATCAGGATCTAAACATATCTTGCAGTTAGTCTTTTGTAAAGCATAATTGGAAAAGTAGTTCCAGTGCATTTCAAAAATGCCAAGAAAAATTCTTCATAAAGAACATAACACCAAAGATGGGAGTTCTGTTTCTTTTTAAAGATCAGAAGAGGGTTTTACCCTTGTCTTGTCTACTGTGTGGAATTCTTCTTCAAAAACTTGGGAAAAACATCTTTTTGAGCACTTTTCAACCTGAGAAATTCAGTCTTCCAGTCTTTGAGTTTCCTTGGGGATTGTCCTAATCACCACAGGATACATCAGCCGTTTGCTCAGGAAGGTTCTTGACTAGAACTTTTTTCCTGAATTCATAAAACTTTTACTTTTCTTCCTCTGCAACGTGACTGAAGACTCAGTTCTAGATGACAAGTTATGTTTTTAGTATATGTTGCTGGCCTAGTTCTTGAATTCCTGCTACTATGGGACACTGCGAAATAATAAACAGCATAACTTTTTCTTATGGGTTCCCATTCCTGCTGGAGAAGCTATTGATTTCAGACAGACACTGGAAAAATTTAAAGGAATAAATTATTAATAAATCATACTTTTAAATTGTATTAAGCAATTTAAAGTAAGTAGGTATAGAACTATGTGGGTTTATGTGTTACGACTTCTCTCTTGAAATACTGCTAGAAGCTTTACACCTTGAGATGCAAAGAGCTCAGCACTCTAGTGGAATGTACTTTTAATGTGATATACTGCTGAATAGTCTGTTGGCTGAATCCTTCACCTTCTTCAGCTTCTACACACTCTTAAGCATGTAGCCCTTACTTGTGTCTCCCAGGCTGGATGATGAGGTCTGTGATTATGAAGCTCGCCTTCCAGCTTCATAAGTGTAAGAGACGTGGCTGTAGAGAAAAGATCATGAGATATTTCACCAAATCTCACAATCCAGGACTTCTGAAGATGTGCTTGTTATGACCCACTGGTAGAGGGTGTGATGTTGGTTACCATGTGTCAGGGAACTCATGTTTTATTATACAGTCTTCTTACCTACAGCAACCAGCCCAATATTTAGACTCAAAATGTATTGGCTAACACTCCCTTAAATTCTTACATTTCCACAAAAAGTGTCTGCTAACAAGCCCTTAATTTTGTACAGTACACTTCACAGCTGACACAAAATACTCCTCAAAAGTTGCTGGCTAACAAGGCACAAAGACCTCCACAAGCTCCCCCATCCTACAACAAACTTCAGTGCAGAGTATGGGGTAGAATATGATAGCCATGCTTTGCCTGGGCAAAGCAAGGGAAGAAAACAAAGAATGTCACCTCAGATCCTGCATTGGTACTACCACGTGGATGGTGCGAAGCTGGAGTTGCAAGACAAAGGAAACAAAAGAGCAAAAAAGGAGAAAAAAGAGAGAGAAGAGAGCCAGAGAAAAGAAAAAGAGAGAAGGGGGGCCCAATCTGCTCCCTTTTATAGTGAAGGTGGTGCATACCTCTTATGTAAATTAGACTATTTGCATGTTTTGTTCAGGTGTGCACAGCCAGACTTTTTCCAGGAAGTAAACTGAGGATGGGCACTGAGCACCAGTCTCAAGGAGGAGCAGGAAGTTGGCTCAGAACAGCACTGCCCCACCTCCATGGGACCTTCTCCTTCGATCACCTTTCCTGCAGCAATACTCAGAATGCTGGAGACAAAACATGGTTAGATCTGGTCCTCTACACTACTATACACAGGGATCTTTTCCATAAGTCTATAATAGGCCACTATTTTATATTTACAAGATAATTAAAGGAAGGAGATTGATTGTTTTCAGGATTTTTTTCAATTGTCATGCTCTTAGTTCATAGGGTTGATTTTCTTCCTTCCTCTTCTCCTGAGGCATGTGTGCTTGTGTGTCCACACATGCACACACCCACCCTCTCAAAGTACACCCCCCCTCCCGTGCTGGTAGTCTTTATTATATATTTGTGGAAGAAAAATTAGATGTTGGATGGCTTGAAAGTAATTTAGCTTTTAAGTGTTCTAGATGTTGCCCTTGTTACTGCAGTGCATGTTTATTTATGGTTGTATTTGTCTTACAGAGATGAAAAAAGTCATTGAAATTCCATGCAAAAAGTAACCTGGTCAAGGTTTGCTTTCACTTAATGTATGTGATTGGAAGAGGGAAGAAGGATTATAATTGGTACTTAGTCTTTGGGGTACCCTACTTGGGGAGTGGAGAGGCAGGAATAATTTTTTTCCTTGCATTTGTCTTGATAATGTATCAAGTAGCTGCTAAGGGACTTGATGAAATGTGATGCAGAATAATAAATTATGCTCTGCAGCCTTCTTTGCTTCTACGTGAGGTGAGTGTGTAAGCACAAAGAGACTAGTACACCTCCAAATTCAAAAAGCATTATATTCAGATTAGGAGGTCACTGGAGATGCGTTGCTAATCGTTTTAGGGAACTCATTATGGGCATTATCACATATTAATTATGCATGGTAAGTAGAAAAAAGAGGGGAAAAATCCTTATTTTATGATAAATTGTTCACTGAGTTATCTTTTCTTTCAAGACCTTGAGCGTTTTCTTGGAGATGCCAAACAGCAGTCATTGAATAATTAGATTTTAATTAACAAGAATTTTCACAAAAATGTTTTTAATGTCTTTTGAGTTATAGCAAGTATGAATAAATCGTCTTTCAATAAGATCTAGTGCACTGATCCTCTCTGTATGTGAAGTTACCTTTGTAATCACCCCCGAGCTTGTTGTAACAATGCTTTTCAACAGTTTCAGGACAAAGAATGAAGACTGAAACAAGGAATTGCATTGTTGGTAGTATTTTTTCGTTGCTTCTTTGTAAAGTATTGTCATGAGGAGACCTCTGGAAACCTTTGAAAGACTGAGGTCAACTATGTCTTGGTTTAATGCACTTAGGCTAGGGGAGAGTGAGTTCAATTTTGCTTTTTTTTTCCAGTTTTTTGTTTGTTTGTTTAAATTACTTGGGGTTTTTGGATATGTGATTGTAGGTAATTTTCAGAGACCTGGTATATGTGGAGGGTTCTGCTTAATCTGTTATGTGTTAAAAGAATTTTTAAGAGTCTGTCTCTTTGGCACAGTTGCAGAAGACCTACATACAGAACCATCAATTAACACTGGCAAGTTATTTATAATCTATCAAGGCAAAGCATTTTGCTCGGTCTGATTGCTGTATCACAAAATAAATGGACTTATAAGATGATTACAAAGTGTACTCCATAAAGCAATGTTGGAGATTTTTTTTAATTATTATTATTTTGGTAGGTGTTAGAAAAATAAAAAACCTTGTAGTATATACAAGAGCTGAAGACATGAAGACTTGTCTGCTAAAAAGGGATGCTTAACATTTCCATTCCAGCATCTTTTTATCTTAGAATAATAGTGTGATTCAAAGCCAAGAAGGAAATGATTCAAGTTAAGCTTCAGTAGTACTGAAGTGATTCTGATTTAAAGTAGAATACAGATCCAAGCCATGGTAGAAATGCTGCCCTCCTATTCCATAAAAAAAAGCTTTTCATTTTTGTCTGATACTGAATATAGGAATTGCTGTTCATGCTCAGATTCAGTGTCCATCTTATTCAGTACCGTCTCTGATGACAGCTAATACCGGAGGCTTAATAATCGCCTTTTAGCTAGAGGGGGTTAACTTATCCACTTAAATTCATTTACCCCCATATCAAGTAGTTGAAGGCTCTTTTATACAAAACCAAAACAGAACAAAGCTATAGTAACCCTTTCACAGTATTTGTGGGTTTTCTTGATACTGAGGTGTGCCTGGGACAATGAGTTCTATAAATCTTTTATGTACGTTCCAATGTCAGATTTTTATATGTTGTGAGTGAGAAAGATAAGAAGCAATTGATCTACCAGTCAATGTTTTAAGTACTGCTTGTCACATCTTTTTTTTATTTTACTCCATAAATAAAACTCTGAAAGAGTCTGTTCAGAGCCTCACCATCTGAAAGGGTTGTGTTTTAGATTTTTTTGTGGGGGCTGGAGGGGGCGATGGTGTGGTTGGTTTTGGTTTTTTTTCTTCTCATAAGTGTTCTGATTGCATTTCTTCAGACCCTTCCTACCAAAAACATGTTAACATAAAATAATGTCTGTGGCATGTAGTGTATAGTGTAATGTTCTAGAACATTCCAGATGAGACCACTTTATATATATATGTGAATATAAACAATATATCTACCCAAGCTCTGAGTTTTCACTGAGCTGTCTACAGTGATGTCCAGTACTTAAACCAAACGTTAGAAAATGTAGATGTAATTTATTTTTTTCTAGCTTATGTGTACTGCCTACATTTCTTGACCATTTTATTTCATTTGACACTTGACTGCCCAGTAGACTACCTTGTCACTCCAGGGTTCTTAGAGATGTTATCCCAGATGACCTACATAATTTTGTGTCATTAGCAGATTTTACCAAGTATAGAGATAAAGATTATTAGTCAATACTTCCCTGAATAGAACCAGAATTATTTTAAAATAGATCTGCAACTATTTTCTAAAATACTGGCGCAGTAATGGAAATGGTTTTGTTGTTAGTAACTCCTTCAATTCATAGTTCAGTTGCTTCAAGGCTTCAAGGTCTTGCTGACTACCAAAGACTAGTTGATGAGATTTCACCCATTACTGAAGTTATCTTCTGTTACAGAACATCTTTTCCTCCATTAGGAAATTGTCCTCTTTCTCCTGAACAGATACCTGGTCACAGTGATTCTGTTGCTGTCTCCAGAACATATTATTGCATCCTGTAGCTCAGACTGGAGACATTAGAGGTTGCAGCCTAATGTCCTGAACTTCAAAACTATTACAGACTCAAAATATTACTGATTCAAAAAGGTGCCGTGGGCAAAAGGCATAATGGTATGTAACATATCCTACTGCTTTTCACTTTCAATAATGCAGTTATCCCAAAAGAATTACAACAGAACCCTTCATTTTACGAAGAACAATCATGTATCTTAGGTAGAATGTCTTTGCAGTTTTAAGATTAGGTATCATATATCATTTGAAGACTGATTTCAGTTGTGAGTTTTTATCTTTCCAGGTTAAAAATTTTCATTGAGATTTTTTTTTCCTTAAATTTCAGCAAAAACTTTTTGCAGTTATTTTAAGATGTTCATCAGAACATAATCATATTTGTAATTATAGTAATAACTAGTAATATGATCATAGGATAATTTCTATGAATAGTTATACTGTGGAGAGTAGGTGTTTGAAGTTTGGGAGGGTGGAACTCCTGCAGTCAGGTGTTCTAGAAGTCAGGAATAATGTTATAACTCTACCATACTGTGATGGTTACTAGACCTAGGAATGCTCCTGAGATCCCTGATGTTTATGTACATTGCTGTGTGGTCATCATATTTATATTTAAGTACACATTAAACCAATAGGGGGTAAAAAGCATCATATTCATGTATGCTGGATCATAGGCATGGAGCCTGCTCTGGACAACTGTTGGAGCACTATGAAATATATATTAACATCTAAGACTGTAAGAAGTACAGACACAGCCTGTAGAAAGTAATCACTACATATACACTGATTGGCATTTATTTAATGAACATTGTGGCTTTTTAAACAAGATTCCAGGTTCCTACTTTAGATTACAAGCAAATATTGTCCCTCAGTTTTCCTCGGAGTTAAAGAGTTAAAGAGGTCATTCCTGATAGAATTAAAAAGCAAATCAACCCGCTCTGCATTAGCTTTCAGCTGTGTTCTCTGCTGCTCTTTGCTTTGCAAGAAGCAAAAGCTATTTAAGCAAGACGAATTTCAGTTAATAGCTCAGCAATAAGAAAAGAAGGAAGAAAAGCATGTACCAATGATTCCTGAAAGAGTGTATTTTTAAAGATACTGCTGAAGAGGGACGAAGAACGTAGGCATGGAGATTGTACAAGGCACGGAGGTCAGCATGATATAAGATATACAGCTGAAAGTGGGAGAAGGAGATAAAGAATGCAATTAAGTCAAAGGATAGAAGATGTCTAGGGAGTAGAGGGAAATAAAAGCAAGACATGCAGTAATTGTGGGTAAGATAATATAGGGCCTTGAAGGTGAAAATGAAAACTTGAATTTGTGACTGCATTAAGTAATCTATATAACTTTATTATAAATTATAAAGAGTTAATAATGTGCAGTAGCCCATTTGTCCTCATGGCTTTCTCAAGCATTTTTTAGGGACTGTAGATGAAGAATGAGGAAACAGTATGTAAGTTAATGATCTATATACTGAAATAGAAAAAGCATTTACTTTTTTTGAGGCTAAGCATTCTGTCTCAAGAGGATTGGTAGATGATGTGACAGGGCTAACATTATAACAGAAACTCTTTGAACATTTAGGATGCTACATGTCTAAATTTAAAATATCACAAAGATAGTGGAAAGGAGTCAGCTGCAAATGTGCTCTTTGGCATGTCTCTCAAAGTAAAGAGGTTTTCTTTAGAAACACTGATGTCAGAGTTTCATCTTCTAGTATTGCATTAACTAGTAATTCTAAAGCGTTTGGACAATTTATTGCTGTCCCTTTCTCCTGTCACTTGATTTTTTTTTTTTCTTATCATCTTAGCAATCAGTTGAAGAGCAAGTATGCTTGAAGGATGATTGTTGACTTTGAGTAGGCTGGTGGAAGACTGTTTTACTGATATCTTCCTATTTACAGCTCCTCTTTACATCTGTGATGTTAGTAAATTTTCTTTAAGATGATTAATATTTAGTGAAGTAACTTTCTTGTTTCTCTGATTTTGTTTTAATAATACAGTGTTAATGAAGGGTGAATTAAATGTTCCATAAGTCAATTATTCAGAAAAGGCCTTCAGTGTAGTTTCTCTCAGAAATTTTGAAATGCAAATATTCTTTGCAGGAACAATTCAGTCTCATCAGCTTTCACACCATTTTTAAAAATCTGTGAATTGAGTCCTTAGCTTCTCTGTCTGAGTTGAGTATGTGATCTGGCTTTGTGTGAAGTGATTACTAGTAAGAGCTTCAGGCCCAATGTCAGTCCAAAGATGAAGAAATCCATCACAGAATGCTGTATTTTAATAAAAGGATTTCAGTTACTCGGCAGTATGAAGACATAATAATGCTTGTGACATGCTGTGGTGTATTGCTTTAGGATCAGACTGAACATTGGAATAATAGCAGCATCAAGAAGAAAGAAAAAAAAAGGATTTCTGATTTGAGCATCGCTTTTCCTTCTATTGATTCTATATTTAGCATAGTGTATGGCATGTCAGGCTCTAGTTATAAAGACCTGTGAAAGAAACTACTTGGATTCCTGGTCTTGCATGTTAAGAATCAAGCAGCATGTGATTCATAAACTTGCATAGAATTGGATAGATCCTAAGGAAGATCCACTACAGGATGCAGATGTTGTGTTGTGTGATAAAAACTTGTCTGCAACCCATGAAAGAGATGAGAGAGGTGACAGCAGGTGGAGGATCCCAAATCACACCCTACCTGACTGCTCCCACACCTGCCACAGAAACCATCATCCCATCAGAGGCGCTTCTCCATAAAGCCAGGGCAGCACAGAGTCCAGAAAGCAGACAGAAGCCCAGATGAAGGACCCAGAAGGAGGGACACCCTCCCAGTGCTATCCAGGGGGAGCTATCAAGGTCAATAATCCAGCCATGAGACCCATCAAGGTGAATCAACCTTGGATCCCATTTTGGACTGAGGGGAGATGCTGCCAAAGACATGGCACACAGTATGGGATGCAGAGGAAGAGGATTTGGGGTTTGATCAAGATTTATTACAGGGAAGCAGAGTGATAAGAGGTTAAAAAATGCTGGATGTGTAAGACACATTTGTCTGGCCACGTCCAGCTCCTTACTGGTGCAGTGTGTCCTATAATGCCAAATTCCACTTCTAACTCTTTTACTGGCTGAAGGGCATCTGTTCTGTGGGTCTGTGTGTGGCCAGCAGCTGGGGCCAGACCCCAGGCAGAGGCCCATATGTCTGTGGTGCCAGTGGCTGGAGGGTGCAAGGGTCTGGGTGCTGGCAACTGGGTGAAATCCAGTGCCAGCTCCCAGTGTGGGACTACAGGTCGCAGGGGCCTGGCCCACACGTCTGCAGTGCCAGTGGATGACCGAGTGAAAGCAAGTGTGTGAGCACTAGTTAACAGGCAGCTGAACAACCCTGTGGGTCCATGGGAATGCTGAGTATAACGGTGTTGATCTGTGTGGCTAACCATGCATATATAGACATATATATATATATATTTGTGTATGTGTTTGTGTGCGTGTGCCTGCTGGGGGATATGTACTCAGCCTTGCTGCTGTTTGGACTGGGGGCATGAAGCTGTGGCTGCCTCCCCTCTGCAGGCTACTAGATGAGGCTCTATCCCAGTATTGTGACCCCCTTCAATTAAAACTGTTTCTCATTTCTGTTCCCATATTTGATTTTGTTTGATGTAAGTTACTGGCACCAAATATTTTTTTTTTTAGTTGAGATAACCACTGTAAAAGTTTATATTAATTTCTAGCTTTGTGCTTTTTATATATTTGTGTAAATAAGTTCCTAAATAGTTCTTTCTTGTTCACTTAAAATTTCTCTTACTTCCATGCCTTCTTTCTTGCTTCAAGAGGAAGAAAAGGGACAGATTGTTTAAGGAGAATCTGGATTTTCTGTTTACAGAGCAATAAATGTTCCAAAATGAACTGCAGTTGTATATGTTGTAAAATTGCTGTTGTTTGACAGGTTAATAAATCTCAGTTGAAAGTCTGAATGACTAGAGATATTAAAAGCTTTTGTTGCCTGACAAAACCAAACAAACCAACCACCTTTTGCATTTCTTTATAAATACACTGAAGTGTTCAATACTGTTTCAGTTGATCATGGCTCTCATTTTATTTACAAACCCTTTGTCTATGTGTCTCCCACACAGTTTGTTGTTTTGGCCTTTTTGGGGTGGTTTTTGTTTGTTTGTTTATTTTTGGGGTGTAAATCATAAACCAAAATCACCTCAATTGGCAAATGTTAAAAATGCTGTGGTTTTTCAACAAGTGCACATGTTTGTGGTGCAGACAATAAAATGCCAAACCTTCTGTTGACTTTTGCAAGTATCAATAAGCTTATGAATTTTAAAGAGCTTAAATCTGTGTTTTCAAACCTACACCTATGTTGATCTTGTGGATTCATCTGTTATGTCACTTTCACGCACAGACTTGTGACACAAATCTACCCTATATTTAACCTGCAATGAGGATCCTTTCAGCTACTGGATTTAGGTACTCAGCTGGGTCTGGATCCCAGTCTGCCTGGTTATTGGAGTCAAGCCCCCAAGGTCACAGCCCCACTCTAGCCCTTGGAGCAGATCCTTCTCCCTTCATATCCTTCCTCTTATCCACACCCATGCGGTGCACACACAGACAGGTCTCGCGGACAGTCTCAGATGCCATGGTCTGTACAGCAGCTGGCCAAGGCTACCTTGTGACTACCCTGTTGTTCCAAGAGCCAGCGCTGACTGTGTTGTTGCCCATAGGGACATGCCTGGCTTCCAGAACGCTTCTCCTGTTTACCAGCTAGTCCAGCATGCTCTTTGCTAGCCCTCACACCCTCGCTTGCACACCCACCATCACTGCAGGTGCTGCACTGTGGGCACATGGGTACCCTGATCCCGCAGCAGGACTGACACTGAGACCTCCATTCACATGTACATGCACAGTAGTAAGCTCTTGCCTAGGAAAACTATCAGAAAAGGAGTTTAATTAGATGAGACAGGACAGGCTGTGCAGACTGGTGTAGGAATGGCCAGGCACAGAAATAGATGGTCCCTCCTCACACCCCACCAACCCCTTCTGTCCCACGTTTCCATGGAGTGCCATGACCCATGGAGCCTCTCCTGCTGGCATGTCTGTGTGGGTCCGCCCTTGTGGCACCAGGAGTCCCCACAGAGCTGCTGGGGCTCCTCCTGCCCCATCAGGCATCACGGGCATGAGCTTCTAGAAGGCTGATGATCTGGGAGCAGATCCCCCACCTGTCCTTGCTGCTCCTGCTGTTTTCCTTCCTGTGTGCAAAGATTAGCAGTTTTATCACATAAACTAATTTGTGTGTGCATATATGTATGTATTTCTAGATATGAAAATGTACAGATCCCTCTCTGTAGAAACTTGGGAATTTTAACTGCTACATTCCGTACGTGCTCTTTGTTCTTAGTGGTGTTATACTGTTTCATAACCACAGAATATTTGGAAGGAAGGATTCTTGTTAAGATCTGTCTACCTAAGCTGTGTTCCTTTTCTTGAACGAGAGTAGTTAGGAAGGCACCCACAGCAGGGAGAAAAACTTTTTTAGTTGACAGGGAAGTAGGAAAACATGGACTAGAGAACCTTGGCTGGCAGCGGCACCGCCACTGCTAAGCACAAGAACATCTGATCCAGAAAAGCATTTTGAGTGTTATAAGCAACATCTTTGCTCTTCATCAAGATGCAAGATACTAGTTATCTCTCTGAACGAGCTCAAAACCACAATGGTCGCTTGATTTTGTAAGATTTTCTTCCTGTTTCTTTTGGTAACAAAGTTAAAACTTCATCTAGTTGAGCTTATAGTAACAGTAGTTCTAGACAGAGTAGTTGTATCTTTCTGTTTTAACCAGTGGTATTCTGTAGAAATTGCTACTTCCGTCATCTGTGGGGAGACTGTTTTCTATGGCTTTAAAAATATTGAAATGTTTTTTCTGCAGATGCGGGATCAATGGAGAAAAGAGAAGTTTTAGTGTCTGTTCTTACACTGTTCTCCTTGCTAAGACTAGAATTTACAAACCTTTGAAGATTATGAAAAAGCGTTTTTTAGCCACAGATTTGCAGACCCAGAACATAAATCCCCAATGTGTGGATGAGATTTTCAGTCCTCAATCTTTAGACATGTTTGCTATTTGATTTATGTTTATTTAATAATTAATCCTACCTGTATCTCACTAGAAGCAATTGGAACCAATTAGCAATGACTTGAAATATAACAGAAAACACTACAACTTCTAAAAAATAAAACAGGAGAAAAAAAAATCACCTGAGATATTTCCCATGTCATAAATCGTGGGCTTTGAAATTCTCTTTTGCTTCTCGTCTGACAACCTGTCCTCCTTTATTTTTTGTAGTCACAGCATATTTTACCTGGTAGCCAGAACATATCATTCAGAGGATTGTGTGGCAGTGATGCTTTGTCACCTTGACACACTTGCTGCAGTCTAGTTTCCCTAGGGAATCCTTATACTCTGTCTGGGCGCTGAAGCTTCCAAGTTATCAGCAAAATGCTGCTCACAGCACTCAGCTGCTTGTCAATTTATCCAGATTCTTGGCAATACCTTGGCATCTATTTCTTAACTGATTGTGTTGCCATATTAGAGGTGGTTTCTTTCAGGTCATGTGTTGTGATGCTTAGAGCAATGTAAAATCACTCTTTCCAGTATGCCATGGTAGTTTTACTAATATATATACAAATAATTTGTTTTTAAAAGGAAGAAAAAAGAGGGGTGGACTGTGCTTCCGCAGGGACAACTTAGTTTTGTTTTTCAAATAAGTGTGTGTTATAAGCACATTAACTCTCATTCAGGTGGTTCTCTGTAATTTGACTGCAAGCATTTGTAGAGAAGGCAATTTGTCTTTGACGTAACTGTGAAGAAATGTGTTTATGTCAGTATTGGGGTGACTAAGACACTTCCTAATGGAGTGTTTTATATTCTCATCATAGGTTTTTTAATGGTCACTTAGCAATATGTTTTGTCAGTATTTTTTGCACATTTATTATTCAGACCTTTAAATTTAGAAGTTTCATTATAGTACCATCTCTCTCTGCACCAGTGAGTGTGGCTGCACACTTTTGAACTGGAAAGAAAAGCAAATTGATTTCCTTTGCTCAGAAAAAAAGGTAATTACAATGGCTGGTGGACACCAAGTTGACCATGAGCCAGCAATGCGCCGTTGCAGCAAAGGCAGCTGATGAAGAGGAGTGTTGCCAGCAGCAGATCAAGGGAGTTGATCCTGCCTCTCTGCCCAGCACTGGTGAGGCCATACCTGGACCATGCTGTGTCCAGTTCTGAGTTCCCCCACACAAGAAACTTTGAAGTTTCTTTGAAAAACTGAGTACCCAGAAGAAGTTACTCGTGATAGAAGTTGCGTGCCAAGTGTAGTGTGTAGTTGCTGATACTATGGCTGGTATTCCCAAACTAATGTTACTGTGTTACTTACTAATCTCATATATATCTTAAATTGAATAAGCCTTAAGCCACAGAGAGAGAGACTATCTGTACGGAGACTACAGATACACCATGTATTTGTCTGCATGATACATATGCAGAGTTAAATAAGTGGGGTTTTTTTAATTTTTGTTCATTGTTTACTCTGAAGCATTCATTTATATCTTACACCTCTTATTTCTTTCATGGAAAATAAGGGCATACTGAGAACCTTTGGTTGGAGTGACTTTTAGCATTCTCTTATCTAGCAGAGCTGGTCTAATAGAAAAATAGGCACACCTTGATAACTCTGGGTCATCAGTGCGTTTAAAAAAGTGTTTCTACACAGTACTTTAAATAGCTAAATGATAGTATTAGGGGAATTGTGACAGAAGCATGTTGAAATATATTGCAACATGAGATTAACACTTTCTACATGGGAATTTTAAGAGTGTAATATTTTTCTTATTTATAGAAATATTTGGGCTTGGAGTTTACAGTGGAAATAAATTTTATAGAGGAGCAGTCTGTTTTAATGATATATTCATATAAAGCTACTTGATATTCACTAGCTTTCCATTTTGCTCTTTTCATAGGTTGAAATACCAATGTAATTAGTGCTTCCATAAAATAAACAAAGCAAGCTGATAAAAACAAGCTAGAGATTATTGTGAAAAAGACAATTTCTCTACTGGAACTCTTAAAAAAATGCATATTCCTTTTTTAAAAAACTTTCCTCTTACTCTTAATATTCTTTTTCTTTTTTAACCAATAATAATTGTATTGGTCTAGTAGAACTTGCTATACACTTAAAACTTAATCCCTCATTCAGGATTAGGAGAATGTTGTCCATTGAATTTATTATTTCTCATAATAATTAGTTCAAAAGGGGTATATTATGCATAGTATATGTAGGAATATGGTTTTTATTATTAATGCTTTTACTTTTGGTGGTAGATTTCACGTCCTTTAGAAATAGTTTATTTAGCACACAGAAATGTTTTCTCAGATAGAGAAAATTATGTAAGAAGTTTTGAGTTCTGAGCTCTGTTTGCTTGCACAGTCAAAGCAGCCTTTGCTAAATAAGAGGCTGAGAAATCATCTTTTGAAATCATGAGGGCAGTTACTTAAATAGATCTGATTATCGATGTAATGAGGCATTTCATTTCAGGTGTGATATTTTTAGATTGTGGTTGCAAAAATAAATTATGAAATTGTGACTTAACCTCAAGGTGGGCTTGTGTTGAAAGAGCAGGTTCTGCAAAACTGGGCACAGACATTTTGTGGTTTTGCCCTGTGGCTTTCAGCATACCAGGGACAAGACTGTAGTTTGAAGGGATGAACCCCTATGATTCAAATACTGCCTAAAAGGATGATTTATATTTCTCTTAACTTTAGAAGCTAATATTTTTTCCAACTTAGTTTTGTACATTGTTGTCCATTTTCCTCTTAGAAAATCTATAACGAGAAGAGAGAATTGCCATTTTTAATATAAGTATTTGTTTTCTGTAGTTGAAAAATGTAAAAAATTATTATTAGAATGTTGTTAATGTTTTGTTTGATGTACTTCAAGGTGCTAGTTTCTGGCTTCATGCTTGGAGTTTTATGCAAATAATCTTAAATATTCTCTATGATAACTTTCAGCTTTGAATTTTGAAAGAAAGCCTCTTTTCTTCTTGATCATGAAGATTTAAAGAATAACACAGCTACATCTCACCAAGTCACTCCAGACCAGTGAAACAGTGTTGTGTACAGTTCAATGAGAAGCTTGTACTTAATAACAAAAAAAAAAAAAAAGAAAAAAAAAAAAAGGCATTTTCTGTGATGGTTTTACACTTCCAGTGAAAACCTGTTTAAAGGTGAATGCCTCTTCTCATACTTTCTTTCTTTCCTGAAGAAGTTAGGAAATTACTTTATGTCTGAAGCATATGCAGGTTGTTATTAACACTTCTGTCAAAGATTATATAATGATTAAGTACTGTTTCCATCAGATTAAGGTAAATTTCAGTATGCAGGCTGATCTTTCTGTGTGGAAAAATAACACTGGTCAAGGAGACAGTATAGAGCAAAACCAAACTATTGCCAAAATAAATTGAAAAAAATTAGATTGTTCTGTGAGAATCAGGTGTCTTCTGCAGAACCAGGTGAGTCTACTATAGGCCAGTGGTGGTGTCTAGTTACTCAAAACAAACAGGCAGGGTACCTGCCTGCCTCATTGCACCTGCGGGTTTGCCCTGAGGCAAAAAGTTCATTGCTTTTATTCAGGATATACTTATGGTGCCTACTTCCAGTTTCAGTTTGAGACTTAGAATTTGGGTACATCAAAACAGTTCCTCCTTTGGATGTACCTGATTCATCTCTCTGATGTGTTTACTCAGGAGACGGGGCCAGCCTCTTCTCCAGGGTGAAGAGTGATCGTGCAGTTGGCAACAGGCACAAGCTGGAACACAAGAAACTCCTCCTAGATTCTTGGAAAACCATTTTCATCATAGGGGGGGTGAAATATGGGAACAGGTTGCCCAGGAGGTATGTGGAATCTGCATGCTTCAAGACACTCAAAGCTCACCTGATGAAGGACTTAAGCAGCCTGCTTTGGCTGGACCAGCATTGGATAGGGCTGTTTCCAAAGGGCCTCCAGAGATCCCTGTTAGTGTATATTGTCCTGTGGTTCTGAACTCTGTGTGCAAGGTGCATTGCTAGAATGTGTTGTATATTGCATGTCAAGGAAGTCTGGCTTTGGTAAAGGTATTTCTGTGTGGAAGGGAAGGCAGCACAAATTATTTCATTGCACAGAATTCCTTTTTACACCACTTTTAGGGATAACTGGCATAAACCCCCAGCACGTTACGCAGTATGAGTAGCCTCAGTAGAGAACATCTTGAGTATTTGCCTTGTGTTCTCCGTAAAAGAACAATACCCTTCTATGGCTAATCCAAGCTGCAGTTGATTGAGTTAGATTTCTGCTGCTGGGATAATTGGACACTGTTTCAGAAATGCCTGGGAATTTCTTGAGGCCTGTAACACAAGTTGCCATACAAAGTTCCCAGTGTGCTGTCCTCTAAACACATAGTGCTCTGTGAAAAGAGTGCTCCAGCCATCCGGAATGATCAGAGTAACCCCGCATGTAAATGTGACCTTCTCCCTGCCTCACAGAGCCGCTGTGTCTGGGGCCGACCGTCACTCACAGAAGCACTTTATTTCACTTGATCGAGTCTTGAAAACAAGCAAGAAATTTGAAATTTCTTCTCCTTCTTCCCCATCAAAACCATTTTACTCATTCTGGCCTTCCTTAAGATAACGTTCTGTGAACTGGTTTGTGAGAGAGGAGCTGCTGGTGTGGGCTGAAATGTAAAGTGTCATTTCTGCAAGAACTAGAAATGCAGAGTGATCTAATTATGTGCAGATATAACAAACTTCCTTTTCTTAAATTCTGCTAACTATTTTTTTGTTTTATAAGTTTTATAGTAAATAATTTGATTCTTATATTGGTCTGCAACATCCTCCTAGTAGCTAGTTATTAAAAGTCTGAATTAAAAAGCATGTGTGCATATAATTTCCAAACAGTTCTTAATATGAATCATTGACTCATAAAGAATGGTGGGTGGTAGTTAGTATTCTGGATACACTGGTGCTTAATTCATTTGATTTTAAGTTTCTAGCTTGTTTGTTCTTTTGTTATAGCATTTAAAAACATCTTGGCCTACTCCTCATTTTCCTTAATGGAACTAAGTCATAGGGCTGTAAGCTGCATGACTTTCTTAACAGCATATTTAATATGATTCTGTTATCCCTGGCTAGTCAAATTGGCATATGGCCTTAAAATAAAATTAGGTGTAATTCATTATTACATTAATTATTGAGATTTTTCCCAGCTACTTCTGAAAGGAATGTAAGTCCAAAGATTAGGAGAGAAACATTAATCAAGTTATTTCATTATTGTTTTTTGTTAATTCATCAGAGAATTAACACAGTAGGAGACCAAGACTGAAAATATTGCAGCTGCTTAAAGTGGATTTATTCAATTATGTTTAAGTAACTCTAGTGGTAAATGGGTCACATTTCCTCTCTCTTTTTGTGAATTTCCACTGCCTCACATAAATGACAAACAGCATCTTTTCAGCATCTCAGCATTTTGTATGGGATATGTATGGGTCTGTGTAGTATTCTGAATTACATTATGGTTCTTGAAAATTTCTGGGTCACTCACACTACTGACACAGTTGGTCACTAAAAAGGTAAAAGCTGTTGAACAAAACACAAACCATGACTGCAGTAGTAGTATCTTTCAGAGTGATTATTTATTTCTTAGATAATAATTAGTTTTGAATTTTGACCACAGAGTATGGGCTAGTTTTTCACAAAGAGAAGAGTAAAAATAATTCTGGCAGTGAAAAGTCAACAAATTATTTATAGAAATGAAAAGTCCTGGGCACCTTCTGGTTAACGGAAATTAACAGTGTCATTCTGAAATCCATGTGATTGGCTGTACTTGGTGAATTTCTTTCTGCAGCCTGTTTTGGGGCTTTTTTTTAGTGATATTATGGAATTTGATCTAGTCCTTATGGAAGACTGCATTGTGCATGTATAAGTAAAGTAATGTATAAGGTTACCAAATGTTTCTAGAGTGCAGATTTTACAAATAACCCATCATGTTTTTGAGCTGTGGGAAGGGGAAAAAGATCAGTGATAAATAAAGAAGTTACAGAGTATAATATGCAATCCATAACAAGCCTCAAACAGGTCACATTATGATACCAAATGTTTCTGTGTCATTTGAGGACAGATGATAAATTATTTCTTTGTTCTTTCTTTATAGAGCAATAGATGATAGTGTTTAATTTGGAGATGAGTTCCGTGTGTATAAATTATGGCATCTTTATTTATCATCATATTATTTCATCCTTCATTCTGTTTTAGAGCTGATATAGTGCTGTCATATGTGGTCAAGGATATTTGTTTGATAAGCAATCCCTATGAATATATATATATATGTTATCTACACAGGTTTTCCAAAATCTTAATTTCAAAACTCATTTTAATGTTTTGTCCTTCCAGGCTTCTTGGCTATCACTTACAGCAATAACATTTATGGATATCCCTGTTAGTAACACAAATATTCCATCTAGACGTTTACAGTATATAGATTAGAGAGTGCCTGCTGTACATACCAAGAGCCTAACTAAAACTCTTTTCTTATATTCTTAAATTTCATGCAGGAAAAAGAGGTAATGAGATGCTGCAGTGACCTTATTATTTCTTCCTTTTGTTAAGTGATTAATTTTTCTTTTTTATAGATTGATAGAGTGAAATATAAATTAATATACTTTACTGCTTTACTTTTTTAAGCATTTAGTTCATTTCAAAGTGAGAACTGTCCTATATTGGTATGACCTTTTGAGAGATCTCATAGCAGTAATATTGATCAGTGACACAAGTTTTGGCAATAATGCAGAGAAGCAGCCAGAATCTCAGCTGAAGTCTGTATAAATCTCATCTGTCTCTCTGTTGGAGTGATGCTGATGTTGCAATACTTATGCAAAATGGGAAAGAACTTGGCTGCTTTCATGTCTCTAAATTTAGTGTGTGGGTGGGCCAGGACAGTGAAGAGTTTATAACATCTCTGTGTATTAATAAATCCATTTTGTGTGTGAACTTCTGTAAACCTTTCGTTATGCATTAGAAATGCTGCTGTGCTACTGACAGTAAGTGTCAGTAGCAAGAAAGACTCCAAGAAGACCTAATACACTTATTTCCTGTAACATTCAAGCCACTGTAATTATGGGTCGTTTGCCTGGCTTCTTTGGTAATTAAGAGTTTTAATTGTTTCTAGTTCCAGAGAATTAGTTAAGCTTTTCATTATGCATATTGCCTTCCATAATCATCGGTTCCTCTCCTATGGTAAGCTTAGTGACATCATGGAAGTCAATTAGGTCTTTTAAGGCAGAGCAGTGAAATACATTCCTTTGTATGGGCTAGATCAGAAAAGGTTTCAGAACGGCCTTGGTAATGCTCTTCTGTGCAACATTTAAGCTTACTCTTCAAAAACCTAAGCCTGTCAGAATTTCATTTACTGTCATCAGAGTGCTTAAGGTCATGAACTAAGATATTGTTAAGAACAAAACCTATAGGCAGAACCATGCTTTCTTTCTGAAAGCAATTGTACCAAACTTTCCACGATCAACTGGAAAGTTTGGTACAATTGCAGTTAGTAATAGTGATAATGATCTACATTTGAAAATACTACATTGTTCAAACTGGAATGCAGTGACTTTATGAAGGAAATGAGCAGAAAAGAGATTGGTGTGATTCCTTTGTCTCTCTAAAAATCATTAATTAAGTTTTACTTTATTACATGCAAGGTAGAAAGCACCTCTTACTTTTCTCTTGACAGACTCCAAGTGATTGCTGACACGTTGAAAGGCAAGAATCAATATTTTAAAAAGAAAAGAAATAAAAGGAAAGGGTTCTTCATTCCTTTTTCCTCTTCCACAGGCTCTGATAGATGGGTATATATAGGGCAGACAGTTAATACATCTGGCAAAAATGTTTTCTTTGAACATAATGAAGTTTTTGCAAATTGCAGCTTGAATCTCTTAGTGCACAGGCAGAACAGACAAACATTATGCATCCCTTACTTTGTGCATTGAAATAATTCTATGTTGGAGAACTTAAGAGATGTTCATAGGATCATAGTATATCCAGAGTTGGAAGGAACCCACAAGGATCATCAAAGTCTAACTCCTGGTCCGGTACAGGACAGCCCCAGGAATCACATAATGTTCCTGAGAGCACTGTCCAAATGCTGTCAGGCTTGGTGCCATGACCACTTCCCTGGGGAGCCTGTTCCAGTGCCCAGCCACCCTCTGGATGAAGAACCTTTTTCTAATATCCAACCTAAACCTCCCCTGACACAACTTTGGGCCATTCCCTCAGGTCCTGTCACTGATCACCACAGAGAAGAGATCAGTGCCAGCACTTCCTCACATGAGGAAGCTGTAGACTGCTATGAGGTCTCCCCTCAGTCCCCTCTTCTCTGTGGTAGGGCTGAGTTGCACTGCCTTGTGATTACTAGATGTGGGGAAAATTGCCCTAACCATCCCAACACCTGTTTTCAATTACTGAAATTATTTGTGGCAGTGATTTTGGCATTAGTAGCAGTAGCAGTGCTAATAATATTGATAATAAATGCAGTATGAATTGCGGAGACCATGTGTCAGTATAGGTCATAATTTTTTGGATTGTTGAATACCAAAAGCTGCTTTGGGTTGTCCATAACCAAAAATTCAAACTGAATACTATGTAATGGCAGGAAGAGATGTTTCATTATATAAATTCTGGAATGAACTCCAGAAGTGTTATCTTTTATTATATAAAATTTCAGAACATATGATTTTAATATATTTATCTTATATATTTATTATTCAATATTCTGAATTTAAATTACAAAATCTACATAAATAATGTATGATTATTTTTAAAAACTTTGCTTCCAAACTGCAATCTTTAATGATTGTGACTGGTGTGAGGCATGGTACTTCTACCTGACTAAACTGTCTCTTCTCTAAATCTAACCTTGCAATCTAAGATTTTCTTTCTCATCATTGCTTTGGAAGAATTAAGCAAATAGAGCATGACTTTGACAGCACTCCTCTGATAAGTGATTTTTCTCTTACTCTCCACTCATACAAAGTCCTACTATTGACCTAGGTAGTGGTCTTCCCCATCTTGTGTATGTAGGAAATGCCACACCTGTAAGTGAAAGTACTGCTTTTGCCATTTTGTAAAGTTGGTTTGGAAAAGTTAAATTGCCTGCTTATAAAGGTATTTAAGCAGTTGCTTAACTTTACTTTAAGCTTCTGATTAAACTCATCCCTATAAAAAACAAAGCACTTAGGAACATCTGGATAACAAGTTTCTGGGATTTAAGTATGTCTGTTGATGTTTTTTGAATTTAAATTAATTAAAGGTTAATTACCATGCAGATGTTTAAATTGAGACATTTACCCTTGTTCTGATTAGGAGTGTCTAACCTAGTAATGGAATTCAGTTTTTCTACTAAGTTTCATTTGGGATCATTCTTTCTTTTAAAACAAACTATTTAAAGTTCACAGTAACATTATTCTTTATTTTTTTCCCCTGACCTCCTTGCTTCTCAGTGTCTTGTGTTTGAAGATGCACCACTTGGAGTCAAAGGAGCCCTGGCAGCAGGAATGCAAGTGGTTATGATTCCAGATGAAAATTTAAATCCAGATCTTAAAAAGGAGGCAACACTGCTGCTGAAGTCCATGGAAGATTTCAAACCAGAATTGTTTGGTTTACCAGCATATGATTAAAGCCTATGAGCATGCACTTGACTGCAGATGGATTAAAAGTGACATGAAATTTTATTTTGGTTTTGTGATTGTTTTTCATCTTTTACTCTCTTCGTCAAAACTAGAGCACAGAAATCCCATTAACACCAAGTATTCTACACAGTACTTTTGGAAAATTGTCTGGAATGTTTATGATTTGTCCTCTTGATAAATGCTAAATTAAAGCCGCACCTCCCTGTGAAGTGAGTCCAGTCTTGTTCTCTGCACACCATAATGCTTTCTGGGAATATTATGAAACTATTTAGGCAATTTATTGTAATTGCATTGGAAGCTTCTGGTTCTGTTTCCACTTGAATGACTTACTGTTTAGATCTTAACCAGAAATCTGTTCTAGATTGGCTTTTATCCCATTACCTTGTTTTTGATAGTTATTGCTATCAACATGTTTATCCATTTCCTCATCCTGTACTTGTCCATCTATTCCCCTTGTATTGTGTTGTCTTTTTATTTTTTTCCCCACCTCTTTGCAGGGATTTTTTTGTACTTTCTGTGCTTTTTTATTATGTTTTCTTCTTGGAGATTGAATGAGATGACTTAAAACCTCCATTATTCTATAATTCTCTCATTATCCTTTCTGACGTGGTGATAGCTGGCTAGGAGGTTTACAAGCTTATATGATCTTAGAAGTTAACCAAAATGTTTTGCATCTTGTTCCTTTCGTTTCCTTCTGATTATTTCATTCTTATGAAATTAATGCTTCCTGTCTCTATGCTTCAACTCTATGACCTTAACTCCTTTGTATCCAAATAGCTTTTTGTAGGCTATCCTTACTTTTCCATTCTTACCTCCTTTTTTTTTTTTTTTTTGCCAATTTCTCTACAGAAAGCATTGCTATCTATTTTTAAAATGCAGGAATTGACAATTTGGCTTCAATAAATGCTTAAAATTTATTTTCCTGGCTACCATAATTTCCATAAAATGTTTATGTTGTCAAATGTCAGTACAAGGACAAGTGTCTCTTTAGAAAATGCTAGACATGTAGACAGGTTTTGGTGAAATTCACAACTACATGTATGACATAGTAGAAGCAATGTCTTTTACTTCGTCTAAAGAAAGCTATAGTATGTAGGGCTTATGACAGTTTTATAAAATGAATTATTGTATTCAGCATTTAAAAACCTAATGAGTATTCAGGAGGCACTCCAAAATCTTGATAAAATATCGAACTCCATAAAAACAAGAAACTTGAAATATGTCAAATCAGAGAATTTTGATCTTCCTCACAAAAATATTTTCTAGGCATTTCTGGTCTTTAACTGCTTTAGATTTAAGGGTGTTTTGTCAGGAACAAAAATTAATGAATCATAGACCCTTCAGTATTCATGGTGAGTTTCCTTAGATTTTATTCCTCCTGTATTTAAAAAACCCTCAAACTTTTACATCTTTTATGTTATTATTTTCTTTTACTGTGGTCTGTTTATACCTCAAAAATTAAGGAAATTTTATTCCATATGGTCAGTCCGTAAGTGGTACTGGAATCTTTTTAGTACATATAATATGATAGTTTGCAGTTAAACTTTTAATTCTAAGGATCTAGAAGCATTTTTTAAAAAAAAGGATGAATATCGATTCTATGTAAGTATTCTGCATATTATGTTGTTTCTTTAGGCCCATGGATATTGCAGTCATTGGTGTTTGTATAGTAAAAACAACCTGTCCCACACAACCTGAATTCCATTTCTGGTCTTCCCAGACAAGATAACAGAAATATCACTGTATAATTCTTCCTTTGACTGATGTTACATAACACAAAGTGTTACTGTAGAGCAGTAATTCTGAGCTTTCAAGTGTAAAACAGGTGCCTGTTGGGATGCCCTTCGTTCATAATTACTGAATTCCAACAGGGAAGTTACTAGGTAGAACAAGCTTTAATAAGCTAGAATTGGTAACATTTTCAAACTTTTACATATATTTAATTTAACTGGAGAGTTTTACAAAACATAAAAAATTAACCATTTCTCATTTATACTTTACTTTGAAGGAATTGTCATCAAAGTCTTGAATTTTCTTTTTAAAGATGTAGAGACATTAATAAATATATCACTGACAAAATCAGAATTACTTCATCATGACCACCATGGCGAGATCAGCATATCCTGCAATTCTAATTTAATAGCTTTATCTTTTGCTGAAAATTAATAGTCAGAAAAATATTGCTCCTTAACTCAACAGCAAATCCTATCCCATAAAATTACTCTTCCATTAATTTAGTATCCCACCTGAGAGTTGTCAGTGAGATTATGGCTCCAAACTGAAATCTGTGAACCTGAGCCATATGCTGTAACCTTCTCATCCTTTTAGTAAAATTTCCTTCTATATACTTTTTGGTGGTTGTTCACTGGCTTCCTGGTCCTGAGCTGAACCATTTAACTGTTATTGAAGTAATTTTAAGTGTTGTGGTTAGCTTTTCTCTTGACTGAATGAGAAATCAAAGCAGCACATAAAATTAAATTTTTCTACAGTAACCTTAAAAATCCTGTCATCTCCATCATGTGCAAGGTGGATATTGATGTCAGCAGCAGGTGACTGTAGCCTGCCTGATTAACCATATACCAAATATCAGCATATGTTTGTATATATTACTTTACCCACTTTTTGGTTGGATTTGTGGCTCTGTAGCTTGATCATCTCAACAACATCTGTTCAGAAAAGAAAAAAATAAAAAAGGATTAAAAACTTGGATTCCCTCCCTTCATTCCATCTGCTGCTTTCCACATGAAGTCCTGTTCTGACTGAACTGAAAAAAATCCATATCAGATCCTGGCTACAGCTCATGAGAACATGTGAGCAATCAGGACATTTGAATGCTCCATCTGTGTTTGTATGAAGAGGACTGTTAAAAACTAATCTGAAAAGTCTATTCTCTAACTTAGCAAGCAGACTTCAATCCCAATAAATATTTAACACATGCTTAATTCATTTTTATTAAGCAAAGAATAAGCACCAGCTTAATTTTAAGGATACATTTAATTTTATTTGGCTTAATGTAGAATATATGCTTCAGGCATATCCTGAGAAGAATTCCAACCTCCACAAAATACAGGCAAAAATTCATGACCAAGTTTTTACCATTGGAAAATAGGATAAGCGCAGCATGATGGACCTAAATTCAACCATGAAAATAAATTTTAGAAAAATGTTTAAAAGTTGGTGAGGTATGAACTATTGTACTGTAACTTAAACTCTTTTCAACCTCACAAGTGAATTAGGATTTACATTTTACTGGAACTTCAGTGGGATTAATCTTGGTAGAATTTCCATGTGGCAAAGATATACATAAATGGAGGTTTCATTGAATATATTCAGGTGAAAATTCATTGCCTTGGAACAGGATTAATTTCAAAATGTAGTCTGACTTCTGTGAAGCTTGGCATTTGCCTTCTACAAATAAAGCTCAGAAAAAGCTGAGATACTCATTCCTCATTCGGATTAGATGTCTTTCTAAAGAATGCTATACTTAAACGAAAGAAACCTCTGCCCAGAATCAAG
Organism: Corapipo altera; assembly: GCF_003945725.1. Classification (NCBI taxonomy): domain Eukaryota; kingdom Metazoa; phylum Chordata; class Aves; order Passeriformes; family Pipridae; genus Corapipo; species Corapipo altera. The sequence continues at coordinate 21,326,438 of NW_020884872.1, forward strand.
CTCATGTTGCATATATTCCAAAAAAGCAGAAACCAAACTAGAAAAATATTGCGAGAAAATTCATAGTAAGACAAAATGAAATTATTTTCTACCACATTAAAATTCATGTGTATCTTTAACAGATAATACTTGAAATTTACTGCTTTCTTGCTAGCTCTAGATACTGATCATCCATACAGAGATCCACCTTTTTTTTTTCTTTTAATCTAGATAAATTTTGACACCAAAACCACTATGTAGGCACTCCATGGGCCATATGGAAAATTGATTTGCTTCTAATTTTTTAATATTAAAATGATGTTAAACAATACAAATTAGCAGCCTCTTTTTTTTTTTCAATTAATTTGTTTCCATTTATTTGTTTCTCATTTACTTACTTTGTATCTTCACTGAATTTACTGTGTTTTGACACTGAGAAGGTAGAACTGGGTTTTTGTCACATTAATGGAAATAAATGGAAATAGTGGAGTGGAGGAAAAGGAGCTCTCTCAGGAGACTTCTCTGTCCCAAGGGAAACATGACTATCAACACTTTATCTTAACCTTCCTTTTGGCTGACACTTCTAAACTGTGGATTTAATCACCGTATTAAAGTGAAGAACAAAAGAAGGATGGGAACTCAAACTAAAGCCTCTTCCAGAACTTCCAATGGCCAAGGAAGTTACCCCTGACATCAGGACTCACTAAATGTACCAGTGACTGTGTCTACACTGCCTGGTAGCTCACGGTAACAAAAAAAAAAAATTCTTTTAGAAGACGAGGGGTAGTATGAGAAATACTGGTGGTCTCTTCTGCTCTTCAGTCCTTCGAGTTATGGGCTCTAAGCCATCATATTCAAAATGTTAGGAGTTGGCTCGCTCTCATGATTAAAACAAGCCTCTGCAGAGAGAAAGCATTTCAGTTCTCACCCATCTCTTTATGGCATTTTCCCCAGAATATCTGCAATATGAAACTGGAACATGAAATGAAATGGTAATAGGACCATTATCTATATCCAAGGTTCCTTTGATTCAAAAAGCAGCTGAGAGGGCATTATTTGGTAGGGAAAAACAGAATGGTAGAAGCAAGGAGCTGGAGACAAGGAAGCAACCCGTGGTATAAACCATCTAAGACCAAGCAATCCAATGAAATGAAGGAAGAGGAAACAGTCAAGACTTACACTTGTCCATAGCAAAAATGTAAAAGCAGTAATTATGGAGGGAAATTTTTTTACATAAACAGAAGCAAAACCCAACTCAAAAATATATTCAAAGACACTGTGTTATGAGACACTGAGATTTCTAGAGACAAGATTCAACCCCTCTGGCAAGTAGAGCAATTTGCCTGTAGAAGGGGATATTGGAAATGGACTTTTGGCTGTCCATGATATCATGATTAATTTAAAAAAATGCATTATGATGGTGTTATTGACATTTCACAAAAAGCAGTAAGGCTATATAGCCAGCAACTCTTCTTCATTTAGAGAACTTCGGCAATTGGAGAACTGAGGCTAATTAAGTTCTTGTAAATTTGACAAAGCAGTTTCCACTGTGTCATCTCGATGTCTTGCTAGTAATTTAATTGATTACTACTACCTACATAGCTACAGTGTAGTCAATGTGTCTAATAGTAGCAGTATCTAATCCAAATCCCTGTATGACTGCAGGTAAAGCTGCTAATTTACACTCAAATGTGATAAAATAAAAAAGACAGGAACTTCAGACTAGAGGTTCTTTGTCCAGATACTCCTCTATTTTCTGTGAAAAGGAGGTGTTTAGTAGAGGATCACATAGATCTACAACTGTGAAAAACACTCACAACCAGCTCCTCATATAAAGGAAGACTGTAAATATAATATTTCTACAACCTAGTTTTTTTCCTAATAACTTTTTCCAAAGGCAGGGTAGAAACATGTAAGGGCAAGAGGAAGACACAGGGATGAATCATACTGAGCCTCCTCTGATTCTCCTAGAGCTGGTGCCCAAGACCAAGAAAAGGAGAGGAGTCCTTCTAGTGGCTAACCAAAGCAATGCTTTGACATAACAAATGCAGAAATACACAAATTTTACCTCTGTTCTCACAGTTTTCTCTACTGTACAAAAACTTTAAAGGTAAACAAAAATACATAGTTAGGCTTAACTGGCAGAAAGTTCTCTGTATACTTCACCAGAAATGCAGAGAAGTCTCTCTGTGACATACTAGTACAAGTGCTGTGTACTAGTGTGTACTGCTCAGTGGTTGTCCCAGCTGCAGCTTCTCATGCTCGAGTTAATCAGCTGAAACATGGTCAAGCACTGGACCATGGTAGTTGAGCTGAAGAAGGAGAAGGTAAGTGCTACGCTGGGGAATGTTCTTCCTTTTCAAAAAATGCTGAAAGACATCCAATAATATTGTACCTTGTGAAATGTCTTTTTGATGTAGCAGAATGTAATTTCAGCAAACAGTAGTGGTGTCACATAGGAATATTTCACATACTTACCTGCTGCAGAATGTTCACAGAGACAGGGATATCATGAGCTACTTTTAAGTAGGGAGGGCACAGTATTCATTACAATACCAGAAAAGGGGAGGAACAAAGTACATAAGATGAGGGAAACCAAGTGTTAATGTTTGCTAAAATAGCACCTTGATTTAAAAATTGTGAAGACTATGCAAAATGTATTGAATCGTTTTACTACTGTGTCCTCATTCTTGGATATGATCCAGAAGTGCTATATTTTACCTGCAAAATTGGAAAGCTGATTAAGTCAAAATGGATTTCCAGGAGGCCTATGACTGTAGCCTTGTAAACTGATCCATTATAGCCCTCAACATCGTTCTTATTGATGGCTGCATCTGAAACATTGCAAAACCCGTAGCGTTCACTTTCTTCAGACCAAGCATATTAGGTAACTGATTTTATGTTTTTCATTGCAATATGAGACAGGAAAACATGGGTTGTTGTTTTCCCCTCTCTAAAGCAAATCTTGCTGTAAGGAGATTTATTAATCACGTAATTTCATCCTGTCATATTTTCTTAGCTTATGTTATGTAACTGGTTAGTAATGATTTTATCAATGTAGCGGAGCACATATGTAACTGAAATATGTGTTAGGAAATTAACTTATTTGTCTAGAGTGTCCTAAACACATTCCATGGCTATCTTATCAAATTATTGTTATTTGTGTTGTGGATATGGTTGAAGGAACTTGGTTTGTGAAATTGTCTATAGGGCATAGGTCCTTTCAGCTCTGATTTTCTAGTGAAGGCTCAAGTGTATTAGGAACAGCTTGTAAACTTCTTCTGGTACAAAAGACTTTTTGACGTCTACATGAAAGGAGCTGGTGCAGCTGTCATCTATGCTCTTCTTAAAGTTGATTCTATATCTGATATGAAATTATTACTCCTTATAAACTCAGCAGAGAGTGCTGTATCCTTAGTGAAGTTCACACCTGTGGGAAAGTTTGATAAAGGGAAGTGAACAGCCAAAGCAGGAAGGAAGGAAGAAAGGAAGGAAGGAAGGAAGGAAAGGAGGGAGGGAGGGAGGGAGGGAGGCAGGAAGGGAGGATTATAATGCCACCCTACCCACAGAGTTGACTCCAAGCCTTCTCAGTTAAATGAATTATCAGTCTGGACATGAATGACACTTCTGATTAGAAGATCTGTTTAGCTCTTTCTCCTTCCAAGCTGAGACTTCGTGAGCTTTAAAAATACTGGATATTTCTCAATGAAATTTACTTAAATTGCCAACCTTCCACAGAAAATGGAAGTATCACAATAAATTCTGCTTGAAAGAGATACTACCTAAAGGACTAAACACTTAGTATGAACACCCCACGGGGAGGTTTACATTTCTTTTTCCAGTGATACTGAACCAGCTATAGACTGATGTTGAGCAAATAACAGAACCTAATATGAAACAGCCTTCTTTGCAGACCAAGCTAACTGCATTAACATTTACCTCACTTGTAGTCTGAGATTTGCAGCTGCATCTACCTCTAATCTTCTATGGTAGTATCAGTACCCAAACTAATGTAGATAATCTGGACTTCTATTATATCTACTTCTAATTGATAAAATGACCACACCAAAAATCGCACATTTAGAACAGCATATCTGTGAGTGATCACATACTGAGTATCTGAGATCTGTTCTCACAAAGCTGACTGAGACAATCCATTGGGAGCTCTCATAGTTATTTGTTCTGTTTTGCCCATTATTTTTATACAACACCCCTTGTTCTTAGTTCAATAAATTACAAACCTTTCTACTTTTCCTTCCATTGAGCTGTCTAAGGTTACTACCACACTATTGGCTTTGTTGGTTGCCATTAAGATGTCTTTTTCACTAGAGTAGTAGTCAATTTTTTTGATTTAGTGGTTCTGTGAAATTTGGTGGGTTTGTTTGTTGGGTTTTTTTTTTGTTGCTATTGTTTGGTTGATTTTTTGATTTTTTTTTTTCATAAGAGTTAAGTAACTGCAGGACAAAATAGTCACTTCAGATACATGCCAGTAAAATATATTTTCTCAGACATACTGTTTCAAAGGCCCTGATAGGGACAAATGACCATTAGAGACTAGAAAAACCTCTGACTCCAGAAGGGTTGGATTTTGTTGGAGGAATTCCAATGCTTCTTTGTACTGAATTTGTTCTGTAGCTAAATATCCAGTCCACTTTGTGTCATGAGGCTAGGCAAATTTCATCACAATTAATTGATGTAAATTAACATGTACTGCAAAATTTTTCATACAATTCTACAGGAAACTTTTTAAAAAATACTGCAGACTGTAAGGATTTATGAAAAATGATGATAGCATCTTCCTACCTGGTTTAGTGGTAGTGATAAGACTACAAGTGTGCCACACACATTTCTTTTTTGACGGAGGTGACTAGAATGAAAGAAAAATATCTCTCATGAGAGGTACAGGTAATTGCAGCTCATAAAATCCTCTGTTAAATGGGCTATATATCACAGAAGTATACACAGGCAATTTTCTTTTAGCCCATCTCCCTCTCTCCCCTGTTACCTTCTTCTTTCCCTCCCCCTGCCACATATAAACATTTAGGTTTAGCATGTGCTAAAAGTTAAATTCAAGGATTAAAGTATATTTAAAGTCCTAACAGTAGATAATTACATTTGACATGATTGAACGCTGTGGTTTATATGAATTCACCTCTGAAGGTAAAAGGTCATCAATGCATATGTGACTCTAATACTAGTGATTAAATGCCATCTTCCCGCCTGGGTTTCATAGCTGAGGTGTCATTCTTGGTATGGTATTTTTCAGTTCTGATAGGTTTACACAAGAAGAAATAAGATATTTAGTCTTTTCAAATGTGTGGCTGTTCATCTGAATAAATGTGTCACCTGCCTTGATAATCAAAACAAGTTTTAAATGTTCTTGCCAAATTATTATTATTATTGTTAATAACTGAGATTTGTACCTGTAGAAAAAATAAAAAATTTGTTGTTCTTACCTGTTTTGTTCCATAACTCATCTCTTTGTAATAGAATGTCCAAAGAAATGTCCGATAAAATTTTAGACAATCCATTCAAAACTAAAGACTCCAAGAATTCCCGGTAACCATGGTTGTTTTCACTTATGAATTAGAGAGAGACTTTAATAACAGACTCTCACTTAAGAGATAGCCAGGAAAAGCACAAGCCATTTCTAATGTGAAAAGGGAAAATGTGTATTCTACTAATTAAATGAAAAACAACCTGAGATTTATTTGCCAAAAGGTAAAATTTATCACCTCATCCAGGGTTTTTGTGGGGAAACACCACCTAGATCTTTGTTTTACAGCGAACCTTATCCTCAGATTTCTCGGTTTACAGCCCAGCATACTGGCATGGTTATACCTAGGGATCTGATCGAAAATCACTTTTGGTGGTGAAGGTTAAAGCTGATGGACTCCTGAAATGCAAAGCCAACTCATTCCATGGGACAAACTTGCCATATGCAGTCAGAGTGAATAACTAGGCTGTCTTATGCTAGAAGAGCTTCTATGTGATAAAGGCACTGTCATTAATCGTGTTATCCCAAGGGAAAGACAAGCATTAACAACTATGAGCAAAGTGTGCGTGTGATTAGGGATCATGTGACTGCTGCAGAGTGGCCAGATGGCAATTCAGATCTCGCTGAATCCCCTTTGGTGTCAGTAGCCACCTTCAGTGCCCAGAGCTCCTTGCACCAGAAAAGCAGAACTATCTGTGTATTCAAAATTCTCAGAATAAGAATCACTGCCATTTCTAAGCCTTACCCCTTTCTAAAGTCCAGAGCAGAGCTGTGAAGTCTTTGATTATAGTTCACTAATGGAAGCATGATACTTTCCCCCTCTCACACTTGCGGGGCTTTTTTGGAAATGCATGTAAACTAATTGAGTTATTCAACTCCTTTAGTTGTCTGATTGTACAACTGATTACAGATATAAACAATCAGCAGACGTGAGCTTTGCAGATGGAATTAATCATAAAACACAAGCAAAAATATAATTCTGCATCATAGAAGTTAAAAACTTATAAGCCAGAATGCAAACAGGTATTTGAAATATTGGAAAAATATTAGTGATACATTTTGATTTTTAATAGTAAATTTGCTTTAATATTATTATGTAATATTTTAAGTAAAGAGTTTAGCATTATTTTTTTATAAAACCCTTGGTGTCAGGAATATTGCAACTATAACTGATCAACTGAATGGTCATCGAAAGGAAGATGTCAGGTTTACCCAAATGCTGTATTTTGCCCATTTAATTTTTTAATTATGGCTGTAAATTTTACAAGGACAAACTTTTCATTAAGATTAAAAGTAATATAAAGTAAAACCTGTAATAGCAAACAAAAAAAAAATCGATCTAAAATCTAGAATACACATAAATTCCTAACTGTCTATTCTCTGTACAAAGAGAAAAGACAGCTCTTTTATCCTTTTTTACTTTATCCCCCTGTATTGGGTCTGACTGAGCTGGAGTTCATTTCCCCACAGTAGCCCTCACAGTGTTGTGCTTTGCATTGGCAGCTAGAACGGTGTTGATAACACACCAGTGTTTTGGCTACTGCTAAGCAGGGCAAGCACAGCATCAGCACTGTAACATTCCTTCCTCAGTTGAGGATAAGATCCTGTGAGGGGACCCAAGTAGGCCAGCTGACCCACACTGGCCAAGGGGATATTCCATACCATGTGATGTCAGCTCAGACATAAAAGCTAAGGCAAGGGAGGCATTCATTGTCTCCAATGGCTGCCTGCTGAGGAACTGTCACACGCATCAAAACCCTGCTTCTCGGGAGCGGCCGACCATCGCTGCTCATGGGAAGTAGAGAATAAACCCTGCTATCCTTCGCTTTGCTTCGCTTTTGCACGTGCAAGCTTTCACCTAGCTTCTGCTTTAACAAACTGCCTTATCTAACTTAAACGAGTTGTTTTCCATCTTACTCTCTCCCGTCTGACTGGCAACTGGTATCCAGCCAAGATCAACCCACCACACCCTCTTTCTCTTTTATCTCTTCCAATATTGAGCTTAGATACCCAGGATTACTATGTGTACTCCCTCTGATCAACACAATAAGAAGTTAGCATTTCAGAATAATAAAAAAATATTACAGATTGAGAAAAAAAATCATTTTTCCTATGTAAAAATAGAGTAACTGGAAGCAATGTTTTTGAGCAGTCTTTCCACACTGTGGATGGGAGCAATACATACATCAGGTCTAGAGTGGATAGAGAAGGGTTAAGACATCCATCAAGTGGATTTTGTTTGGTTTGTTGATTCAGCTTCTTTTTCATTTTTGTTCCAGTGTAAATATGATCAATCATGATGTAAAATCAAAGAAATAGTAAAGTGAGCTGGATATAATTAGAACCCTTCTAATTAATGTTTCTCTGTCTTTTCCTGCTATGTGTTGGCTTAGGGCTAATGTGACTGGAGCATCAAGAGGCCTCCTGGGAATTCTCCCACCCATGCCTATCATGGCAAAGCTGTTTCAACACACTGTCCTAAGTCATGGACCCAAAACTTCCAGGAAAGCAAATAGTCAAAGAAAATATGTGGTTAACTTTCTGTTTGGGGCAGGCATGGTTTCTTTGTGTTTGAACACAGAATAGAATAAAATAAAATAAAATAAAATAAATTCACAATGATTATCATTGCACAAAGTAAAAGGTTTCCTTCAATATTTCTGTTCTCTTTTGGGAAACATCCAGATAGTATAGTCCCTTCATAGTTGATGATAAAAAAAATTTCCACTACAAAAGTTACTCTGAAGGATGTTAAACTCTTTCTCCCTCTCACTTGGATGTACCACCAGCATGCCTATGTAATTTGCATCAAAGAATTATAACAGAAATGTCAGAGGAGTTCTCTACACTGTCAAGGTTGATTTTCAAAAGTATTTAAACATGGAGGACATTCAGGAACATCTGGAACAAAAATGAATGTTGTGCCAATATTTGAAAAATACTAAAGAGAATAAGCTATTAAGTTATAAGTTTGTCATAAAAAAATCAGTCTTAGAAAAAAAATTAACACCTAATATAGGACTCAATCTATAAAGAATTAAAAAAAGAGTAATTAATGCAAATGTAATGTAAATCAACACAGGTTTCTGAAAAACAGATCTTGTTAAAGTAACTTGAGGTCTTTTTAGACATATACAAATTTGACTTGTAAAGGTACTGTTGTTGTAATGTTCTTGGATTTCCATTCTGACCTAATATGGCCAAGTATCTTGACAAATACTATGAAATAATAAAAAAAACCCTGGATGTAGTACATAAAATCTATTAAAAATTATATAAAAAATAGCTCAGTGTAATTACAAGCAGGACTCGTTAAGTGACTGTGAAGATTGATTCGCAGGAATCAGTTTTTGACTCTAAGCTATTTAATGAGGTTACAGAAGTCTTGGGGGGAAAATAGTTTCTGATACAGTCTTTAAATTATGCACAAATTACAGAAGGGGGGACAAACAGGTGGAAGCATGACTGGGTACTTGTTCAGAAAAATCTTCACAGGCTACTGACTGTGTCTCTCAGCAAAGTGTTTCATGCAGTCCGTTCTGACAGGATGAAGAACTCTTTCCTGGTAAACCAAAGCTCTGAAAGCACCTGGGACCACGCTGGATGGGTCCTTAGGAAATGAGTCTCTGGTGCAGAAGCAGACATATCAGTTAGGACTTGCCCAGTCTTGCAGAGGAGAGGCAGCTGCAGCTCCATACCCCCAGTTCCAACCAGCAGTGAGGCTGAGCATGCCCACAGGGCACACATATACACCACGTGCATTGTTCAGTAGAGCATTTTTCGGTAAATTGCTAGCTGCAATTTACCTGCAACAGGTAACACAGACAGACACACAGAGCACTCACACAAACATAGGCAGTGCCAAGGGACTCATCCTGTCCCCCTCTGCCCAAGCAGGGTGGAGATTGGCTACTGAGAATATATAAATACATGTGTGCATTGTAGATCCCTTCAGCAGCTGGGCTTAGACAGCCAGGTTACCCACAAGAGTCTTTATTTCACATCTGAACAATGTCCTCATTCTGGGAGACAGCAACATGTTAATTTTGAGCAAGAACTAGGAACACATCATCACAGCAGTCTACAGCTTCCTCATGAGAAGTAGAGTGGCAACCAGTGACAAGACCCAAGGGAATGGCCTGAAGCTGTGTCAGGGGAGATTTAGGTTGGATGTTAGGAAAAGGTTCTTCATCTAGAGAATGGTGTGGCACTGGAACAGGCTCCCCAGGGAAGTGGTCACAGCACCAAGCCTGATAGAGTTCAAAAAGCATTTGGACAATGCTCCCAGCATATTATGTGATTCTTGGGACTGTCCCGTTCAGGGCCAGGAGCTGGACTTTAGTGATCCTTGTGGATCCTTTTCAATTCAAGATATTCTGTGATCTACCCCTACATATGCCCTCATTTCCAGCAGAGGCATCTTTGGTCCCTAGGCTGGAAGGCACTTGCCCTGTTAGCTCCCACACTGTCCAGAAGGGCATTCATGCTTGAGGGTCTCCCTTGTGCACCCCTGCCTTGCATGAGAGCCAATTTTCTGCATCTGTCCAGAGGGATGTCAAGCAGAAGCAGAGAGTAGCCTCTAAGTTTGTTTCTGGTGTCACCACTGTGTTAAAGGAAATTTTGAGAAACACTTCAGTTTAGCATGGTTCTTGTAATCTAGAAGTTTTAAATTTAAAGCTAGATAAATTAAAATGAGAAAGTAGTCTTGTTTGGAAGGGAATATTGTAGCTAGAACAACTTGTCAATCGATGTAGTGAATTCATTATTTCTCGAAATATTGAAATGAAAACTAGAAAGATTTTTGGTTTGGTTTTGGGTTGGGGTTTTTTTTGCTTGTTTGTATCAGGTTTTTGTTATTGTTGTTGTTTTAATTTATGCTTAATTCATAAAGACATAATTCAGGGAAATATTTCATTGTCTCTCAAGAAGTAGATCACATCTAAAAATCAGAATAATTTTATGTTGCCTTATACTTTGTGAAAATGGGTTTTAGGACCTATTAGGTCCTTGTGGAAAAATGTTTCCCATCATTCATCTCATTGAAACATTAAGTTGAAACATCCTTTTACATCATGTCCAGGTCTGTTAAGTCAAGTTTTTTTCTAACAAAAACAGCCAGACATAACCTTCCATGCATTTTTAGTACCGCAGGTATAAATCACAAAAGCAGTTCAGCATTTTTTAGAAAGAATAGGATAGCTATCAGGACAACCATAATTCTTTATGGACTTTAAAAACACATGACTGTATTGAGAAATTTTTGCTATAAAATGCAACCTCACTTTTCCAAATTTTATTCAGCTTTAAATCTCCTAAGGTAGAAAGGTATAATATGTAAAACATCTCAAGAAATACCTTGACAATGAATTTTCAGTTTGGGGGTTTTTGTCTAAATAGGAATTTCAGAAATACCCTTACTCACAAGAATGCTGAGAACAGTGGTGACAAAATAACCGTCAACTTTGCCTCCCTAGAGAAAAACAAACCATAATTTTTTCAGTTCAGAGAAAGAAATAACAATGTATATGAAAAGGTCATCCTCATAGTGATCTCATGCAAGCACTGGCATGAAAGCACTATGAAAATATTAATTCTTTTGCTGTTGCTTTTAATAGGATATTAACAAAACCTGAAAAGTGTGACCAGGGGATGGGAGACAAAGACTACAAGGATAATTTCTTATTTTGCTTAAAAGCAAAAATCTCCCAAACCACTTCTTTTTTTGTATTATAGTAGATATAATTAAAAAATACATTAGATGGTTATACCATAGTTGATGAGAAGAGGAAAATATTCTGTCTAGCTCCTGTCCATAATGATATTTAAATGTTTCTCAGCATTATCAAATTCACATTATTGTATTCAAATTAATCACATTAACATTTTTTAAAATAGTTCATAATTCAACATAAGAAAGTCTATGTATGTACTCAGGGGAAAAAAGGAAAGTATATGACCTTTGAGAGAAGGAGCAGGCAACTTGGAAGTACTACAAGGATATCGTGAGGTTATGCAGGAAGAAAATTAGAAGGGCCAAAGCCCAACTAGAACTTAATCTGGCTATTGGCATAAAAGACAATAAAAAGTGTTTCTATGAACACATCAGAAAAGAGGAGGGTTAAGGAGAATCTCCATCCTTTATTGGATTCAGGGGGAAACATAGTGACAAAGGATGATGAAAAAGCTGAGGAAATTAATGCCTTCTTTGTCTCAATCTTTAATAGTAAGACCAGTTGTTCTCCAGGTACTCAGCCCCCTGAGCTGGAAGACATGGAAGGACACCAGAATGAAGCTCCCATAGTCCAAGAGGAAAGGGTCAGGGACCTGTTATACCACTTAGGCACACACAGGTCTCTGGGGCTGGATGGGATCTACCCAGGGGTACTGAAAAAGCTGGCGTAAGTACCTAGTGAACCACTTTCCATTATTTACCAGGAATCCTGGTTGACTGGGAAGTTCTCAGTTGACTGTAGGTTAGCAAGTGTGACACCAACCCACAGGAAGGATCAAAAGGAGGATCCCAGGAACTAAAGGCCTGTCAGCCTGACCTTGGTGCCAGGAAAGGTCATGGAGGAGATCATCTTGAGTGCCATCACATTGCACATGAAGGACAACTGGGGGATCAGGCCCAGTCAGCATGGGTTCATGAAACATAAGTCCTGCTTTACCAGCCTGATCCCATTCTATGGCAGGGTGATGGACTTAATAGATCACAGAATCACAGAATACGTCAAGTTGGAAGGGACCCACAAGCATCATCGAATCCAACTCCCGGCCCTGCACAGGACCATCCCCATGAGTGACACAATGTGCCTGAGAGTATTGTCCAAATGCTTCTTGAACTCTGGCAGGCTTGGTGCTGTGATCACTTCCCTGAGGAGCCTGTTCCAGTGCCCAACCACCCCCTGGGTGAAGAACCTTTTTCTAATATCTGACCTAAACCTCCTCTGGAGCATCTTCAGGCCATTCCCTTGGGTCTTGTCACTGGTCACCCCAGAGAAGAGATCAGTGCCTGCCCCTCCTCTTCCCTTCATGAGAAAGTTGTAGACGGCAATGAGGTCTCCTCTCAACCTCCTCTTCTCCAGGTTGAACAAACCAAGTGACTTCAGCTACTCCTCATACAGCTTCCCCTCAAGGCCCTTCACCATCTTCCTTGTCTCCTTCGGACCCTCTCTAATAGCTTAATATCTTTCCTATATTGTGATGACCGAAACTGCACAAATTATTCAAGGTGAGGCTGCACCAGTGCATGAGGGAAAGGCTGTGGATGTCATTTACCTAGGCTTTAGTAAAGTATTTGGCACTGTTTCCCACATCATTCTCCTGGAGAAGCTAGCAGCCCATGGCTTGGATAGGCGTACTCTTTACTGGGTAAATGATTGGCTGAGTGGCCAGGCCCAGAGAGTGGTGGTGAATGGAACTAAACCCAGTTGGTTACTGTTCACAAGTGATGTTTCTCGGGGTTCAGTGTGGGGACCAGTCCTGTTTAATATCTTCATTAATGATCTGGACAAGTGATCAGACCAAGTTTGCAGGGGATCAAGATTAGTCAGTTTGCAGATGACACCAAGCTGGGCAGGATGTTGACCTGCTGAAGGGCAGGAAGGATATATAGAAGGATCTGGGCAGGCTGAGCTGATGGATTGAGACCAATTGTATGAGGTTCAACAAGGATGAGTGCCAGGTGCTACCCTTGAGTCACAACAATCCCATGCAACACTTGAGGCTTAGGGAAGAGTGTCTGGAAAGCTGCCTGGTGGTAAAGGACCTGGGAGTGCTGGCTGACAGCCAGCTGGACATGAGCTAGCATGTGCCCAGGTGGCCAAGAAGGCCAATGGAATCCTGGCTTGTATCAGAAATAATGTGACCAGCAGGACCAGGGCAGCAATTATCCCCCTGTACTCAGCTGCACTGGTGGGGCTGCACTTTGAATCCTGTGTTCAGTTTTGGGTCCCTTGCAACAAGAAAGATGTTGAGGCTCTGAAGAGCATCCAGAGAAGGGCAACAGAGCTGAGGAAGGATCTGGAGCACAAGTTTTATGAGGAGTGGCTGAGGGAGCTGGAGGTGTTTAGCCTGGAGAAAAGAAGGCTCAGGAGAGACCTTGCCACTCTTTACAACTGTCTGAATGGAGGTCATATCATGGTGGAGGTTGGCTTCTTCTCCCAGATAATAAGAAATAGAACAAGACAAAACAGCCTTAAGTTTCACCAAGGGAGCTCTAGATTGTATGTTAGGAAAAATTATTCACTGAAAGGGTTGTCAAGCACCAAAACCAACTGCCTACAGCAATGGTGGAGTCACCATCCCTGGACGTATTTCAAAAACATACATATGACACTTAGGGACATGATTTTGTGGTGGACTTGGCAGTGCTGGTTAGCTCAGCAATCTTAAGGGTCTTTTCCAACCTAAGTGATTCTATGAGTATATGCATGCATTATATACATGTACGTTTTCATAATATTCCTATTTTTGCATAATTATTTTTTTTAAGCAAGGAAGAAAAAAGCAATTATTTGACATTCCAAGTAAACATTTTCTTCCAGCTGATTTTGAATGCTAAAGATATTGACTTGAAATAATGGAATAAATGTAGAGGGTAAAACAGATTGTCTAGCTAAATAGCTCTAGACTACTAGATCAAAATGACCTTTTGATATAAAAGATGCCTCCCTCCCCATCTCCCCCAGATCTGAAAGATTTTAAGAGAATAACCTCTACTAACCTCTTTGTGCTACAGTGACATTTCTCTTTTATTCCATCATGAATATATTATGTCCTTGAGTACGTACCTGCCTCATGTATTTTAATCTAATAGTGTAGCACAGATTTCCATAGAAAATGTCATTCTCCTCCAAAGGGCTATGGACTCAAAAATATTCAACTGAGGGATTTTTCTTCTCATTTTGATGAAACAAAAATTATTTCTTCTGGCCTCACTAGCAGAAACGTAAGATGTAGCCTTCTCTAGTGGATCTTGTAAAATCTGCAGGTTTTCAGGTGCTTGAATTTGCAGTTTGAATATTCATAAATCCAACACAGTTACAGGATCTTCATTGTTGGGAGTTCCCTAAGTTGAGAGATCTGAGATCTGAAGCTGTGTGTTGGGAATCATGTAAGTTAGTCTGCACAACCATGAGGACCTGGGACCTTTGCTCTGTAGGAGCTTTAACAGCTCACTGCTCTGGGTTTATTTCGTTGTCTATGCTGTACAAGAAATGGCCTCAGATTACTCTCTTTAGAGGTTTTTAATGCTCATAATTGCAGTGTTTATTTGACAGCAAATCTCAGTACATTTGCTCTTGTTTATTATTCTCTTCTCTTACCGACATTATTTTGCTTATACTCTTAGAGCATTCTAGTGACACTGCTAGGTTCACCCTTGCTGCCGAAAGATACCTCTGATTTACCTAAATCTTGAGTCAAATCTCTACTAGTTAGACAGTGCTTCAGTGATTAAAGTAATTATGTCAGCTCCTGATGTCACATTTCCTAAATAGACTCTTGTTTATCGTAATACTGTTCATTTTTTAAAAGTGAGGAAAGAGAAAAGAGAAGGTCAGTGTTATCATCGAATTATATCACTGAAATATTACAGATTCACAATCAAATATAATTTATTTTAGTTATAGAGCTTGAATTAATAGTTTAATGCCCATTAAGCATTTAATTCTTCAGTGTTTACTTTAAAAAAGAGATTATATGGCCAAATCTGGTTGAAGATGTAGACACTGGAAGATGGAAAAAACCAAGCCTCTGTGAAAATCTTTTAATAATGTAACAAACAAACCAGGATTTGAAGTTTTCTTAGGATAAACACTTACTTTTAGAATTTACAGAAAAAAATTAGCTAAGGCATGAAAACTTTAAAAAGTAATTTGATTGGAAAGCCACAAGAAATTAGTTTTTCAATTTACCCAAGTTTAGGGAAGTAAAAAAAAAATCTAAAAGAAATTATAATAGTATGTTGCAATTCAAAAAGATCTGGGACAATATGTTCTTCAATGCATAGAATGGATTCCTTTTGTTGGTAGTTCTTGCTGGCAGAATGTCTTATTAGTGGAACAGATGAGGTTACATGCTTTTCACAGAATCACAGAATATGCCAAGTTGGAAGGGACCCACAAGGATCATCGAGTCCATTGAGTTTTATATACACACTACTTACCTTTAGTGATAGTGTGTAGTTTCATGGTCCCTTTTTCCTTCACCACGTGTCTGCAGGTAAAGTCAGGCATTTGACCATACACTTCCCCATAATGCTTTGCATCCTTAACTTGGCCCATTTTATGCATTTGTGAAGACAGTAGTTAATGAATCAGGTTGAGAAGATGTGAGTTCTTCTCAATATATAGTTAATTTTTTTTGACCTGAAAATTAATGTAACTGATTCACTTAATCTCATGCCTGCTAAAGATTTTGTACCTGTAAGTTTCCAGGCTTTTTTTGTGGGATGAGGAGGTACAGCTTACTCTGAGTTTAAAACATGCCATTCCTAAGGGGGGTGTTTTTGAGCTAAGCTTTTGGAAGTATCACTCTTCCATAAAGACAGATGTCTTTCCTGTCACTTTTTAAAGAGAGCAACTCACCACTGCAGTCTACAACTTCCTTGTGAGGGGAAGAAGAGGGGCAGGCACTGATCTCTTCTCTGTGGTGACCAGTGGCACAACCCAAGGGAATGGCCTGAAGTTGTGTTAGGGATGGTTTAAGTTTGATATTAGAAAAAGGTTCTTCACCCAGGGAGTGGTTGAGCACTGGAACAGGCTCCCCAGGGAAGTGGTCATAGCTCCAAGCCTACCAGAGTTCAAGAAGCACTTGAATGATGCTCTCAAGCACATTATGTGACTCCTGGGGATGGTCCTGTGCAGGGCCAGGAGTTGGATTTGATGATGCTTGTGGGTCCCTTCCAAGTTGGTGTTGATTCTGTGATCTCTATCCTTCTCTTTACTTTGCAGGAACAATTATTTAAGAAGCAGAAGTCTAAATTATCACACATCCACTGATGGTATCCAGTTTTTATTCAGCTGCTCTGTTTTGGCTTACATTAGCTGTATGTGAGATCTGCAACTTATTCATCAAGTGATTAGCGGCAGCACTGTAACTAAGCTGACAAAAATTTTTGTGTGTATCAGATTTTTAAGCAATTAGAAGAATTGAAGTAAATGAGCCAGCACACTTTGGAGGTTTACACCAATATCCTCTTTACGTGTCTTAGCATCAGAGCTCATTTTACTCCGCAAAAAGTGTGCAAGAAACACATTCCATTGCTAAGAATGAGACAAAGCACTCTGATGTGCTGATACAATCTAAGAATGCCATACAGGATGTACGAACTTTTAATTTAAACAGCGCACACTGAGGGAGTCAGAGCACACTTATAAATTAGGTTTATAAAGTATTCATCAGATCCCTTTTGTGCATTGAACTGCTGCATATGCATTATACATTTACTTTCCTTTCTACATCTCTCTCTTGATCCTTCAGTACACAATTCGTGCAAACTTTGTCTCAAGTTCAGTTAGAATCAGTGGGCAAATCTGGAGATTATAAGAAGTCTACAAACTATGTTTTCCTGTATGTCTGTGATTGCAGTATGTGTCATACATCCACTATGTTGCTGTTGTGATTTACACAACTATTAGCTGAGGATAAGGTCGTTGTGAGTTGACCTTACAAAGATCTGTGCAGACAAAGTGAAAAGACTAAAAGATAGCAAATAACACAAATTTAAAATAATTACAGTTTTGGACTTATGACCATAAACTTAGAAACATAAAATACAAACAGAAGTGTATGTATTTTTTCTGACATATTTTTTTGTTTCCCTCCTCATCTCCTCCTCTTATTTTTACTTCCTCCCTGGAAAGTGATTGGCAGATTTTACAATAAAGGACAAATAATCCTGAAGATTGTTCCTCCCACTCTGTTTCAGAGACCTTCTTTCTTTGACAGAGATTTTAAGGAATCAAGGTAATTGATTCCACTCAAGAGATTCTAATCCAATTTAAGGAGAAAAATTGAGTGAAGTGTGGGAGTTGAAAGTGGAACAAAAAGGTTATCTTGCATATTGTGGGCAGGACTGAAACAAAAAAATAGTGACTTATGCTTACGGTTATGCTGATTTAATTTTACAAAGAAACCTATTTTCTGATTCTTGTCAACAGCTCCAGTTTTAATATAATGTTTTATCCATATATATCTCTCTAAAAAAAAAAAAAAAAAAAAAGGCAAAATTGCTGATTAGGAAGGCTACACTTAAAAAGTTATAAAATATATCCTATATATTCCAGTATGTTGTTGTCTCTAGAAATTGCTACTTCCTTGCATGTATGACACATGTATTCATCACAGGAGTGTGCATGTGTCAAGGAAACAAAAGCATCACTATCCTAAGGGCAAGATGTAATATATTTTTGATAACTGATAGCATTCATGAATACGTTTCAGTTCAAGGGAAATTCAGAGAAATACAACCAAATGAAGTATTTCTTACCTACAAAACAAATGCAGAATGGTACTAAAAACTTTGCTGTTTAACAGAGGGTGAAGGAAGGGATGGCTCCCTCACTCCCAGCCTCTCAAACACTGGGGCGAATGGTGCAAGCCCCTGTGCCAGTGGCAGAGACCACGTTCTGCACACTCTGAGGTCCAATGGTGAAAAAGCATTTGTTTCAAGCGACAGAGGGTTTTTAAGGGTTCTGGTGGAGGGCTTAGAAAGTGGGATGTGATTGGGTAAAGGCTTGGGGGGAAGGAAGTGGCTTGTGGAATTGGCAAACCAATGGGGGAAACGGGAGGATGAAAATCCTATAGAAATCCAGGGATTAGGGAGAGATGGGTGAGACGACCAATGGGTTTAAGACAGGGGCAGGAGCTGACTCAGTGAAGAAGACAACATGGCACTGTCCAGTGAAACCGCATGGATGCCACATGGGGGGGGAATAACAGAGCTTAAAGGGAAACCGTACAGTAAAACTGCGCGAGTAAACCATGTTTCTAATTTGTCCGATTCCAGAGAGTTGCTGTCGTGATGATCTTGTTCCTAAAGGTGTTCTTTCCATGATCCATAGTCCGTGCATTCTCCCACAGCTGTTACTACAAAAATCACGAAAGATAAATTCTCAGTGGAGATATAGAACATACCGTCTGTAAAATAATGTATGGTCATGGACTGAATATTAACATCACAATCTGAGAAATAGGGGAAAATGATATAAGAATAAATAAGTATATATTTTACTAAACAATAAGGAGGAAAGCCAACAGTTTATTCCACAGGTCATAAAGCAAGTGTGAATCTAGTACAGATTATCTCCATTAGTATTTAAAAGAAAACAAACCAAAACCAAACTCACCTGTAAACAAGTCAAAAGTAGCTGTTGTTCACTGTACACCTATGATTAGAGCTCTATGACATGAAATTAATTACATGCTAACAAGAGATTGCCTTCCTGCTCTGAAGACATATGGGACATATCAGTCCTGCTTGTGTGTTCGTATGGATGAGAGAAAGAGGGTGGGCATGACTCATTCTAACAGACAAAACCTATTCCCAGAATAAATGTGCAGACCCTAAAAATAACAAGGCAAACAAACAAAATGTGCAAAAAAGAAAAAAGACAAAACATCTTACATAAATAAGGGAGATGAAAGAAGAGATACCCATCTGAGATATCAGTTAAATGTAAAATAATGCATTGGTATGCAAGCAAGGAAAAGCTATCATTCAGAGCTTAATGTCTTATGTCATTAATATCATGCATGCATAAGTTGTCTTTTACAATATTGCTTCTAAAAATATCACATTTTTGTCCTCTACAATTTACAAAAAGAAATTCACTCCACAACCATTACCCACATCTCATTTCTGTGGTAGATTTTCAGTTGATATAAACCAATGCAACTTCATCTATGCATGTGGAGCTTTTTTATATTAATTTAAGATTTTCATATTTTCCTTAGAAATTATGTGAAATGTAGAACTCAGTGCAGTTAACAAAGTTATGGAACAAAAATATTTTTAGTACTCATCCAAGTCCAAACAATATTAAAAAAACAAATAAACTTCCGCAATCACAATATGCAAACACAAAATTGTACAGTTGTATGATCATCCATGGAAAACGTCCTTCATCATTTTGTTCTCTGGTATAACTCCCCTCAGGCAACATATTGCAATATCTATTTTTCATCCAACAGCACTCCTCAGTTCTTATACTGGCCAGAGAATCATTAGTGGGGAGAAGAATTCATCTATCAGAGACATAATACAGTATTTATGTATCATGAATCCTTCATTAGTTTAGAAGACCCAAAATCCTCTAGGGACTTAAGTAAATCCAAAAGCTGTTCCTAAATGATAAAGCAACTGCTTGAGTTTCTGGCCTACCTAGCTACTAGGTAATAAACAACAACAACAACAAATACAGTCAGACAACAGTTGGCTATATGGAATATATATTTACCTACTCACAAGCAGGGCTAGCATGCACCCAAATTTTGCACCTACAGTTTACAAGATGTGATGCATTAGATGTTGGTGCAAATTGGCGTAACACTGCCAAGTCAGCATGTACAGAGGCTAGTTGTTTACTGTTGTAGGGTTTTGTGTGAGGAGTAATGTATTGCAATGACTGAAAAGTAGTGTGGGGTTTTTTTTTTTTTAGATTAAGAGTACTAGTGGTCTTCATCTGTCTCTTGTTCTTCAGCAGTGCTTCAAGACATTTGAAAATGGCTCAGACAGTAAGAGAGACCGGAAGATGTGTATTGGCAGAGACAATATACTCACAGATCACAACTTATACTTTTTTCTCCCTGCATTGATAGTGATTCTTATTTTGACTTTTTGGAGGCAACTGCCATTTAGCAGCTCATTGGAAGATGGCCAAGCAATATTTTAGTTTGATTTATTGTTTTAGAAGCAATGCCTTAGAATACAAACCTGATTTAGCTCTCAGATTAAGAAAGCAGTACTGAGTGAAAATGTTAATTAGGCTCCTAGTGGCCACTAAACATAGCAGTCTTCAATTTCAAAGAGCAGCCCTTGATGTACCACAAGGAGCTGCACTGTCTCACAGTGGTACTTTTCCTCTGAGATTTTCAGCAGCAAAATTGCAATTAGAAGATGGAAAAAAATATGTTACTCTCCTAATATTAATTTTTCATGTAAGCACTTGCTTTAGTTGCCATTGGAATGTTATATAATTGCATTTCGATGGTGGGGTGTCTTATGTGATTATTGAGTAGGAAGAAGTCAACATTAAGTATTCAGGGGGCCTTTGGTAAATTTAAAGGAATTGTTCAAACATTCTGCTTGGAACAGAATCAAAATGGTTAGTAATGGTTTCAAAACCTAGTTATTGCACAGGTATAAGTAATACACAGTCTACTTATAATACATGATTTTCTCTTCTCCTGACAAAAAAAATAAGTACCTCCCAATACTTCCATCCAGTTTACAGGCAACTTGGGAGTGCTGTTTTCTTCACATTATGGTGACTATACTGTGCCTTTTTGGCATGTAATTCATGCACTGAACTGCCCTGGGTAACATGCTGTGAATGTGGAACCATGATTGATTTGGCAGATTTCAGAGTGCACCAAGGGCTTTGGTATATGAATGCAACATCACCTTTTTAACAAAATGCCATGAAGACAGGGTCAAGGAATAAACACTTCATAGGTAACATAAAGGACAGTCCCAAGATTTTGTTACTGGGATAGAATTCCAAAAATATGGACCCAGCCTCAGGTTCTGCTGTGAGCATCCTTTTCGTTTGGTCTAAGTACTGAAAATTTGTGACTGCTAAATTCTGTGATGCTGAAGATATGCATTTATAGACAGGCAAGGATGTGTCTCTGCTTCTTCAACAGGAGGTATGGAAACCAAGACCACCAAAGATGAGAAAAGTTGAAGCAAAATTAAATTTGTGGTTCATTTTCTTAGTGACCGTAACTTTACTAATACAAGAAAACCTGGCCACATCCTTTTCTGTGGTCCTGGTGCAGGTTCTGTGTGACTAAACTCTCATCTTTCCTTGAGTTTTACTGTTTGCATATTGAGAAATGTCTCTGGCTTGTGCTGTCTTTTGAAGTGAGGTCTGGCAGGGGTTATTTGGCACAAGTCACAACCGTGCCCAAGAGCAAACTAACCTTGATGGGAGATGTTCTCATGCCTCTACTTCAGACCGTGCTATTGCCAGATTTAATTTACTAGTATAGTTGTTATGAACAATGAACTATGGTGACAGTGAGGTTCACCAATACGCTGTGTGACTGTGCTTCTCAAGAAAGAACAAAATGTAGGAGCAGCAGAATTTCCTGTTTTTAACTTTTTATGATTAGACCTTTATGTCTCCTCATATCAGAGTGGATGTTGACATACTGGGCCAGCTCCACCTGATGCATCCTCTCAGCAGACCCTGCTTTTGGGCCAGGGAATGGGCTAGACGACATCCAGATATCTTTATTAGCATGTGTTCCACAAATCTAAATAAACTACTGCTCCTGCCTAGGATAGCTTGAGTGGATCCTGAGCAATGCCTTAGTTCTCTGCAGTTGCATACCATGTGACAGGACATGGGAACCTGATAGCAACAAGGATCTTGACCTCCTTGTTCTTTTGCATGTCCTTTCAGTCACATGCAGGTTTCCATTGCCACTGTTTCTTAGTTACCCCAGCACACCAGACCTGCCAGACCCCCGGGTTAGAAGGAGATGATATGACTGAGCTGAATGAAAGCTTGCTTTTAAGGTTTGACTGTTCATTCAATGGCTTTCCAATGAAAGTCCCCTTCCCCCCTGCCATTCCCTGAGAAATTTTGGATGGAAAGTTATTGAGAGATGATCAGTATGCTGCCAATTTCTCAGCTTGGCTTTTCTGACTGGAACAACCAATTTTGACTGCAAAGAGAATTGCAATGCCAGAATCAGCATTGCCTGTGTCACCAGCTTAATAAATAGAGCAAGGAAACCCTGGCACAGTGCACAGCACAGAACTGGAGCAAAGTGACCACTAGCTAATGTCTCTGTTTAGAGAAAACACTTTAAAGAGTTCTTAGTCTGTGGGTTTTTCCACTGACTTTATTCCAGATGCTGGAATTCCAAGGATGATGTGTGCAAGATCTCAATAGCTTTAGTGATAAAAATTGTGTAGATTTTTATGATATTACTTTCTGATAGATCTACTCTATCTGACAATTTCTTACAGGTGATGTTTGTTTTAGATGGCCTCTGTTATACCTGTTTATCCATACCTTGCATTTATTTTAAGCTATTATTTTGTAGAATTACCCATACAGAATACGTGCTGTAGTCCAAGAAAGTTAGTGGGAAACAATGAAAATAAAATCAATTTCAAAAGATAAAAATGTCCATTTTTTAATACTCCAGACAGTAAAACTGATGGTTACATGAAGTCCTAAATGTGTCTCTTGACTCTTCTTAAGATAGTATCCATATTCTCGTTGCATATATATACTTTTAAATAAACGACTCTGAAGATTCCAGAGAACAAAATATATTTATTTTATTATTGCATTGCTTTGAAATAATGTCCTAAATGTACCAAAAGAGAAAAAAAAGAAGAAACAAACAACAAACCAACAACACCACTACAAGAGAGTTACATTGTACAGTTCTCTGAATATATGAAGAAATCTTCAATGTTTCACTTATTTTATGACTGACACAGTTAAATGCACACTACCAGGTAAGAAAATTATTTGGAACTTTACCATATTAGCAGCATCTAAAAGATACTAGCAAGAATGATGTATATCATGTAAAAAAAGAAGACTATGTACTCTAAATATTTCCATTTATTTCTTTCTTTTACTGCCTTCCAAATTTTAAATTTCCCTTTTGACAAAGTGACTGAAATGCTGGAAATAAATAATTTCACTTGCATGCAAAATATGACTTGGCTGGAGTAGTAGCAGGGTTCAGTGCAGTATACCAGTACATTTTACAGGCAGAAATCTGCAAATTACAAACCTAAGATTTTAGAAGGTTGTAATTAGTTTTATTATCTCAGAATAAAATATATTCACAAAGTATTAACAATTTCAATTATTTATATTGAAAAAAACAACCACTTGGAAAGTGACCTTTTTTTTGTTGTTTTTTTGCAGAGATTGTATTTCTGCATTCAAATATGATTCAATATTTGCTACCTGCAATCCTAGAAGTATCCCTACTGGATCCTTTTTTTTTTTTTAAATGAGTGAAGGAAAAACGTGTAAGGTTTATACTATGAATTAAACTTAAAAACTGAATATTAAATTCTAAATTCATTGTATTGTTGTGCTATGTAAGCTGATATTTTTGAACAATGGAGATGATTTTTTGGTTCTCTTGGGAAAGACAGATAATTAACTGTAAAAAAAATCCTAGAAAATTACCTGAGCTATCTTCATAGTCCAGAGACTCACCATAGAACACAGAGACCTTCTTCCGAAATTCAGTTATTTGAAATGCATAGAGATTTTGATCAACACCATTTATTAATGATATCTGCTTTTTGTCATTTGTTTATGTAATGTAATAGATGTCTATTGTGAATTCACAGAGAACTAGCAGTGCTTGCTGCTTCTTTGGTCATTCAAAATATTTGTTACGTGAGGAAACCCTTAAATGTCAGATTATGGAGTACTTATGGCAAAAAATGTATCAACAACTGACATCAAATTAACCCTTTTGCTAACAAAAACATGAAGGATGTTGATATGGACTCAAAAAAAAAATAAAAAAGTGTTGGTTTGTTCGTCAGGGAAGAAACTTTCTGACAAATCAATTTAGAAGGAATGTGCATAACTAATACCTACAGTATTAGTCAATTGAAGTAGTTTGCAATGTTCAAGCATACCCTTGAATCTGTGGGTGAATAAACATCAAATTATTACTCTATTTTGTTAAGTCCTTGTCTATGTTTCTAAATCACATGTTGTAATATGATTTTCCATGTGGCTGCATTCTTCTCTTAATCAAATCTGACTTTTCTTAGGATATTCTGTCTTTCCTCATGTGACTAAAAACTTCAGAAACCAGATGTGAGTTACATTTTTAAGCAGTATCCCATATTATAAAGATTTCAAACCTCAAAGAGGTGATGGTAGAAAATCCACTTCCTACTGGACTAAGAATTCATATTTTTGAAAAATTTAACTGCACCTTCCCCGTGTGGCTTTAGAGGATGTAAGACTGACATACAGGAATTGATATTTTTATTTAATGAAGATGTTTGGATTGGAGCAAATTATCTTTTAACAGCTATAATTTCTTGTCTTTGTTTTTTTTAAAGTATTTAAATACAATTTCACTGGCAGAATTTTAAACAACTGTGTAACTTTTGCTTTATACACATATGGAAGCAAAAAATTCTTATTTCCCTTCCTTCTACCAGAAGATAGTTCAGCTTTCCTCTCTTGTCAGTTACTAGTGGAACGAAAAAAATAACAGACAAAATAAGATTTTCTCCATGTAAATGAACAGATGTTGTTCTTAAAATTATTATGAAGTTTTGCATTTCTCATTGAAAAAGAAAATCGTTGGGAAAATTAATTAAAACGAAAAGGAAATATTGCCACAGACTTCTAAAACAGAACAAACCAGTGGAAAATCACATTAAAATTCTGGTTAGAGAATGCCTAGGGGAAGAGAGAGATTCTGAGAAATGTTTGAGAAATCAGTCTTCACCCTGCAGGGTATCTAAGGAAGGCGCAGTGCTCAACTTATGTGATTTACAAGCTCACTATGGGGAACAAACAGGGTTATAATGAAAGATGACTTACTAATAATATTTAAGTGAAGTTCAGACTGTTACTCTTTTCTCTGAATATAGGCAACAAGTTAAATGAGAAGGAATGAAGATTCATCACTAAAAAATACTTCCCCTTTCACTATGACAATTTAAAAATAAATGAAAATATTGAGGTCAGATATTTTTTTCAATGTGCTTTTTTTTATTATTATTTTTTAATCTTCTCACCTTCAGGTATTTTGGAACAAGATTTTCCCTTCCTGTTCCTTTCGTATTCCTGGAATATTTCCTAAAGAAGTTTTCTCCCCTACTCTCATGCTAATTAATACATGACAGAGCACTATACTGTGCTGTATAGATGCACATTAGTGCTACTAACATTCTGCTTCTTCCCTCAGTAGTTAGCATGAGAGGATGAAAGGAGACTAATCACTAATTCACTAATGAATGCTCATGCAGCACTTTGAACATGTAAGGATGAAGTGGAAAGTTTCAGATTCTTTCCCTCAAGGTTTATGTCTGTGTTTTGCTGGCTTCATCTTTTCTCCTATGGCTAAAACCATTCATTTACGTTTTTGATTTCAGTGATTTTAAGGGATAAAATTAAAAGACTGAGAATATAAAAGGATTACAGTTTGTATTCAGATGAACACCTGTATGAAAAAGCAACAGTGTGACTGATTTATGTAGGTTTAGATTAGTTATTAGAATAAATTCTTTACTGTGGGGGTGGTGAGGCACTGGAACAGTTTACCCAGAGAAACTGTGGATTCCCGACCCCTGGAAGTGCTCAACGCTGGGTTGGAGGAAACTCTGAGCAACTTGGTGTGGTGGAAGGTGTCCCAGTCCATGGCAGGGGGAGTTGGAATTAGATAATCTTTAAGGTCTTTTCCAATCAGACCATTCTATGATTCTACAAACTCAACTTGTAGAATGCTATGCTCCTTTGCAGATACTCATGTACATTTTTCTAAGACTTGTTTAAACATGATTGGTAAAAGTGCAAGGTTTTTTGCAGTAAATTATTTTTTAAAAGTTTGAAAGCAATTAGGATTTCTTGCTGCTCAACTAAAGAGTGCTGAGTATTTTCTGGTGTAAAAAATACTCAATCTTGATGGATCTTAAAATATAGGTACAGTTCCTTACAATTTAATAGTTGTGACACAATAAAAGATGGATCTATGATAGGACAGAAACCCAAACAAGTGGTTTTCTTTCTGAGAAGAAAATGTCTCAGAAACAGTTTTTCAAGAAAAAGTAGTTGAATAAATCAGTTCAGTGTTTTTTGTTTCCATGCATTCTTATTGCAAAATATGAAATTTAAGTATTTTGGCAGTAAGTACCTGTCAAAAAAAAACCACCTCAAAATAGATGATTGTGTTTTATTTTCAGTATTGTTTCACTAATTTCTCTGAAATTCTGTGATGTTCTCAGTGGTGTCCTACATTACATAAGTATTCTGCCATATTGACATCCTGAATTTCCAAATACAGAGTTTTCTGTTCCTGAATGAAAAAAAAGCCATTATTTTTTACCTAATAGCACATTTACGCAATTTCTCAGTCTCATGGAATTCAATTCAACAGCTCCTCTGAACACTCAACAGAAGTAAGCTCTTAGAATATCCACATAATCAGGATGCCTTAACTGTAGACTATCTCCATCATTTTTGAAGCAAGAAAACGAAAATTGAATACAATATTCCACATGAGATTTTGGCAATAGGAGAAAGGAGAATTGACACAGACTTCAGTCTTTGCAATGTACAGCTGAAGTGTTTCAGTTATTTTTTCTGGTTTGGATAGCTTGAGGAAAAAAACAGAAGTTCTTATATCCATAGAAGATGCTAACTATTTTCTCTGTATTTGTGTGCTTGCTTTTGAGAGAATATGTACTTTCTTTTAATTTCTTTTCAATTTTTTACTTTGCAATGCTGACTTCCATAACCCTCGTATTTAGCAATATTACCTTGGTATTTCCTCTTTCTTTCATTTCATTGACTAGACTTCCTTTCCAGAATACTCTTTCCTATCTAAAAGAATTTTGCTAGAAATATGAGATGATTATAACATCACCACTATGACATTCTCATGAGAGCCATTTCTTACTCAGATTTTGCAATTTTTTTATTGTTTCCCCTGAATTTGTTATTATTTATTTCACTTTTTACCTTCTGACATTCATTCCACCTATCTTCTCATTCATCAGCCTAGTTTTACGCAATTAATAGTAACAACATGAGTTGTGATATAGGTCTTCTGGAAAAAGCCAGCCTTATATATGTTGGAAAAGTAGATTGCAAACCTTTTCATTACCTTTATATTATAAATACATTGGAATCTGGTAAAACAACACTGTGATCTCAATAGGAATTATAAGTGTTAGTAAAGCAGCTAATCCTTTTTTTTTCTTTGATTCATAGAAACAAAAACTGGCAGCAATAACTTTTCTTGGACAAAATAATAATAACTCTTATTCTTAGCTAGCAAGATCAGCTGAGTTATTATATGACTAAGCTGATAGAGGTACTTTATTTCTAAGTTTCTATTCAGTGTAAAATTTACAGGTGGATATGACATGCTCTTTTCCTCTATTCACAAAGATCTGCTCTTATCTCAGGGGATCTTTCTAAGTCATTGTCTTTGTCTCGACCCTTGCACTTGTGAAAAACTCTGTGGTTTTTTTTGCTGAAGCTGGATCATTTTGGTCCTTTCATTATGGAAGACTCATAGTTTCCTCTTTGTCTGCAGTTTCTTCCTGTGTCTCCAATAGCTTTATCATGACCCATGGTTTAAGTAAGAATTGGACGTAGTTCTAAAGTTTCTTTGTTTCCTTCTTGGGTATGTCCTTCAGATTTTCTTGATACCCATCTGATTACATGATGTTCTGGCTATATAATTCCTCCTCAGATATCATTTCCAAAGCTGTAATCTTTTGTTCTGTAGTTTTCATGGGGTTTCAAATTATTTTTCTAAAGCTTTTTCACACAATCCTACATTGTCTTTACATGAAGATTCTAATTAATGAGTCTAATGTATTAGAAACTAGTATTTTTCCCCCATTTCTACAATTTATCATCTGAATGATTTATTTTAATAATTTTATTTAGAATCCTTCTGTATATTAGTGATTACATGTAACTGATCTAGCAGAAACCTGGTTTAATATTATTACTGTGTCAAGAATAGATAAGCAAGATAGAAAGAATATTCTATGAGCCTAATAGCTCCCAGATTGTTTGATAAACTGGATGTGATGTTTTGAACATGAAAAATTATCATGGGATTGTGAAAAAAAACAACATTAAGCAGAAAAGTAAATTTTATCTGTAAAGTACCAAACTTCCTAAACAGAAAAGCAAAAAATTGGGGGGAAAAAAAAGCCAAAGCAAAACCAAACAGCCCTCACCTCAAAGGATTATTTATCTCCTTGTTTTGAGATAATTCAAGTATAGCCAGGCTGTCCCTGACAGAAACTTGTGGGACTTCTTTTAAATCTTGAAATTATACTGTTTTTTAGCCTATTAAACAGACTCTTCTGGCTAGTCTTATATTTAGAAGCATGTTTGTCTTGATCTATCCAAAATTTTCTTTCCTGTAAATTAAGCTGCATACTTAATGCACTGCACTCATGCAACACAATGAACAATTGATCATGCTCTCTAATAGCAATCTTTTATATTGGAAAATGCAGTCACAGTCTTTTCTAGTCAGAGGCACATCCCTTTAACTTGCCTCGACATTCAAATTTTCTAAATTTTTTAGTGATTTTGATGGTGTTATTTTCATTACAAATTTTTCTTAAGTACCATTGTGAAATCAGTGTTTTATACTGAGCAAAACCTTTCCCATTGCTACTAGTGGTTTTTAGCTACCTCTTAGTGCAATCTTCTTCTCCTTTTTTTGTCTACCTAGCAAGTACTCTCTGTTTGGTATCATCATTAGTATCAAGACTTTAAAACTTATGATCATGGGAGACTGCAGAGATAATTTTGAACTCTGAGACTATCTTCCAAAGGGCCTGAGTCCTCCTCCTGACCAATGTCATTTTATCATTTTTCTCGTCATTTTATTCCACTATCCTGGTTATTAATGAAAATAATGAGCATTACCAGACTTAGAAAAGAAAGTATATCCATAGTCCTGCAATAGATTCTGCTCTGCCCTTGACTACCAATATGTACTAATTTTAGTAGATGCCATGTTTGCTCTTAGCCAATTTAATCTATTTTCTCCCTTGCTTATGAGAATAATAATAATAATAATAATAATAATAATAATAATAATAATAATAATAATAATATGACTGCTCGCTTTAAGTTTTTCTTAGACCACATTTCATCATGCAATTTTCTCACTGTTATGAACAAAAGCCAGTTGTCTTGGTTTTGGCTGGCACAGAGTTTTTTTGGAGGGAAGTGGTATCTTAGACTACTTACTAAAATGATGCGTTGTTGGACGGGAAGATGTCACTCCCATCTTCCATTTTGATTTTCCTGAGAAGAGCTGTCTTCTATATGGTATGCCTCTGCAAGTGGCTCAATAACTTCCTGCAGCCTGCTTGATATGTAAGCAGAAACTGGATATCATTGAGGTTCCTTAGGACCTTCCCAGGTGTTAGCCAGTGAAAGAGAAACAAACCTACATGTATTGAGGAATTTCATAGTGATTTCTCCGAGACTTCTGGCAGATTCATGCAAAATTTATAAATGAACATTGTCTGTAGGAACATGATAGGTCCATAAAAGGACTTCTGAAGTAATTTCTGAGGTAGATATCTTTCCTATACTACAAATACTAGTCTAGTTTCCCATTCCATTAAGCAGGTAAAGTAAGTTCAGATCACCCAGGTATCCTTCTGATTAGTTTTACCCTTGTTTTTAAAAGGTTTGTCTCATCATGTTCTGGATGAGATGCTGCTTTATTTTTGTAGAAAGCTTCAACCCAGGCAGTGTCTTTTATCACAGTTTCTGACATACCAAACAACTATACAAAAATAGAACAGAAGCTGGCTTTCAAGTGATAGTACATAAAATGTGTTTTAATATCAGATCATGGCTAGAGGTAACATTTAAAGATGTCCCTTTTGTCAGTCAGCTCCAGACAGTTTTCAAATGCATTCTAAGATGTACCTTGTTCTGGATAAACATTTTTTTATGGCTGCATTTAAATTAGTCACCTGGGTCAAACTCTTTTACAAGAATAAATATAGATACAGTTGCTGACTCTAGCTGTAATAAGTGACTTGCATGTCTTGAGAATACAGTGAATTAGATGTTACTTAGAAAACCTAAAGAAAGGGAGAAAGTAAAATAATGGAGACCATAAAAACATATAAACCAAATATCTAGAGATCCATTTAATGCTACTGAAAAAAGGGATGTGAAGTACGATCGGATTAGAGAAGGTATCATTTGGCAGACACTGTGTGGGAGCATAAATAACCATAAAAAATGCAGAGTAATACTGAATCATCCTACCCGTGGTTAGCAAACCAACATGGAAGAAAGGTCAGGATATGATGGGCTCTGGTACATTATTCAGATTATATTAAAATATGTTTATTTGTCACAATTTATGAAGACTGCTGACTGGTCCGGTGCCTTGCTGAGCTCAGCACAGAGCTGACGAGGAGTTAATTGAAACTAAATCCAAAGAAGAAAGAGGTTATGCCTGCAGGCAGAATAAACCCCCTAGGGAGATTTCCATCATATTTGCTTCTTCATTTGAAGATATATCGCACAAATCATCAAAACAGCCTTTGGTTTCTAGACTCCCCTGTGAACTTGGACTTAAAAATAGAAACCTTTACTCAAACATCAGGACTAAGAGACGACTCCTCACTTTTTGTTTGGTGATGAAATGACCTTAATCATGTATACCTTCCTTATCTCATGAATTAATTATCATGATGAAGCTTACTGAAGCCTGAACACAATAAGTACCTACACCCACGGTTCTGCTCTTGGCAATTGCTCCTTATAGAAAGAACACTGAGTCACATTTAATGTTTCATCTAGTGTTTTCCAGTCATTGACTGAACAGGGCCAGAGTTACTCTGACCTTCAGAATTTAACTATCTAACTTAGTGAGAAAGGAGGTAAGTCATCACATTTTTAGAGATTAGAATAAATTAATGGAATTCACTGCTTGGAGAAACAGAGAAAGACCATAATATTCACAACTTTCTATTCCAAATGCAAAACCCCGTACTTTGAGGTTTCCCATGATAAAACAAGTTGAAGCTATATAAATATTTAAGTAAAATTGACCTAAAAATACCAGATTTTATGAATGTTAATTTAATACAGGAAAATAATGGATTTTTTTCCCCTCTGGAAAGGAGAATGATGACTACTGGCAATATAAGTTAGGTTTGTTTTAAAAATGTTCAGGAAGACCTAGAAAAGAATGAAAGAGGGAAAAAGGCCAGTTCAGGTTTGTTCCAAACTTTGTTCCTTTAACTCATGTAAAAGCCAATGGTTTTTGACACTTTTTAATTTTTTTTTTCTCCCTGGGCGTTTCTAGCGAAAACAAAACTAGGCCTACATGGTTAAGTTTTAAGGCTATAGATCCTATGCCACACTGGAAATAAGGAGCTGATCTCTCTTTCCACTTCCAACCTAGTTGTTATTCTTGCTAAAATGGGATATTGGAGATCCAGTACAAAACTTCGCTTTCTATCTCATCTTTGAAGCCTTTTTCTTCCTTACAGCAGCTGTATGAGATACTGAGTTGTTTGCATAATATGTTGAAACTGATTTACTTCATATAAAATTATTTATAGACAACTGTTAAAAGAAATTATTAAGACAGTGAGGAAAATTGGTCAAAGGACCTATTTTGAATCAGGGAAGTGGAGAAGATGAGACTAGATTGCTTAATTAGGTTTCCTAGGGATACTTCTGTTCATCAAAGTAATTCCACTTCCACATGAATGAAAAGCAATATTTTGCAAGTACAAGAATTAACCATTTCAGTGTTTCATTTTATCTTTTAGTAATTCAAAACTACTGTTTGCATTCTTAACAATCAGCTGATTGTTGTGGTTTGGTTTTGTTTGGCTTGGGTTTTTCTAATCGGTGTCCCAGTATAAGCTCTGTCAACACCTAATTCGCTGATGAATATACTCAAAGGACTTCAGAGTCTTGGTTCTAGTGGTTCTTCAGAAAGCTCTCCAATATTGCTGAGGTGAAGACTTCCAAAATGCTATGTGAACCACTGTTTTCTCATGTGGAAGAGGTAAGTGAGCAATCTTAGTATCATGATCGCAAGATCAGAAAAAGACAGCAAGATTCATAGAATATTTGGATGCAGGACTTGAAGGTATACTAAGTTTGCTCATTATAGAAAACTGGGAGGAGCGGTTGACTCCCTGGAAAGCAGGGAGGCCCTGCAGAGAGATCTCAACAAATTAGAGGACTGGACAATCACCAATCACATGAAGTTCAATAAACACAAGTACCAGATTCTGCACCTGGAATGGGGCAACCCCACATGTGTATACAGACTGGAGAATGAGATGCTGGAAAGGAGTGTCACGGAAAGGGACCTGGGGGTTCTGGTCACTGGGAAGTTGGATATGAGTAAGCAGTGCCCTGGTAGCCAGAAGGGCCAACCATGTCCTGGGGGGCATCAGGCAAAGCATCGCCAGATGATTGAGGGAGGAGATTGTCCCGCTCTGCTCTGCACTGGAGTAGCCTCACCTGGAATAATTTGTGCAGTTTTGGGCACCACAATATTAAGTTGTTAGATAGTGCCCAAAGGAGGGCAAGGAAGACGGTGAAGGGCCTTGAGGGGAAGCCATATGAGGTGACTGTTCAGCTTGGAGGAGACTGAGGGAAGACCTCATCACAGTCTACAACTTCCTTGTGAGAGGAAGAGGAGGGGCAGGTACTGATCTCTTCTCTGGGGTGACCAGTGACAGGATCTGAGGGAATGACCTGAAGTTGTGTCAGAGGAGGTTTAGGTTGGATATTAGAAAAACGTTCTTCACCCAGAGGGTGGTTGGGCACTGGAACAGGCTCCTCAGGGAAGTGGTCACAGCACCAATCCTGACAGAGTTCAAGAATCACTTGGACAATACTCTCAGGCATGTGGTGTGACTCTTGGGAATGATCCTGTGCAGGGCCAGGCGTAGGACTTTGATTATCCTTGTGGATCCTTTCCAACTTGGCATGTGATTCTATGATTCTGTGATTCTGCTTCTCTCATTTTCCAGCCATCTTTCTTCTTTGAAAAAAATGAAGATCATAATGAATAAATAGTCAGTTTTGCTTAAAAAGCATTGTCCAGATGGTTATGTATCCCGATTTAGAGGCTCCAGAAAATTAAAATAGCTATAAGTAGGTTTGAATTTTATTTATCGCCTGTCTGACCCCAAAGCAGAGTTATTAAGGAAGGAATATCTCACAAGACCATCCACGTACTTTCTCACATATCACGTGAGGCCATAAGGGAGCAGAGGAAAGCTTGTGGTCGTATTTTCACCGGTAACTTTATAGAAACCTGAGGAAGTTAATGGACAAGGGAAGAAATGTCAACTTCCCAGGTGGAAAGAAAATTTAACTTAAAAGGTGGCAAAAAAAAAAAAAAGCTTTTAACTGTATCCTCACTGGAGTCTGTAGAAGTCTTGAAGATACTTGTGAGTAAAACCCTGCTCTTGCTCCCAGAAACAGAAGAGAGCTGTGGGAAACATGCCTGGGACATGAAGGCCCCAGTGCTCACTTCAACCATAAATAGCCAATTAATACTCTTGGCAGCAATGTAGCAGTTGTTCCCTCTTGTTAGCCTTTTAAACCAGCCTTTGGACAGAAAACAAAACAAAGCAAGAAATTCTGATCCATTGCTAGAGATCAAAATTCCAGCTTTTTAGGAAAGGAGAATTCCTTTATATAGCAACAGCATTGAATGTTGTCAGCTTCAGGATGCAGTTTTGTTATAGCAATTTGTATATAGTAGTTATTGTTGTAAAGGTTAACCAGGCCCCCTTTAACCTCTCTCTACCTATTGAAAGACTGGTGATCAGATTACCTGTTTCTATCTCAGTCTTGCTGAATCAATGACCCACAAATGTAACACCACCTCCAGGGTAAAAAATGCATGAGCTTGTTCTTTAATGCATGTCCTTAGGGTACATGATTATTTTAAGTCTCTCCACTGCCTATTAACATTAGTAAATTTGCTACAGTTTCTCCCATTAAAAAAAAAAAAAAGAAAAGAAGAAAAATTAGACTAGAATGTAATAAAGACTTCATTATCCTGACACAGCAAAGTGTCCTTTTTTCTATTTTGTTTTAAAGAGTATAATCTCTTACTACGCAATGAAAAGCATACAGATAATTAGTGAAGCTCTAATAATATCTTAATTTATTGGGAAGGTAAAATCTCACTGGATGCTGGGGAAACACCCACAACACACCCCAAGTTTGAAAGGTTTAGGGCAGTTTTTATGTGGGAATAGTTTACACTGATTTCATAATGTGTAGAATGCCAACCATTCTGTGGGTTTATTTCTTTAAATTCACAATCTATTTTATGAATTACCCTGTTTTAATTTCCTTAATATCCTACAGGAGTCTATGGCACTAGGAAGCATGCCAAGTCAATTCTAGATGTTCTGCCTAAAACCTTACAATTTTCTAATATTACCAGTCTATTTATTGAGGTTACTCTTCCATTCACCAAATCATTCTTTTGAGTCATCATATCAAGTGTATAACTGCAGTGAACAATCATTAAAGAATTTTGTGCAGTGCTTGAAGATGACTGTGTGTCTTTAGAGACTTACATGGCCCCAGGTCCTGTCGTTTTCAGGAGAGACTGCTGCTTTTTCAAAGTCATTGATTTGTACTTTCTGCCTGATTTAGTTTGTATGGAGACATTCACACACACAATAAAACTTTTTCTGAGGACAAAACAAAACCAGGGAAACAAAGCTTATGTACAAATACCTTAAAATCCAAGTAGCTCACAGAGCTCATACCATTTCAGCACAAAGAAAGGCATCATACTAAGTCAACTGAAGTATAAGATTTATGATGCCATTTTGTGCCAGTTCCACATAAATAGTACAGATCTACTTTTGAACTTATACCTCAGCCTGTTTATATTTGTTCACGTTAAAGATCACAATTGACTTACAGACAGAACCTTTGGTTGCCCAGAATTTATTAGCTGAGTGTGTTATTAAAAACAGCATCAACAACCAAACTGTGCCTGGTCAATTCTGTCTCTCCTCCACCCTCTCTTCTGATATTCTCTCTCTTTAAACCTATATATTTTCATCCGGTTTTGAGGAATAGTGTTTTTCAGTTTTTTACCAATGTATCAAATGATTTTAAAAGAAGAATTCATTAATCATTATACATTGAAAATGGGGTACAAGCCCATAAAACAAGGAGATACAATTAGCAGATATTTAGTAAATTGAGAGCATTCTACTCTGTAATTTAATCAGTTCCCAGATGAAAAAAACCCTAGATTTCTAAAGGAGTTTTAAATATCCATGATTCATGGAGGACATCTGGTAAGTTGGAACTATTTTAGGACTTACTTGAAGAACAGCATCCTCTTCTGATCCAAATCTCTTCTGGAAACTTATGCAATCCATGACTTTGTTAGTGTATAGCATTTCCTAAAATGTTTCCTACTTGATGTGATGTATCTACTGATTGACCAGCAGTTCCTGAGTGTCATCAAGGAGTGATAAATAAAAATGTAGGTTTTATATGGAAAGAAAAATTTTTTAACTTGCAAGTTACTGCCACATCTGGATTCTTCATTGTGTATGTTGAAACCAATAGTCGGAGAAGAGTAAAAAAGATATATGTTTATAATTTCTTTTACAAAGGACAAAGCTTTCTTTTAGACAAACAAAGCCCCTAAAACTGCAGATTTGTCAGAAAATAAGGTTCATTGCTTTCTCTATTACCTGTAAAATGCCAGGAGGGTTTCAAACAAACAGCAGTAAATGAGAATAAAGGCCGCTGTGTTCTCTTCACCTAATTGGAGTGCCACAACAGCCTGTGGTATGTTTTTAGTATCTAAATGTTTCATATTACAGCAGAGGAGAATCAGAAGATCTGTCAATCTACCTTAACTGCAGAGACAAGTAGAATTATAGGGACTTTTAAAACATTTAACATAAGTAGCTGTGCTGGATTTGGCTGGAATAAAGTTAATTTTATTCATAGCAGCTAGTATGGGGCTGTGTTTTGATTTGTGATGGAAATAGTGTTCATAATACAGAGATGTTTTTGTTCTTGCTGAGTAGCACTTAGTGTCGAGGCTTTTTCTACCTCTCACTCCACCCCACCAGTGAGCAGGTTAGGAGTGCACAAGGAACTAGAAGGGGACACTGATCCCAACTGACCCATGGGATATCCCACATCATATGACTTCATACTCAGCATATAAAGCTGGGTGAAAAAGAAGGAAGTGGGGGGAAAATACTCAGAGTGATGGTGTTTGTCTTCCCAATTCACCACTGCACATAGAGTCCGACTTTCCTGGGTGGGGCCAAACACCTGTCTGCCCAAGGGAAGTGGTGAGTGAAGTTCTTGTTTTGCTTTGCTGGCGTTTACGGCTTTGCCTATTAAACTGTCTTTATCTCAACCCATGAGTTTTCTCACTTTTACTCTGGATTGTCTCCCCCATCCTGCTGGTGAAGATGTGAGTGGCTGCAGGAGGCTTGAATGCTGACTGGGGTTAAGCTATATCAATAGCTATTCCATTTGTCTGGCAGAATGCAATTTATGATCAGTGGAGGTCACAGAGTATATTTCTGAACCACATTTTGGAGCATTTGTAACACAGGTCTCAAGTGTTAGAAACTTCAATGGCCATGGTGATTTCCCATGCTCCCAAGTGAAGCTCAGAAATCCAGTGAAATACATATCTGAAGAAAAAACAATAGCCTAGGGGAAATAATATTGTA
Organism: Corapipo altera; assembly: GCF_003945725.1. Classification (NCBI taxonomy): domain Eukaryota; kingdom Metazoa; phylum Chordata; class Aves; order Passeriformes; family Pipridae; genus Corapipo; species Corapipo altera. Next base: position 21,363,607 of record NW_020884872.1, read on the forward strand.
GGTCCAGATCCTTGAAGGTATTTTGGCTTTGCAATGACCAATTCCTAGATGTCTTATTGTCACAAGGTACATAATTTAGCCAAGATTTTTCGGAAGGCAACTGCTATAGTCAAGCCAGTGTTGAACTGAAGGGAAAGAAGAGTTCTATCATTGGTCTAGCTCTGGTTAGGCAGGAATCCTCTCTTCTTTTCACAATCACAGTGGAAAATTATTATGCTTTAGATATATAACTTTTCTGGGGCGACATAATCAGATGTCTGACAGTGCTTTAGGAAGATTCTGTCTTTGGGTGTATTCAATACCTGCTATTGATTCAGACTGCTGGTAAGAGTGATTTGTAGGACTGTGTAAGCTTCAGGTTGAGCTGAGCTCTGAACAGCTTACTGACTTAAGACAGTACTGGCTTTGCATATGCCTGGGAGCAGAAACACGACCTTAAGCAGAAATAGGTGGTACTGATTACAGGATTTATAGTAGAAACTTGTTCTTTATGTAGGCGTATGCCTGAGTATGTCTGAGATTTTAGCCCACAGGTAATATTTTTTTTCTAATTGGTGCTTTTTGGCACTTCTAGTGACCTGAGTGATGTTACTGCAGAGTTCATGAGATTTTTGCCTTATTTGGTGAATGTTAATTTAATTAATTTATTCAGGGACAAGTAAATATTTTCTAGAGAAATTGGCTGCTTGTTTAACCATCAGTTCTGCTTCCTTTATTGTAAAGGATACACCTTTTGTGAAATATATACTTAACAGACCAAAATGTTCAAACCAATTTAGCATACCAAAAAATTCCTTCTAGTACCACACATAAAAGTGAGGAGAAAAGAGAAGAGAAAGGCAAAAAAAAAAGAGAAGAGAGAAGAGAAAGGAAAAAAAGGAGAGAGAAGAGAAAATAAGAAAAGGAGAGAGAAGAGAAAGGAAAAAAAGGAGAGGGGAGGGAAGGAAATTGTGATTTGTCAGTATATCTCCGAAGCACTTGGTTTCAAGCTTACATACTTTAGAAGTGAGGGAATATAATAGACATTTCTATAAAGTCTGGAAAGAAGCCTATAATTTTCTGTCTTTTAGAAATGTGTTCTAAATATGCAAACAATTCCCATTGGATACGAAGATTTTCTCTGTCAGTACAAGAGTAAGGAGTTTTCTGTCCCACTTTTTATCCAGGCAAGGATTCGCTGACATACAGGTGAACTGTTTCCCTAATCAAGAATCTCATTCCAGTCTGCTTCCAGCTATTGTCTTTGACCAGACCTAGGTTCAGTTGGGTTTCCTTTGCTCTCCCTGAGGAACTTTGATGGACTTATTGTTCAGCAAGCAGCTGAATCTATAATTCCAACAGAAATTTAGTCTAAGATTACTAAGTGTTACAATATCATGTTAATGTACCTAGTAAAATACATAACTCTCAATTTAGCTTGTAGGATATACATGTAAGAGTGTAACAAGGGACAGCTGATCCCTGAGGGACAGGGAGCCAGGAACAAAGGGTGACAACATCACAGGCTGTGCCCTCTTCATGGGGGGCAGGCCCATAGGGTGGGCAGTACCAGGTACTGGTAACAGAGTCATTGACAACCTCAGGTGTGGCAAGTGATGAGTCGGGGCCAGAGGCCAACCAGAGATACCAGCAAGGGTCAAAAGAAGGTAGATGCCTTAGGGTCCACCCAGGAGATGAACTATCTGCAGAGAAGAGTCAAGGTCCTTCTGTGAGGCAGGTCCAGAGAGAGGACTGGAGAACAACATTCCAGACACATGGCTGGGACAGGGACTGACGGGCTCCCGTGTGGACTGAAATGGTGCTCCTGGGCCCACAGGTGGTGAGATGGGGAACAGGTGGGGCTAGGCAGAGACAGTAAGGCCTTTTAGTACCCTCAGGGACCTGGTGGTCTATCTATAAGGATATATGTACAAGGTCCCTTAATGTATAGGGATGCATGCTTTGTGATCACAGATGTAGGCAGACTCCTAGGCTTGACTCCTAGGCATAGGGCTCAGGTAAATCCATAAGCTTACTAGGGAGTCACCTGCCTGAGGCCAGCTACTAAGAAGTATCATGCGCTGGTTCAACCAGGGTTGAACTGATTAATCCAATAACTTGACATCTAACTTTTAGAGAGAGGTCTTTACCTGGCTGTACAATAGTATTCCCACTTTGGACAACGGATAGTCTTGACAGACATTTCTCCTAATTAAAAATTTGGTTTTCCATATTCTTTTAATTTTCATTTCAGCTGCGTGAAACATGCTTTTATGCATGAATTGACTGTGTATGTCTCTTTGAGGTGTATTATGGTGTGGCAAACTCTCTCTTGTTAAACTTCTTTGCTGCGAGAAGGATGTTAATGAGGATCTGGAGCCTTGGCAATTGTGCTAATCATCTGTCCACAGAGTCATTGTTATTTTCTGGCAAACCAAGTGTTTTAGTGTGCATAAAGCAGACCCGAGTAAGAATAAGTAAGTTGCTGCCTGTGCTGCATACAAGAAAGGAGAATGTGAGAAACTAAAGTACAATTCATACTCCAGATCAAAGAAAGGAATTTCATCTTCCATATTTCTTCTACAAACTCTAATTATTTGTTAAGCAATAGTTTATTAGCATCATTTATGCAGAATTAGAAGCTCTGAGCATGCCTACTGAGTCACAGCATGTAGATAACTAAAATAATTTTACAAGTAAGTCTCAACTTTTGCCTAACATGACAAATACACATCTAAGTCTGCTTTGCAAATTTTACCCTTTGTGCCTTTCTAGTTCTTCAGCATTGCCAGTGACACAGTAGCTACTGTCACCAATTCAATTTATAATCAATCCAGTGGTGTAGATTTGCTTGAATGAATAAGAAGGTTAGTTTTAATCTAAAGTGAGACTAAAAATAGCAGCCTAAGGTTGCTGCTAAATTGCCTCTACAACTCTAATCAAATAAATGCAGTTTAAAAAAACCCCAACTTTTTTAAAAAGGCATTTGGAACCAGTTGGAGTGCACAGATGTGGAATTCATACAATGCTGATCAGCTAGAACTCAGGCACTGAGGTTTAAAAGCATAAAACTCTTTTAATCTCAGTGATTATTGAACAGTGCATCTGGCTCCTGAAAGAAAAGTTAAGTTTTATGTAGTATAAATGACATAATGGATTGTTATTAATTAGCTGCATTATTGCAGAAGAGGCTGCACTTACAGACTGGAGTTCCTCTGTGCACTCTTTCAGATGCACTAAAAATACAGAAAAAATGCTACCATCTCTTCCCACATTAATGACTCTGCATATACCACAGCCAAAGCAACTTCCTTATCTTGTCTGGAATTAGGAACTGATTCTGTTTACACCTGGTTAATAGATATGAATAGGAAAATAGATATGAATTTTCAAGGTCAATTACTGCAGCTCTTCACCTCTAAAATCAGTCTGAAATACACCATCAGGCACAGAAGGAGACAGAAAGGTGAATTATTTTATATCTGTATTTTTTAAACTTCCTCCATTAGTCTTTATTTTTCTGTTCCTTATGTATAGCTTTTCCCTCTTTCCTATTCCTGAGAACAGAGTTATTTTGTGGGTCATTCTCTATGGACATTAATTTTATTAATTGAAAAAATGGTAACACAGTACGTATGTAAATTAAGTCCCATAAAATGGGGCACTTTTAGAGTTATTAGTGTCACAAGAATAAACAGAACAGCAGGTACTCTTCATTTTGTGTTCAGTCCTAACCTATTAATTATTCTTGTACTTAGAAAAAAGCAGTTATGTGCTATTAAAATTATGTTATCTGCTGATTAAGCCAGAGCAAAATCCTTGTTTCTAACAGCCTCTAATGGCTTGCTCTTCTAAAAATGAATTTTAAAAAATTTTTACATCTACACATTCCAATGGCTATGAGCTGTATGCTTCTTATACCTTATAGGTATGTTATACATCTATTTCTGTTTGTTACAGTTCCAAAGATTTTTGACCTCTAATTAAGAAAACAAAACACCAAAAACCCCCCAGTCTTTTAATGAATTCTGCCACTTCAGCCAGTGAGCTAATTAGAAACATTTGGAGAATACAGAACAGAATGCATAGGGGGGTTTAAACTGTAATTTTATGGTTCTTTTAATCACAGACAGGAAAAATCTGCTTTTTCTCTTGGAAAATGAAAAAAAGAAAAAAACAATCCTCTGAGCATTAAAATGCAAGGAAGGAAGAAAGTTATAGCGTAATATATAAACAGCTTACTCCTGTCTGGGAAGTTTTTATTGAAAAAGTGAAAATGCTAATTGAAAACGCTAATTGAAAACTATTTTCTGTTTTTCATAAAGGAGGTGTCAGATTTTTTTGTAACTGTACTGGGTGTAGGTGTCCAGGTGGTGGTAGTAGAGGGAGGAACTGCAGTGCTGGTCTTTGTGAGGAAAGGCCAGGGGCTGTCCTACGCTAGACATTCCATATAGTTCCATCAATGGCGCTGGTGGTACCTTCAGGAAAACATACAAGGAAAGGGCAAAACACTGAATGGCAATCTGTGTGGGAAAGGAGTGAGGGAGAAAAAAAGAGAAGGTGAGAAACCATCCTGCAGACAAAAAGGTCAGTGAAGAAGTGCTTCAGATACCAGAGCTGAGATATTCCTGCAGTCCGTGCAGTGGCTAAAGTGAAGCAGGCTGTCCTCTGCAGCCCACGGAGGATGATGGTAAAGCAGATATCATCACTGCAGCCCGTGGAGGATCCCATGCTGTGGCAGATGGATATTCCCTGAAGGAAACTGCAGCTTGGAGGAGAGACCACAATGAAGCAGGCTTCTGGCAGGAGCTACAGCCCATGGAAAGGAGCTCACACAAGAGCAGGAAATGTGAGGAAGGAGTGACAGAGAGGAACTGTCATGAACTGACCATAACTCCCATTCCACACCTCCATTGCCCTGCTCAGGATGGGGCAAGGTCAGAGAGTTAAGAATGAAGGAGTGAAGTAAACCCTGGGAAGAAGGGGTGGAGGGAATTTTCATTTATATCTTACTATCCTATCTATTTTATTTGTAAAGAAATTTATTTTCTCAAGTCAAGTCTGTTTTATCTGTGACTGTAATTGGCACAGGATCTCCGTGTCTTTGCCTCAGCCCATGAGCTCTTTCATCTTCTTTTCTCCCCCTGTTCCCCTGTTGAAGAGGGGGAGTGAAAGAGTGGTTGAGTGTGTGTCTGGTCATTGAGCAAGGTCAACCCACCTCAGTAAATACCTTCTTTTACTTGAAAACATAACTTTCTGAGGAGTTCTATTATTATTATGGGACACAATATTTTATGTGAATTTTTATAGCCAAATTCTCAACCTGTTAAAATTTCTAATCTTACAAGTGCTGTTTCTACCACAGTGATCTCTACAGCATTTCTCACAGTTTTCACCAAAGCTGACTTATCTGTTCTCAGCAATATGAAGGTTAATGCTTTTTGTCCTAGGCCAGGGGTACTCCACTAAGTCTACCTGGTCCAGAGAAATTTAGATTACTTTGTGGTGCCACAAGAAATTGAGATCCACAAGACGTAAACAGTCCTGGAAAACAGGAGTAAATGAGGCCCAAGCACTCACAAGCATACACTAATTTTGGAGGTGTTGCATCACACTTCAGATACTTACCTGAATTACTTGGAATCCAAGAGACAATCTCAGCATTATTTTATTCTACAGTGTACTCAGAAAGTTCCCTTACAATTGTAATACTCCATTTAATTTTGTCTCGAGTGCTTTCTATTTCAAGTTTTTTCAGAGGTCTCTTACAATAACATTAGATACTCGCATGTTTGTCAATATACCCTCTCTTCTTTTACAAGAAAATCTATACAAGAGATTTTTATCCCAAGTGTGAAACATAAGCAACATTGTATTAATCAATGTTTCCACCAGGGTAGACTGGAGGTTGTTTGTCATTATAATTCATGAGGGGGTAGATTGTTTCCCACTATTGAATGTCTGTCAATATTTTCTGTGAGAAGTCAGTGAGTCTTTAACACTAATGGTTATAATTGTGTGTGGGATTTAAGAACTGTATAGAATGAAGGGTAAAATTTAGTTGCACACAGTTCAGTTTGATTTGGTTTTCACTCACCTGTGTCAAATGAAAAAAAAAAGGACATTTTATTATCTAGTCAAAGTGAAATTGCATAACATCCCATGTAGGTGTCAGATGCTGTGTGTAAAAATACAGGTTCAACCATCTGGAATCTATTTGTTAAATTGCCTTGTGAACCTTGGGATGAGACTGTAATTCCCTTGTCAGACCTGTGCAGCAAAGAGGCTGAAGGAACTCGGTCTCTCCCTGCCAGACTGGTCCTACTGCAGGTGCAGCACAAGCTGTGCAGAGAGCTGCTCTCTGGGGTGCTTCTCAAAGTTGTGAGGCTGTAGTTCCCTGCAGGTGCATTGGGAGGTAGGTGATATCAGATTTACCTCTGCTGAAGAAGGAATAACTGGAAACTAAACTGTGATTTTGGTCGCAAAATCTTTGTACTTTTTTACAAACTAAAAATTGAGCCCTAAGCATTTAAAGAATCAAATACTGACTTTGAAGTTAAAATCCTATTTGGATGAAAGACATCCACACCTCTGCAGGTGTTATATTGTTCAGTCTGTCTTGACTGCAGAATGAACAAGATAGAAATCTATTGATATAGGGAAAGAAGGCTGTTTCCACAGCCAAAGGGTGTGAGAATTTATTTTTACATGAAAGCTCACATTCTGAGAAAAACAGCAAAATCTGTAAAAAGAAGTTTATGGAGTACATCACTATTGCCTTCAGTGAATATTGACTTGGTATTCAGTGCTTTAAAATATAGTGGGTTTATAGGCTGATTCAAAGGGTTCCCTGAATGATGATTGAGAAAACTAAATTTATAAATGTGATGCAACTTATGAACAGAACTTCTGAAATTGTCTCTAAATCCACTGAGTAGGGGGAAAAAAGGGAGGTTGAACCAGAAATCAGTAGTTTTGAAAAACAGTTAATGTGTCTTAAAACTGTGTTCCAGAAGGAACAGCAATACAGAAATTCCTTGTACTGCATTTTCATATGCTTCTTATTCAAAGTCTAAGAGGTAAATGATTTTGCTTCTTAACCAAGAGATAAACTTTGCTTAACTTTATCTCTTTGTTTAACTTTATCTTTTAACTAAGAGATTTTGGCTATGTCAGTTGTGGAGGGCCTGGAGAAGTTTACAAGCCACATGTTAAAGTAAAATCCTGGTGTACATGGACTATTACTTTCTAGGAAACTGTCACTTTAAAAGCCAAATCAAACAGTCAAAACCATTAGTCATTATAAACAGTTGTGGTCCTACTATTGGTTTCTTGCAGTCTTCATATTTTATCCACTAGACGTAGTTCATCAGAGCAATAGGTTTTTAAACTGTAACACTTCTGATATTTGACAGTTGCACTTTCTGAACCAGAATTAATTAAAAATATGGAATTAGAAAGTAACATTCTAGAAAATTGAAAACATTTAATTTGGCTTTATAAAAAGCTTCCACTTAGGTATATTTAAAATAATTTGTTTTGGTAAAGCTGAAATGTTGTGGTTTGATTTTATTGATAAAATTATTAAAATGGATAGTTTATACAGTTCTTTGATAGAAGTGTCAATGAAATAGACATTCTCATGGAATTCATTGATTTTGCTGAAATGGCATTTTCCAATGGAAAATATTATAGCAGAAAAGCATCAGCCATTTCTTCTGACACGTGCTATTTGTGAAATTGTGTCGTGTCAATTCAGTGTACTGATACTGTTAGTAACAGTTCTGTGCATTCTTACTGACTGTATGTCCCAACCCCACAAAGGCTCTCTCTGCGCAAAAACCCCACACTGTCCTCACTACATCATCCTAAATTGTGCTTTGGCCCTGTGCTAAATACTTTAATTTCATATGTTGTGCTTAGTACATTATGACTCCTTATATTAGTGAATCCTTAGTTTAGTCAGGTGTAGAAGTGTAGTCCAGTACTCTTCAGGTAATGTCCACAGAAGCTTTTTACTTTAGATATTATTAGACTTTAGACAATTCCTTCTTTACTGTACCTGGAATTAGGTAATTGTGGCTCTTATATTGTTAGTTAAAATAATGGTGTACCTTTTGTTAACTATTTAAAAATGTAATTTTAAATTAGATTGTTATTAAAGTGTTATTTACAGGCTAATTAAGAAAGGTCATAGTTAAGACAACCAGTAATTTTTGGACTGCAAAATCAACCACATTCAAAAAAACCACTATAAAATATAAATTTTCCCAAAGCTGTGTAATGAAACCATAGAATTATAGAAAATCTTGGGTTGGAAGGGACCCATAGGAATCATTGAGCCCAACTCTCAATGTGTGAACTGACCACAGCCCCCATTCCTAATCCCTCTGTGCCACTGCATAGGAGGAGGTAGAGAATTTGGGAGTTAAGTCCAGGAAGAAGGGAGGAGTAGGGGAAAGGTATTTTAAGATTTGGTTTTATTTGTCATTCCCCTACTTTGATTTGATTGACATAATTTACCCAAGTTGGGTCTGTGTTGCCCATGATGACAACTGGTGAGTGATCTCTCCCTGTCCTTGTCTCAATGCTTTTGTTGTATTTTCTTTCCTCTGTCCTGCTGAGGAGGGGAGTGATAGGGTGGTTTTGGTGGGCATCTATCCCCCTTAATTTTTTGATCTGATTTTTTCCCGGCTGTGCAGCATTTTAAGGGCTCTGCACTGTACAGGAAGGCAGAATCACAGACCAGGTGGGTTTGCTGTAGACAAGGGGAATGTGGAACAAGCTGGAGCACACATGCACTGATTACCCACACAACTCTGATTTTAATTTGTTTTCTGCTTCTGTCTAGACTTGCTCTGCCTGGGTCTTGCTAATGCAATTCCTAGATCTGGTGCTGTGGGGCTGCACTCTGGGACCAACTGTCAAGCAGCAGCAAGAGTGGACTGCTCTGCAAGGGAAGGGGAATGGGGAGCCAAGGGTGTCAGCACGGCAAATGGGACAGCGGCAACCACAGCCCGCTTCCACAGTACTCATGCAAGAAAATTAGGGAAATGACAGCCAGGGCCAGCCCCATCCAGTGATGGCTGAACAAGTCTGTAGCGGCATGGCAGGTCTGAGGCTGAAGGATATCAGACAGGTGAATCAGAGCAGGACTGGTAGGGTCTACATCCCAGCAGTTTGATCCCAGGTTACCCAGCCAGGTTGCAGCAGTGCCAGTTGCAGCACAGGCCACCAGAGCCTGAGGAGAGGGGAAGGTTGGCAGAGCTGGGTGCTGCACTCATGGCCCGGACAGACATCTCAAGAGGCAGTACTGAAAAAGCACTACCAGTCTTGGCTTTTTCTCCCTTAGACAGTCCTCCAGCTGTCTCTCAACAGCACTGTATACTCAAGTAACCCAAAAAATCCTCATGTCCCACATTTCCAGCAAAAAATACTAATTTTATCAAATAGAGCACAAAGGACCCAGGGGAGATTCAAGGGAGAGTGCTTTTCAGGACATACACGGGCAATTTGGCTCACACAAGACTAGCTTTAACAAGCACGAGTGGGAATCAGTTCTTGCCACTTGATTTCAGGGTCATGGATTGGTCATCTTCCATTTAGCAGAACTGACTAGGTTTAGCTCTTTGGTGGTGTGGCACATAAACTGGCATGAAACCAGGAAAAAATTGGATATATTATGTCTGTACTCCTTCAGAAGGTTTTGATAATTGGTTGTTTGTGTTTTTTTTCTGAAATGTTTTAAATTTAAAAAAAATCCAATTCATCAGGAAATTCAGCTGAAACTTACACAGAGGTTCAGTGAAATCTGAAATTAGTTGTTTATCTATTATTATATCAGCACAGGATAACTTCTCATAACATGCACTTCTTGAATTGATCTGCCTCTATGAGTTCATCAGGCTTCTTTTATATCTGTCTGCCGACAGGAGTCCATTTAAGCTACTCTTTTTGTTGCAAATACCTCATTGGTAATGGTAATGGTATTGACAGTATAATTCTATTATTTCTACCAGCTTAGATCAGACAAAATTGTGGATCATAAAGTGAACACATGTAAATTACTTGATGTGTGTTACAAGGACACTAGCCATTTTAATTACATTACCTCTACATGTCTGGAGAGAACTATTTTTTTAGCGATGTGAACCCTTAAAACATAAATGTAAAGTTCAGTTTTCCAGGCCAAAGGAACCTATTCCATTCCAGACTGATTATCTTCAAGTTAATGGAATAAAAGTGTTTTCCTTTTTTCCTAATTCTTCAAGCAGCTGGTAACATTATGGGCACATAAACTAGCAGTTCCTTCTTATTATTGACTGCAGGAACACAAAATGTCTTTGATTCTCGGTTTATAGTCTGTAAGAATATGACTGAAAGTAATTCGAGGTACAGTGATTATCTTGTGTTGCCCAAACACTAAAAAAACAAAATGAACATCGAAGATACATTACTTCCTGAATGTCTTATCACTTTTAATGAAAAAATTTGTCATCTGAGAAAAGCATCAGCTTCTGGTACACATGTTTATTTATTTTCAGAAGCACATGACAGTTACATAAATAAGGCTGAAATTCCTTGCTGCTTAGGTTCCTGTCTCCAACAATGGCTAATACTAACCACTGTGAGAAAATGTGAATGATACAAGATTAGGGCAATCAAATGATAATGTTTTACTGAGATATTCTCCCAGAGTTGACCAATTTATAGTGGAGGTGAAAGCGAATACTTGAAGTGAGAGGTACTGGTTTTTTGCTAAGTAGTCCTGATGTATTTTCTGCTGTTAGTTTGTCCAGTCACAAAGATTTTGCTTCTTGAACACCCTATAGTAAACATATAACTTACCTACTAATTGTGTGAAAAAGCAATACTTTTTTAGGTCTTTTAATCCTGAAATAAAATGGTTTAATTTTATACTTATGGAATTTTTTATTAGAAAAGACAGAGAACAATTGTTCCCTGTTGACTATTTTCTCCATGCCAATCACCATACTATACTTTAAGTGCTCAGTATTGGTTTACTTCTATTGTCATTAAGACTACCAACAAGGGATTTTATTGAAATAGAGTAAGTTAAAATCAGGAATTTCTGAAATCTCAGTTTTATTCTTTGTTCTTTTTTCTTCCCACTTTTGAAGGATGTACACCTTCAAACTTCTTTTTCATTATGTCATCTTGCACAATAGCTCCCCTTCCCTTCTATTTTTTCTTTTTTAATGGTATGAATTATATTATGCTGCGTGCCACAAACATATACTGAAGTTTGGCAGATACAGCCAGGGACCTCTTCTTCCATTTCCCAGGAGAAGGTTATACTGAAAATGTAATAACCATGACAATCAAAGCTCTGTAGTCATTCCTTCTTGTAAAGAACTCCATATTTGTTGGTAACTAGAGAGATATATAAAAGAAACACACAAAGTTTATTTTTGTATCTGAAGTGGTCAGTGATTTTCAGGATGACAGAGATTGTTCATTTCTATCTACTAGCAAACAAAAGCAGCAGTGGATAAACTTTAAATTCCCTTTCCTTTTTCTTAATATTTTACAGGTGTCAGGATGATCTCTTATTTAGTATATCAGACATTATCAGAAAAAGATAAGGTATGTATTCAAAACAAAACCAAGAACAAAAAGATTAATGAAATCTCTTATATAATGACCAATAAAGCAATTCATTTTCCCCTGAGATTATTCAATTTACTTTATAGTGAACTGGCTTGCCTCCAGTTAAAAGTTTTTCCAATCACAGAAAATTTAATCTAACACTTCAGTGTTAATCATTCATTGGCTAAAGATTATGAGCTACCTCCCTATTTAATGAATATCAAACATCACTTAGCTGTTGACTTATACTACTTAAAGACTAGCATGCTTTTTCCTCTTTCAAATCCTCTAGAATGATGCTTTTCCTGTTATCACCATTAACTATAAAATCTTCAGAAATTAATTGTCCTTTTAACTAAGCTTGATTCAACTTGGACTCCACTGCTTATTTTCATTAAAGGAGAAAAAAAAAAAAGATTTTTCTTGGAAGCAAATAATTTATAAAATAAAGAATTTTAAGTTTTCTTTTAACATGAATCAAATATATGTGACACATAAAAATCACATCATAGACAGAAAGGAAATAGAAGTATGAACCGGTTCAATTATATGGTTAATGATGCTGTGGGGGTGGACTATTCTTAGCTGTCTGTTGGAACATTTGGTTTTGTATTTCCCTTTCTTGTTGATGAATACTCAAGTGCACATGCAGCTATGATCATAGAATCACAGAATCAACTGGGTTGGAAAAGACCTCTGAGATCATCAAGTCCAACCCTTAATCCAACACGACCATGCTTACTAGACCATGGCACTAAGTACCACACCTATTCTCATCTTAAAAACTTCCAGGGATGGAGAGTCCACCATCTCCCTGGGGAGCCCATTCAAATGTCTAATTACTCTCTCTGTAAAAAATTTCTTCCTAATATCCAACCTAAACCTCCCCCTGGCAGAGATTAAGACCATGCCCTCTTGTCCTACTGCTGGCTGCCTGGAGAAGACACTGATGCCCACCTGGCTACAACCTCCTTACAGGAAGTTGTAGAGAGTGATGAGGTCTCCCCTGAGCCTCCTCTTCTCAAGGCTAAACACCCCCAGCTCCCTCAGCCTCTCCTCACAGGACTTGTGCTTGAGTCCCTTCACCAACCTTGTTGCTCTTCTCTGAACCTGATGAGCATATAGACCAGCATAATAACTAGATGTGCAGGTACAGCATACAAGAGTAAATGCATTTAGCAGTTAATGTGGGAAAAGTGAAAAAGATTTGCTATTGGATAGAATTTAATACATTAAAAGGGACTCTTTGGAGTGCAAGTTGCAGACAGTTGTCAGGGTGAACCATTTACAAATGCTGACTTGCGCTTCAGTAGTGATGAGCAGCTCCTGCTCTCACTATTGCATTGTAATTAGCACTCCCCGAAATAGTTCACCAGAGATTTGAAGACTGCCAAGCTCTATACGTCTTGCCCTGGCCTAGTTTAGTTTAGTTTTTCCAGCCAGTGATGGGGAAAGGTTAATGCAGAAGATTCTGCTCATTAGGAACACTAGAAATTAAGGGACTTGTATTTTCTAGTGCCCACTGTGTCTGTGAAGCAATTCATTCAGGTGAGTGTTTCAAAGAATGAATAATCAATGATATTAAAAGCAAAAGAAGACTGAACTGAAAAAAATTGTTCTCCTATAATTTCTTTCATTGGCTCTTGATTTTTTTGCTTGTTTTGGGATGGGAGGATTAGTTTATGTATAAATTACTGGTCTTTTAAAGTAATTAATATGATGAATATGATATATCTTTTCTCCAATATGGAGTTTCCCTGGGTTATGTAAAAAAGAAATAAAATTGCATTACCCAAGTCATCTGTGTACTTAAATAAAAAACAAAAAATAGTGATTTCAGCAAAAGATGTCAAATCAAACACTAAGCTTCTGGGATCTGCTAGGGACAAAATTAAAAACTAAGGGGGCTTACATTTGTCCTTTTTTTTTGGCATGCAATTCCTCAGAACAATGCAAGCTTTTCTGGAAGCTTCTTTAAAAATATTGAAAAATAAATCTGCATCTATTCAGTTGGGAAGATTGTTTACAAATAGAAGAAAATTTTCTATTTTCCTCTTCAAATCATACACAAAGTAGACCTGAAATGCCCTGGTAATTTCAGTTGGTTCATCCTGTGTACTGGACATACCCAAAATAACCACATCTCACTGCCAGCAGCCCCTGGGGTTGGTGGCTCCCTGGTTTTCAGGAGCATCAGGGACTCCTCGTCGTGGGTCAGGGTAGAGCCTGGGTGCACCAGGTCAGCCCCAGTCTCAGGCATCAGGCACCTTTGTGGGGAAAGGGATGGGCTGAGGCCAGGCAGTTCTGTGGCCCCACAGTTTCTATTTGTTATAAACAATTAAGATTATACCTTAATGCATTTTTTAGGTCTGTTTACACTTACTAATAAATATTCAAAGTTTTGTATGACAGCTAACACAACCATGCATTTTTGCTGGGTAAAGCCCTGTCACTAACTTTTCGTTAAGGGTTTGTCACCATCACCCTCAAAACGAAATGCTGTGGGCTCTAAGCTGTACAATCTTTCCCTCTCCCCTGCACTGTAATCTCAAGCAGTCATAAGTGCTAATTGGGAAGATTTTCTTATCAGTTCTCAGGGAAGCATATTTATGCTTGTCCCACTTAGGAAGTAGATTATACCTGTAATCAGGGAAAGTGGGTGGGGGACTTCCCTATCAGCCCTGAAGGGCAGACAGCTCCAGTGCAGACAGGGCCATGAGGTAAGGCTGTCCTTAGGTTGGAAGGGTCCAGATGATTTTTGGAACGGCCTACCCAGAGAGGTGGTGGATTCACCATCCCTGGAGGTTTTTAAAAAGAGATTGGACGTGGCCCTTAGTGCCGTGATATAGTAATTGGAGTTGGATCAGGGGTTGGACTTGATGATCTTGGAGGTCTTTTCCAACCCAATCTATTCTATGATTCTGTGATTCTATGATTAGTGTCTGGGTAGCACTGGGTTGATGAACCAAGCTGGTAGACATTTTGCATGAGGAGCTCTGTATCATGCTCGATTGCATATAATTTTCGCAGTGTGAAGGCTAAGTATTGTGTGGTTATATATTATATAGAAAAGTAAATTTGTATAAATGTTTGTAGCTATTTGCAGAAAAAGGCATTGGGGTTTAAAGTTGAGCACCACTGTTTGACTGGAAAGAGAGTTCAGATTATTTAAGATCAATAAGCCTCTGTTCTCAGACTCATGGAGCAAACTGATGTTAGTCTAGACTCACACAATTTACAAAGACAGAAGAAAAAACAGAATTAATTACATATAAAAAATTTGGAAAAAATCTCAATAAATCCCAGTGTTATAACTTCTGGAGGGACAGAACAAATGAAAGGATGTAGGAGCAGAGAAAGGCAGATCCCTTTATTTAGATTTTTGCATGCTTCCTCTCTCCCTCTCCTTTTGTTCTGTACCCAACAGAACAAACAAGCAAACCTTTCAGTCATCTTTAAAACTCAGCTTTCCTTTCAGGAGTTTAGATAAAAAGGGTGAGGTCAGATGTGATATATCTCCTTTCCTTTTTTTTTTTTTTTGTGAGGTTCAGGGAATTGACTCTCAACATTAGCATCCAAGATAACAGTTTTACTCAATGGCTGCTATTCAGACAGTGATTGACACAGGTGATCCATCTCCCCACTGCACCTCTTTACTAGAGGCTGTCTGATACTTATCTGAAAAAAAGAATAATTTCAGTTCAATTTACAGTTGATTCATTGAAAAAAAAATGCTGCTTTTGTATAAGAGAACAGTAGGAAGAATTTTTCTTTCTCTTTTTTGACTTTTTTATTTGCAGCAGCATTAAAGGTTGGGAAAAGATCAGAATTTACTTCTTTGGTGCCTTTCCCCCCCCCTTTCCTTTCCTTTATTCTGCTTTTATTATTGTATATACAAGATGGTATTACCTGAAAAGTCTTCAGAAACAAAGATATTGAGGGCTAAAAAACAAAACTAAAAAAGGGGAAAAAAATTAATTCACCTACATTATCATCATACTTCCTCCTGTGCTGGCTTCTTGTTTAATAGAGCCCTGATGGCTCTGCCAGGGTATCCTTTTGACTTAACCAAGCCCCTACAGCTTCACAGAGAGACTCTTCTTGTGCATCAAGATTGACCCAGGTGTAGGTAAGTGTGATTCCTAGTGGGAACATTTTTATGGAATCTCTAACCAAGTCAGATGGTAGTGATTATGTCTGACTTCTCACAACATCATTGCACCCTAATACTTACATCTTCCTAGTTAGTGGAATCTAGTGCAGGTGGAACAGCGGCTGTACTTTCAATATCTGCCTGAATTTGAGCTTTTTGACCAAAGGACCTGTCCTAAATATATTTCTGGAAAGTAGGATACAGTGCTATATAAGTGAAAGATATTTAATGAAGATATTTAATGAAACAATTAAATGATATGTGTTCTTAATTCTGAAATCCTATCTTACTAAGAAACAGAATAGTGAAAGAGTCATGTATTAATTTCTGATTTATTGGTTTTAATTTTTCCTTCCTCCTTCTTTCTCACTGCTTTCATACTTTCAGTAATAAAGTGGAGTAAAAGCAAGAATAATAGTACTGAATGTCTGTACTGAAAACCAATTTTCAGACAATGTAATATAGACTTCTCTGCAATGTTAAAAAATAGTTACATAATTTTGCTATTGTTGGTTTCCCTTAACTATTTAAATATGAAAGAACTTGTTTCCACTGATCAAAGTAATGCCTAAGAAGGTAAAAGGTAGTTATATTATAATTACTGATATATCTGCTCTCATGGTAGAATTGTACAGCATTCAAGATATCTTAACCATAAAGCAAATGGGTTTCTTTACCCTGAGTTTTCTCACTGTATACTGACATCCTATGTTACTGAAATGCTGAGGCCTGAACAACAGGCCCTGAGCCACAGCTGACCTCTAGATGAACCTTCCAACCTAATGTTATATTTAGCCATGTATCTGCTTATTAGCCAAAATTCTATATAATCATTAATAAAATTTGTAGTTTGATAAGACTACAGCTGTGTGAACATGTAGGCTTCTTAGTAAATTGTATTGGTACCCACTTATTAATGAAGATTTTTATCTATTCATTAATGAGACTGGTCAAGGCCAGGGAAGTAGATGGCTGGCCTTGGTTGACAGTAGATGGTTAAAATTGACTCCCTTGATTTTCCTCTGAGCCCTGACAGACTTTGGGTGAAACCCAAGGAGAGAAGAAAGCCAGGTATTTTCTACATTAAATAAGTGATGGAAGCTTGTTTGTTTAACAACATAAAAGACAGACCCTTTCTCAGGGAAGATGGAGACCTCACCTACATGTGGACACACCGCATAGGATTTCCCGGTCACCAGGAGTGGTTCTCTGACCCTTTGCTGTGATCGGGGCTTCTCAGCTAACATGAAGGACTGGATGATGCTGATGGTAATGTATTAAAGGGTAACTGATGATATATCTTTCTTAATCACTACTCTTTGTAGTAATGACTAGGTGCATTGCTAAGCCTATCCTTTTGTATTTCTTTGCTTCTTTTGTAATTCTTTGCTGTTTTGCACTGTAGTAAATTTATACACTTGTTCTTTAAAGTTGGTATCTGTGTTTCTTGTACTGACTCTCATCCCCTGGCAAAACAGTTACATGAAGGAGAAGCTTTAGCAGTCAGGATCAAACTTTTCAACACTGAATAAGTATTGCCCTGAGTATGTACAACATTGCAGCAAATGAGTATGTGGTATGTTTTTTGTCTAGCTACAACTTTCTTGTCTTGGATTTGCTTTATATTTTCCTCTGGATTTCAAATTGTCTATTTAAAAACACTACTGAAAATACAGCAGAAATTGCACTGATTTCTTTCTTTTTAAATTCAGATGCTACCTGTATCTGCATGATATTTCATGATAAATGGCAAAGGAAAGGAACAGAATTATTACAAGAACTGTATAAGAGGGTATTATGATGGAGAAACTGAATGCTATAGTGATATCAAGCAACTTGTGTGATTTGGACTTGACCCACATAGTGTCATCTCTTGTGGATAATTAGAAAGTTCCCACTAGAATGTTAATAAGCCAGTGTTCTTCATCATCACTTAGTCACAAATTAATCCCACTTCGTCAAGATATTATGAGAGGGTTGTTTTGGGGTTTTTAAGACTTCAGATTTGCTAGCAAATATTTATCTTAACTTTTAACTGGTGAAAACTGCAGTTATTTCAGGTCACACCATAACTAGAATTACTGAAATGTACTGGTTTTACTTTTCTCAATAAAAATGGTTTGATATTTGTAGGTTATAACTCTATTCATGAATGGAAAGACCATTACAAAATTATCTGCTTAATAACATAATTCTTTTTTTTTTCTTTTCATATAACAGCAATTGCTGGTGGTCACAGAGAAAACAAATATTGTCACAGAAAACAATGATTGCTTTTGATTTTTTTTTCATCTGAAACCTTTCTGTTCTTGGTGAATTCTCACAAAATAGATCCAATGGTTTCATGAATATATTAAGCAAGTTATAATGACTGCTTCACTAATAAATGCTGATGCAGCAGGCAGAACATGTCACCAGAATGAGATCTTGGAAAATTACTATCTGTCTGCAATTATAAGATATTGACAAAAAACCCAGAAAACCTTAATGTGAAGCCTGTCTTTTTTTCTGTAGTCTATCTTTTAATGCTATACCCTTAGGAAGTGTTACAGGTAGGTGTAAAGTACAAACATGTAAGGATATTCTCACTAATGTTGATTCAGATATCTGATGGAAACCCTTTTCCCCATTATCTGTTAGGCTCAATGAGATAACTTGATAAAATACACAGGATATAACCCACTCCCATTAATTGAAATTAAATGGGGTGGCTTTTTTCTCTTTTTAATAAGAAACAGATGAAACTTCTATGCTGTAAGTGTTAATTCTATTTTTTTAAAAAATTATATGTATATATATTAGACAAAAAGAAATCTTTTAGAACTGTGTAGGATGTTCTTACAAGTACTGTGCAAATAGATATTTGAAAAGATATGTGGAATTGTGTTTTGTATGGTCAGCTCTTTAAAATTTGTTTGTAGCACAGCCTTTTGACCTCAGTACTGGATCTGGGTACACAGTGATAACCTGATATGGTTTTATACTAAAATAGATTAAGATATTCATTTGTTTCAGAAGATTTGAGAGCTGCTGTTCATAGTCTCAACTGAAAACTTTCCTTCATCTGTCTCCTTCTCATTTCACAAGAATATCACAATTCTGCTGGATAGTTTTGATTTGTTGTGTTGCTGACATATTCTTTGGAGGAAAAAGCAAACAGTTATTGCCTATACCTTTAATGAGAAACTTCTTGTATAACACCAAGACTAATTTGGATGAACACTGCAGGTATCCACAGAGCAAAAGCAATATCTTTTGCAAAGAACTACCATAAAAAGTCTTAGGGGAAGATACAATCTTCCTTATACAGAAATAAAGCCAATTCTATTTCCCACTCTCCCTTAAATGTAAGCCGCTTAGTGGGATATCTCAAAAAAAAAAAAAAAGATAAAATCTAGAGATTAAGAAGTCACATGACACATAAATCAAAAGAACAGAAGGGGCTGAGAATGAGTTTGTAAAGAAGTAATTTTTAGCATTCACTATAATTGGTGTGCTACAGTACTTATCCCTTATCTGCTTTTTTTAGTTATCACCATTTTTCTGGAACATGATGGATAATTGTACTTAAGAATTTGAAAGTAAAATGTGGCATTTGCATAAAGATTTCATTTTTAACTCAATTTCACCTTTACATTTTTTAACCTCATCTTGTTAGAAAAAGGCACCTGAAAAGCAAAGTTAGTTACCATAAGGGCATATCATATATTGCTATAGATCACAGGGCCTTCTGACTTTTGAAAGATAGCTTCCTACCCTTTACAAGATTTCAGTCCTCTGTGTCACTGTGACAGCAACCTCAGTTTGATACTATAATGTAACTGACTGGAGAAACTGGCATATTATCTTTGAGGATTCAAAATGAACGTAAAAATTATCACCTCAAGAATGTGTTCAGCATTTCTAGAGACAATAAGGGAAGAAAGCAGAAAACATGTACAAAACTTCAGCCTTTAAATAATACAAACTGCTGAAATATGCACATCACACATTTCATCAACAATAGAGGCCCTTTTGGTGAGAGCAATTTATCATCAGATAGACAGAATTATGATAGATGATGGGACACAGGAGAGCCTGTTTCTCTGCATGACTCTGAAGAAGTAGCTGCTTACGGGAAACATTAAGGTTGCTACACCTGAGAGAGTTAATAAGGGATTTAGTAGGGCGTATCCACTCCTGGATTATGCTTTCTTTTCTAACTTTCACATAAAACAGCACTCAAAAATGTGTGCCTGCTGAATGCTCTTGTCTCTACTCTTCCAGCACAGGCAGCTTTCAGGGCTAGTCCAGTTTTCCCCCAGGTACCATTCTGCTTTCCATTGTGCACCTTTCAATTTACCTTTGAAAAGCAGTTCTTCTGTGAAAATATCATACCAACTGTGTATGAAATAAAAATAAAATTCAAATTTCCAGGTAAATAGTTTCCTTTCCATATTTCTCAGTTTATTCCCTTTTGTGTTGATTAAATAATTTCTTTAAAATGCATCATCAACCTTCCTTTCCTATGATGTTTTGATTATGAATAGATTTTTGTTATGCTTAATCTTAAATTTGAAGGTTATCTATTTTTTTCCTTACATTTATTTGTTTTTTTTTCCCACCTGTGGTCCTTTCTCCTGCAGTTTAGGACTGTAGGGAGATCCTCAGCAGATTAAAGTGGAATAGCTCTGCTGATCTCAGAAAAAGTAGGGCAGTTAACACAGAAAAAAAGCAAAACTTCATCTCATTTTGCACCTGGACACAAAAAATTGGGTTAACACATAAAGAATCATGTCTCAAATATAAAAAAAAACCCCTCCAAAAGCACTGAGAGAAATTGTTATAAACCTTAACAGTGAAAAATTTAACTAAAAACATGTTTAGCCTAAATTTTCTGTGTTTCAAACTACTTTGTCTACATTCAATGGTTTCTTGTTTGTATACTCTCCCTGCTATCTATCTCATTCCAGGTTTATGCCTTTAGCTTTGCTGCTTCTTCTTGTTTTCAGAGATTTCATTATTTTGTTGACCACTGCTGCAGTTATTGAGGTCTTGTTCTTCCCACGATTTTAAAGATGAGTGATGGGAGTCATCTTGCCTTGTTTGGCTGCCCCAAACTAAAATGGGCAAGTCTTACTTAGTTCCTCAGACTCTTTTATCAACAATCCAAAAAATAACTATCTACACAGGATTACATTAATTTTATTTTAAAAAAGGACATGTGATTCTATTATCTCATGTTATCTAATTCCCACCACAAATTATCAAGGAAATCAACGTATACTAACTTATAGATCAAGCTTTTAGATTCTTCAGTGTCATGGATTTCACCTGTAATTTTCATTTAATTTTTAGTATTTAATTTTTATTCATAATTTTAAAGTTTGTCTTGCATGTAACTTTGAGAGGAGGGGTGAGGATCAGTGTTGCAAACAGTGTTCTGCCTATGGCTAGAAGTTCCTTAAAAAGGTGCATGTGAAGTGAATCAAACTGCAATATGTCCCGCCTTTTTTTTTTTCCTGGTACCTCTTTTTTGGTGTGTGCGTCCCTAATTTCATATTCTTTTCTCTTGACTCCAGAATTTGCATTGTCCCAAAAGAGCACAACTGTCAGTTTTATAAATCAAAACTCAGTCTTTACCATAGCTATGTCTCAATCTGTGAATATGCATAACTCTAAGAAAAATGTGCTTTTCAATGAGAACAATGAGCGACAATGCTGGAGATGGAGTCACTATGTATACATGCACACGTATCTATATCTCCAGCAGTTAGAGGTTTGTGGGTGTTTTCAGCTGACTACTCTGACTTTCAAAAGGACTTGTCATGTAGATCCTCAGTCATCTGGAACACTGTTGCAAACACTTCATTCTTTTTCCCTGAAGCTTGCTCCCAAGCTTTCATTCATCAGTGCCTTCTGGCAGAAGCCTGTGTGGGAGCTGGGGTCCACTCGACCTACACAGCCAGAAAGCTTAACACGCATCAGGAACAGAACATTTTGAAAATTGCCTATTCTCCTTTTCCCAATAGAGTCAGTCTTTTACACATTTAGCTGCCACATTCAGAAGTCAAATGCCTTTATTATGATTGTTCATTGCCAACAATGTGCTCTACACTGTGCAATATATAACACTGCAAGGCAGGGTCTTCTCTAGGGACAAAGAATGTTGTTCTCTAGCTAATGGCAGGAAGACTGTAGTGATTTTTGAAAGCAAAATATCTTCTTGGGCTTTACTGCTACAACAAGAAAAAGATCAAGGTCTCTTAAACCAGACAATGCAATCCTCACAGCTCCCTATTAGAGCAGGGGTTTAATTTGTTTTGGATGTTCTTATCTTGTAGACACAATTCGAGACACTTTCTCAAAATAAGTCAATACTGACATTACACCTTGCCATCATTTACTCATTTAGAGAAGAAGCCATTGTCTTTCTGTATATGTTAAGACGGGAAGTGCAGTCGCAGGCTAGTGACATGTCCTTTATCATCCCTTATATCAGTGTCAGAAACAGTACCTACACTTTTAAACAGTACACTGTCTCAGTCCAGAAGCTATATCCTTCAAAATGATGGTGCTTTGGAAGCAATGCAAATGGGGACAAGTTATACAGTGGTGGAGTGTCATACTAAAGGTGTACTGTCCACATATTAATGCAACTGTATCATGCCACTGAACTCAAAAAGTCTGCTGAACCCTACCTGTCATGCTAAAAGGCGGCAGTTGTACCGTCCATCATCAACCTCTGCAGATGATATTTGGAAGGATTTGCAAGAATTTGAGATCCCCAGTGCTACTTCTCCTTTTGGCTATTCACTTACCAGAGACTGACAGACCAATGACCTGTAAATTATTTTCTCCTGTTGTTCTTTATACATAATGTACTGAACTTTCGCACATTTGCATCACATTAATTCTCAGTGTCATGAATTAGATCTTCTTCATTTATCTGTAAGATAGACGACAGTATTTTGGAATAACCACCGAAGAATTTTTGAAGGTTGTTTGGTAAATGGCTACTGTAACGTCAGTTCATGGTAAACACACCTCTCCTAGCAGACAAAAATAAGAAAATCTAAAGGTGCTATTTTCCAACACTATGAATGAAAAAGAAACTTAGGAACAGCTACTATTAATCCATTTAGTGATGAATGCTAGTATTTTTCAATAGTGTTAAAATATTTTGCAAGGGGCCATTGCTTCGTAATAGTACTACTCACTTAGCAAGCCTAGTCACTCTGCAGGGAAGAAACACACAGTAATTGTCACTACTAACACAGTGACCATGGACCACACTCGTCTCTGGAACAGCTGGTAATGATGTCAGAGAATAGTCAGCCACACATTTATCCTTCTTTGCTACAATATAATTATATTACTTTGAATTTTAAAGATCCTTATTGTTCTTTTATTTTCTGAATCTGGTTTTGGAGATGAACCACTGTCACTGACAGTAATACTAGGCTTAGTCAGAGCTTGTGCTTTGTTTGCAGAGGCATCCTTTTATTAGAGGTGGAGGATTAAGCATTAGTATCAGAAAAAAACCCAAAAACATAAGAACCCAAACCAAACAAAAACACAGAGGAGGAAGATTAGACTGCAAACAGTTTATTTCACCACTGACAAATTTAGAGTGAGTTTTCAAGACTCAGTGGTGTTAAATCATCTGATTTGGCTTGCAGCTTACAAAGTTTATGGAATTACCTTGCTAGAGGATCCCATTAAAGTCCCTTTCTATTTCTTTCTTTTCCATCTGCACTGATACCCCTCTAGAGAATGACACCTTTATTGGGAAAACTCTTTAACTAGTAACAATTCCAAGTAAACTGTCAACACTATTGACTTATATTAGAGGAGTATGTGTGTTTTCCCCCTGCATTTCTCTTTATAAATTCATTTTTCACATTTGCAAAATTTCAGCTCTAGAGAAGAGTCATTCAGTACTACTGCTGTACCTCTGTCAAGATATGATTGGTCTCAATAGCGCTATTTGCATGACATTGTCCTGTCCATTTTTTAAAACAAATAGTAACTTAATCCATAAATAACATTTGCTTTATAACACATTGATACATTACCTACCTTTTTAAGGCTGGTGAATCTTGTGAATGTAAGGCCTAAGTTCTGAGGGAATTGGTTGGAATGCTGATGAAAGTTGCTATGTAACAGTTCTTATAGGGAGGGAGAAGACAGGAAAATCTTTTTCTGATGAAGCCCTATGAATATTCTTCTGGTCTTTCACAGGTTAATTTCCTGACAGTTTCCCAAAAATCCCGTTGAACTTTAGAGCATAAGAGAGATTTTCTGTGTTATTTTCACTGTGTTTGCTATTTATGAATGTTTATGCATGTGTTTGAAATGTTTAAGTGCAGTTTGAGTAATAATGGCTTTTAAGTATATTTTAAATTAAGTAGCCAAAGAGGGCAGTCTGGTTTTGGACACTGTTTCCAAATATCTACCTAATTTCTAAAGCAAAATTATATACTTTCTTATAATTTCTAATCTACTCCATTTGACAGAGCCTGCTCCAAGCTGTAGAAATATAGGACCTTTTTCTCTCACTGATTACAGCTAAACTGTTATTCAATATTTTTTCGAACACCACCGTTGTTTTAGGAACTTACTCTCATTAAATTTATTTCAATATTATTCTTTTAACTCTGCAATTTGTCTTGAAAGCTCTAGTCACACAGCCAAGTTATTCGCATTTTCTACCCAGCGAGGCTTCTCTTTCAGTTTAGACAATTGCTTTGGGAATTTGCATTTTGGTGCAATCTTCAGACTTTTTCTTGTTTCAGCATGGAAAGGAGGGAGAAGAAATTCACAGTCAAAATTATTCAACTGCAGAAACTTACACAATTGCAAATTTTATGGTGAATTTAACCTATGCTACAGCTGATTGCACAGCTGCTACATGTTTATACTAATGGGGGTTCCAGTTTTCCTTCAAACCCAAGCCCCAGTCGCCCATATTCGTATATGTCAACTGATGTTCAGATTCTACTCTTGAGTGAGCCAGCTGGCTTCCCTGGCAGGAAAATGAAAGATTGCATTCAAATCTTTTCCCTGCAGACCATATGATGACCAGAACTACACTGATTAAAACCTGCTCACAGTGCCCCTCTGAGGCCTTTTCATACCCTCACCATGAACCACATGGTCTCTGCTGCCTTGACATTGTTTTTTTGTGCAGAAATTCTTACAAGGTGGGCTACAAGACAGTGGTCTTATTTTTGAGTAAATTTTTTGTATACCTTATATGTAAGGAGTGTGATTTGTATTGCAGAGAAAAATAGAGTCTTCATTCATATTTTGAATGTGCCCATAGCTGAAATCACAACATCTGGTGTGAATTCTGTGGCAGGAAAAGGAGTTAAACTCCTAAGATCTCCTGTGCCTTAACTAGCAGAGGAGCCACACAGATTTTTTTGTTTGTTTGTTTCTTTGTTCATTTTTGGTTTTGAAATAAGCTCGGGAGTATTTTTCATAGATACGTGTTCCACTGTATCTATGATGAATTGCACAAAACACAGAGCGAGGAAACTACAGCTGGGACATCTCAGAGCTCAGGCAACTTTAACTAAGTTCTAGGAGAAGTCTCAGCTGAAGCCTCAGTGAATGGGAATCCCAGAATCCAAAGAATGGAAAGAAGACCCTTACTCACAACTAGGCCTGAAGTCCTAGTAGAGAAAATTTTCAGGAGTCTAATGCTCCAGAATAAATTCCTTTAGGACCGTGCTCATTTCTCCTGTAGTCTACATAAATACATTGTTATGTATGATCATTCTGACATTTTTGGAAGAATAGATAGGTATATGCACTCTGGCTTGTAGAAATGTTTCATGAAGTACTGACTGCTTGGTAGGATCTAGCCTCTAGGACGTAGGAACCATTAAGATAATTTAAGGCATTCATATGTCCTCCACATAAAATGTGTCTTCATCATTCACAAGATACCATGAGAAACTACTTCTAGTTCAAGTGAAGGAAACTAGTCTGACTAGTAAGACTGAACATATCACAAATAAATAATTTTTTTTTAATACCCTGTTGGTAATCTGTTGATGTGTAATTTAGGGCAAATCTCTTAACCATTTTTTGCCTCAATTTACTAAGCCATAAAGCCAGTACTAAGGCACTGCTTTTCTTTCCTATGACACTGGCCATCAAATTAAATATAATTAAAGTATATTATTGCAATAAAAAATGTTATTGGATTTAAATAAACCTTTTAACTCCTGTCAACATCCTTTTGTATTAAAATTATACTAAGAATGTATTATTTTGTTGTTCCAGACTCATCCTACATTTTCTGAATATACAACATCTGTGATACAGCAAGACTCCTGAACAGGCTTCTTCAACTGCCCACAGAAAGCTCAAAAAATATATAGATGATGTTTTCTGTTAAACTGCCAGTTCTTTCAGTCTGTACAAGAACCTTTGGTTTTGCTAAGACCAATGGAAAACTACAGGAACATCTCCCCCTAAATTTTCATTTCAAGAGTTTTAAAAAACTTTTCCTAAATTTTAGTGTCAGGAGTTTACTCCGAAATAAATTTTATCTTTGGTTTTTGCTTCTACACAGTTAGTTCGAGTATCCATCCAGAGATTCCACCAGTGTCCTGCTTTGAACAAGTATTTCTGTTAGATCTTCCTAAATCTACCAGAACAAAACTAAGGTTTTTATAGAAAGTTTTCACAGGTCGACATAATTTCTTTAAAATGGAACACTGTTTATTATCTATCATTACAGTAAATAAAAGGTTTTAACTCAGAAACTCATGTTATTCTTTGTCACCTATAGAGCAGAAGAGATTAAAATACTATAATAATAAAATAATAATTATATTTTGAAATATTATTTTTCTCCAATGACATTTCTACTTTTTTCCATTCATATCTATAAAAGCGTTGATGCAAACACTATACTGATAAATGTGAATGCTTCACTGTTATATGATCTGGGACAGGACTCTTCTGCACTGAATCTTCCTCTTTTGGAAATCTTCTGATTTGAATAAACTTTCTTCAAAAGGATTTACTTTTTTTTATTCTGTCTTTTTTTCTTTTTTTAAATAATACTAATACTGTCTTGTGTTTAATGCAAATAGAACCCAAAAAGCATCTATAAATCATACTTTATGCTTTTGTTTGTCTGTTTTGCTTTGTTTCACAAGTACAAATACAGATTTGCAAATAATACATCATCTCCCGTTGTCCTTGACAGCAATGCACATTACATGGAACTACACATCTCTCAAAAGATTCTGGCAGTATTTTATGTAGCCAAGGAGATATTCAGAATTAGCCTTCCACTTTACATTGTTCCTTGTCCTTCACTTGTTGACGTACTAGCACCAAGTATCTCAGTACGTGAAGATTTTCTCCTCTACATTTATTTCTTGCGGGTGTCCTTGCTTGAAACTTTTTTCCAAGTGACCAGAAAATAATACCCCAGACAACATATCAGCCAGCAACTAACTGATAGAAAAAGGATCCTTAAAATAAATATTCACAAAAATGTAGTGTATTGACTGTAACAGTATTCAGTAAATGACTGAGACTGATGAGAAATAAATTAAGGTGTTACAGATATTTTTTTGTTTTTACTTTAGGTTAAAATAGTAGCAATATAAAATTAAAGTATTCAGAATTACTTATTTTTAAAAAGCACTACTAATGCTATGAGAAAATGAAAAATTAGTTTCTTGCTGCAATCTCAATTGAAAGGTTTCTGAGAAAAGAGGGGTACTGAACTGAAAAACAAGTCCAACATAATTTTCATTTAAGTTACCTAATTAACCTGGTCTGACCTCAAGCTAGCCTTTCTTGGAGCAGAAGTTGGGACTAAATAACATCCCAAGGTAATTCCAACCTGAATTATGCTGCAATCCTACAATATAGACATGATTTTCTACAGACTTGAAACAGAATTAAGACCGATCCTATTATCTTCTTGGACCACTTCTGAATTACGATTAAATTTCTATAAATGTCCTATAAGGCTGCCATCAGAGATATTATTTAGGATTAATGGTGTATAAAATTGCAATACTGACTTCACACCTCTTTCAATCCTCTTTACAAGGTCTAATTAAAATACTCATGAATGTCTATGTTCTGTGGATTTGGGGATCTCTAAAACCAGAAACTCACAGTAATTTTAATGAGTAAAACGGTTTATTTCCTTCTATTAGGTATTGATCAAGATGCTTTTGGAATATGGTATCCTGTTTTAGATGTCCAGTATACCTTTGAAGACTTCACACTGGGAAGTGTAAATAGATCAAAACAATCATCTCTGGTAAATCCTCGTCTCTCTTACATTGCATAGATTTATAAGCACAGCTATACAAGTCAATAAAGTGGGATAATATGGTTTCTGAACACACAGCTGAGTTAGTCTAAGCACTGCTCATGCCCAAACACCTCTTAAGAGGGTTCTAGATTGCCAAAGTAAAAAATGTCCTGGAAATTGTGCCAAAATATTAATAGTATGGATGCCCATTTGACAATATTTAGGGTTGAAATCTGTCCATATATAGATTAGAAATATGAAGTTCCAACCAATTATTAAGCATTAATATCTTTAAACTGAGAACAAACCTATCCTGAGGAGTAGCAAAAAAATTTCTTTATAAGTTTCTAAAAATAATTTAAAAGAAAATTCTGGAGAGATAAAGATTAACCATTATAAAAACCCTAGGTGCTTAAAACCAATTCTGTATAAGAACTGTGAAACAGAAATGTCAAAATGGGAAACGAGATTTATTAAATACTCCTCAAAAAAAGAGAAACTAAATTAAGATAGTGAGTCAGAAGGTATGTGTGTAACAATTGTTAAAATGTGATTAAAGTCTAAAAATACAATACAGCTACCAGAAAGGAAAAAGAACATAATTCAAACAATAATGCAGGAAACAGGAGGTGGAACAGCTGGGTGAAGCTGAAATTTTTGAATGTCTGTGATCAGTTACCTCCATTCTTAGTCACAACATTTGGGTTTAGAGACAAATGTCTCCAAAGCTCAGCAGTATCAGTGTGTGAAAAGTCTTTAATTGAAAATCCGTTATACATCTGTCAG
This sequence comes from Corapipo altera, assembly GCF_003945725.1. Classification (NCBI taxonomy): domain Eukaryota; kingdom Metazoa; phylum Chordata; class Aves; order Passeriformes; family Pipridae; genus Corapipo; species Corapipo altera. Next base: position 21,392,415 of record NW_020884872.1, read on the forward strand.
AGAACTAGATATGGCAACTTCAGTTGCATACATAGCTGTTAGCAAAAGGAGGGTTTATTTTGTGAGACTGAGGTCAAATGGTAGGGACCTCAAGGCAACTGGTAATCACTAGAACTATGTGTGTTAAAGCTATTGTTGTTAGGATCAACTCAGCAGACTTTAATTATTATCTACTCAGAAAACAGAAATGATCTCCCTAACAGTTTTCAGGGAAACAAAACAGAACCTAGGATTTAGAGGTCTGTTTTCACCAGTGTCAGCAGAGGACTGTGGGATGGGTCATGGCTGTGTGCTTTCTAATGTCGTTGCTCCATATGGGGGTGATATGGAAAGAAAGATGTGAGATCTGCATCAGGACTATACAAAAAAAAAGAAACAAATCAAAACCAAAAACAACAAACCAACACTTTAGCATTCAGAAAGCATTTTAGCAAAGTACTTTAATGTCCATTAATTCCAGTCACTTTCTTTACATATTTACATGAATGCCATGGTCTTACAGGTTCTAAATTTTCTGACTACTTCAGTTGTTACTTTATCTTGACTTTATCTTAATTTTAAAACTCAGCTCATGTTATCTCAGTACAAAAAGCTTCTTTTTGTTATATCAATCAACTCGTTCTTTCCTTTATTTTTTTTTCCCAGTTTTATTAATTTTGATTGACAAAGACTCCTTTTCTTCGATTGCTACTGAAAAAAAAGTCAGGAAACTCATCTAACAGGAAAAGATTGTTCCTTGATTTAAAGATTTTCTAACTAACTGAATACAACTGTAAAGGTACTCAGACTCAGATCCAATGTCTACAAAATCTTACATCTAAGCAGTCTAAATTTTGTTGAACATGTGGGTATAAAAACAGTAAAGAATTAATAAATACTGGATCAAAGAAAACGAGGTTTATTTCAATAATCAGTTTTAACACCTAAAGAGCAATTTTAATTACTTGATATGAGAAAACTTGTTTTTGTCATTTTAACTATTACCCTCAAAGAATAAAAGTTGTTTTACCTGGAAAACTAACATGTATATTTTTCTATAATATTTGTAATTGTTTTATAACTTTAATTTTTTTTTATCTAGTTGTATTTATTATAACAAAAGTACTATATAAAACAAAAATACTTTAATTGATTGGTGGAATTGAGTTCAGGATTTTTTTTTGGTTTTTTTTTTTTTTTTCATGGTGAGGTGTGATACTCCCCTGAATCTGGAAACATGTTAAGCATAGTATAAATAGAATTTTTTGGCTCAGTGTAAGTGATTCTCAAGCCACTACATTTAGTCCATACTTACTATCAACTATCTCTAAGATGAAACTGAATCTTACGCAGTAGTTGCATAGAAACTACTGAAGTGCTGAAATATGTGAATTTCATATTGTTTTTGAGACTTAACTTGTATTACTTTCAGATTTCCTAAGATGGCAAATTATCTTGGCTTTAGCCTGTTAGCTTCACTCTATCAGTCTTGTCACTACTTTTCTTTAGCTTTAAACTTCTTGCAATTTTGAAGTCAACGAGTTGCTTGATATATTATTTTTTTCTTTCTTTAGAAACAGAGATTCTGAAAAGAAAAATAAATAGTGTGATTCAACATATGAAATGAAAGACAAATTGTGTGTGGGTGATCATCCATTTGGTAAAATTTAGCAAAAATAAATAGAAATATGTTTGGTAGCACAAATTATGGAAATGAATTCCAAATCTGTGCTAGTCTCTTGTTCCAAAAATCCAAGAAATATTTTCCCTAACTAAGTGAGTTGGCAACTTTGGAAAAGCAGTTTCTTTCTGAGTATTTTCATCTGATCTGCTTTCAATCTCTGAAAAGTTGGTATAAAGAATATGGGAATAATTTAGATTAAATTTATTTAGTCCTCTAAAATATTTTAGCTAGATATATGAATTGTGAAAGAATTGTGACAAGAATTAATTTGAACAAAATATTAAGACCATCAATGTCTTGTTGTTAGCTAACTTGAGATATTTTTCCATTATCTGCAACCCCTATGCTTAGATTCTACATGCAATTATAACCTAGATACTTGAAAAGACTGGTTTTTCAGAAATTGTATGCTTCCCTTGTAATGAGTGTGTGGTGATTTGAAACTCTCAAGAATCTAATTTTTAAGTTCAAGCCTTCCTCTCACAGTTTGCCTTTGTGAGAGGGTTTAATGATGGTATGGATTTGATATCTTTTTCACCTCATGTGGAGAGTTTTCAGATAAAACACAACCATTTGCTATTGGGCAAAGGGGAAAATATTTACAAAGGTTTATTTACACCCACATATATATTTACATTAAATTAAATTTCTCTTTTTCTTCAATAAAAGTCTAAGAAGAAAAGAGAAAAGCCTTTCTGTCGCTTCTCAGGCCACAGTTCCTTCATTTCAGTTTTCTTGTGGTACTGGTTAGTGTCATCCATTTTTTCCAAGGCAGCAGATTTAAGTATGACAGTAAGGATTTTGGTTCTTACTTTGTGGAAATTCCAACCCCGAACCCGAGCCTTCGGGGGATTTTCCTTGGAGACCTTCACTTCTCTTGGGTTAGAGCATTTAAGGCAGCTTTTCAGTTCAGTCCTACCAGAGCTCCTCTGCTCTGTCTCAGCTCGCCAGCATGGTAGCAGCAGCAGCAGCAGCAGAGGGCATGGCCACCTCCTCTGCATTCCGTCCTGGTTCAGCTCTCAGGACGACTCCGGGTTTTTCAGCTCCTTTTCCTCTCTCTCTCTAGCTGCTGCTGCATTTCGGGACTCCCTAAGGGTTTGAAAGTCCATCCCTCTTCAGGAAGTCTCTGGGTTTTGGGAAAGTAATACAATCTTACCCCAGAGGGGCTCACCGGCCCCCTGTTTTCTCCTAGCTCAAATCACGGCTACCTACCTTCTAAAACTATCTTCACTACCTTCTCTTCCGTTTCTGTGGGTATGTAATTTCCGTAGGGCGCACGTGGACTATTGATTGGTCCAGTATTATCAGTGGGGCAAACCATTACTACTTCAGAGAAAAGGTTTTTCAAACCACCACAGAATGAAAAAACAATAAGAAATAAACTCTTGTAGTTGAATTACACAGGGGTCATATTTGCAGCATGCTTTTTTCCTGTTTCAAAGGTTAAGAGGGGATAGGAGCCTATCAGCAGTGGTACTGGAAGTGGCAGCCCTGGTTTACCTGGGCTCTAGTCCCATTCATAGAATTGCAGAATCACAGGATGGTTTTTTGAGATTGGAAGGTTCAGCTGATCCAACTCCTCTGCTCAGGCAGAACCATCTAGAGTCAATTGCCCAGGATTGTGTCCAGACAACGTTTAAATATCTTGAGAAATGGACACTCCACAATCTCCCTTTCAGTTTGTGCCGGTCCTTAGTCACCTTCACTGTGAAGAAGTTTCCTAATGTTCAGAGGTAACCGCCTGTGATTCTGCTTGTGGTCATTGCCTCTTCTTTTGTCACAGGGCTCTGCTGAAAAAAGGCCAAACAGTACCAGCCATCTTAGCCTTTCCTTATATGAGAGATGCTCCAGTACCTTAGGCAGATGTGTAACCCTTTGCTGGACTCTTCCCAGTATATCCATGTCTCTCTTTCACTGGGGAGCCAAACTTTTCCTACCATGACCTCCTATCACCTGCTGTTATCTGCTGCTAAGAATACTCTCTCCCAGTGTATTCCAAGTGTGGTCCCTCTTCCATCTGCCTTTTATTCTGGTCGTGGATTATTTCACTGTATTGTCTCAGAGAGAAGGGGAAAGTGGTGTGTGTGTGTGTGTCAAGAAGAAGAAAAAAAGGTTTAATGGAAAGATTTCAAAGAACAGGACAAACAGATTCCCTCTTATAAATGTAGATACCAGGACCTAAACTAGTTTTACTGTTGAAAAGCTGTGAGCTGTAATTGATTAAAACTCATAGCAGGCTCCATTAGCTGAATTTCCTTTTCAAAAATATGGAGGCCTCTAAACCTCTGCAAACAGTTAAGAAAAAAAATCAGGAAAATATTTTCAGAATGGAGAAAATATCCCTGTCTTTATCTAAAAGACAGAACCAATTTAGCTGATCTGCTAAAACATGATACTGAACATTGAAAATGCCTTCAGTTAAAGTTGAGTAAAATTAAAAGAAAGTTAAAACAGGCCATAAGTTGCTAAAAAAGTGGCCAATTTTGAAAGACATCATCAGCATCCCAGATTGTAATGTTATAAACCTCAGTGTTTTTTGAATACTGTCTAGTATCTCTTTCCTTTAATGAAAATTGTTCTGATAATTCAGATAATTGTTGGATTGCAGTGTCAGCAAAACCAGAGCTGGAAAAGAGACAATTACAAATAATTTAGCTATGTCTGTGCACTGAACTAGTATCAAGTACAGTTAGACCTTTCTGGAAGATGTTTATCCAACATTTTTTTCATAAACTTTTGCAAAGGTTTAACCTTCCTCATTAATATCTGGAAAAGTATAAACCCCCTTATATTTTTCTAATATGTATTCTGAATTTTTCTTACAAGGAAAAAAAACCCCAGTTTTCTTCTAGTGCAACCTCCATGAACAGACTAAAAATCTTTCACAGTTCTGTCTCTGTATATTATTCAGTTAGTAGAAAACTATTATTCTGTCCATGCTCTTTAAACTTTTCATATTTAAACTTAACAAGCTCACATCTTTCAACTTCTTTTCTTAGCTATTTTTTGTTTTCCATGTCTGAAATGTGATGCCCAAAATATGATGCAATATTTCCTTTTAGCTTCCATTAACAAAGTCTCAGATTGCATATCTGCCTTTGGTTTCTTTCATGTGAGATTTGTAATTTTTTTTCCTACTAGAAACACAGTAGTATCTTCAAATACAGCTTGTGATTTATTAACCATTTACTGTGATAACATTTTGCAATTTTATTCAGCTCTCCATCGTCAAAGACATTAATGAAAATACTGAATTATTCGCACTCTTTGGAAAGGCCACTTTAATTATCTGTCCACTTTAGATAGCGAACCAGTAAGTGTGATATATTCAAGCAGTTGTGCATTTAACTTGTGACTTTAGTCAGATCATACATTTTAGAACTATTATGAAAAATATATTGTAATTTAGTCATTCTCCAAGTCAACATATGTCAATCACATATGATATTTCCCTGTTTGCTGTTGGGTTGGTGTCCTAGTTAGAACAGCTGGGACCAGCTCATCGCTGTGTAGGTGTAACCCAAAACTGTGTATTCTATAGCCTTCCATGCCATTTCCCAGGAACTGTTAACAACAGATCATTTGCAGCAACTGCCCAGAGCACACCTGACCCCTCAGGTTATAAGTCGGGTGTTAAGAGGTTTGTGAGATGGAGGATGTTACTGTTATCACACCCATTGTGGAACTCCCTACCCTGAGGGAGGTACTGGACATTCCTGCCTGAACCTGAGGATATATAATCTTGGGGTCTTGGGACTTCTGTACCAGTCGTGGGATACAGAGGACCGAAACTTGGACTGGTCTGAGACCACCACTCTCAACCGGACTGCGATCACCACCCTCGACCAGACTGCAACAGCACTCTCACCAACAGGTTTTCCCTCTCCTTTTACTTTTGGACTCAGGGGGGACCATGTGGGGTCAGCACAGGGGACAACGAACACCGTTCTGTTCATGCCCCAGGGTGCTGGGTTATACATCTGGGTTTTGTGGGTTAAAACCAATCGTTTGTCTGTGTAATTGTATTTACTGTATTATTTTTATTAAATTGTTATTCTGATTTATAATGTCTTTTGAGTTGGATTAATTTCCCCTGCCAGTTTACCTTTAAACCAACACAGTTGGTTACATGATCAAAAGAAGCAAACCAGGGATTTTATATGATTTCTTCAGAAACATATGGTGGCTACTTCTATTACTATATACTGCAGACATTTATAATTATGATTGATTATATTGCAAGTATAACAATTTTTTTTTTTTTAGTATTTCCACCTTTTCTACTTGTGCTCAGAAGAGAAAATCTGCCATCTTTCATCTATTTATCTGTGGCCAAATTTGAAGATGAGAGAGGTTGTGGAAAAATGTGTTTTCACTTTCAGGTAATATGAATTCCTGAAAAGGAAAAGCTACAACCTCAGTATCTCACAGTATGTCAAATTCATCCTCATTAAAATTTCTAAAGAACACAAATGTCAACACTTTAGAAAGGGAATTTTAAAAGAGAGAACTAATTACCAGAACAAATTATTGGCATATTGATGATAATCAAGAGACTGCATTCCTTTCTAATAATTTCCAGCATAAAGGACTGATTGAAATTCAAACTAAAAGGCAGGAGAAATGTAAACTTATCTTTCCTCCTTGTTGGTTTTATGTGGTTTTTTTGTTTGGTTGGTTTGGGTTTTGGTTTTGTTTTTTGGGTTTTTTTGGGGGTTTTCATGGGGTTTTTTTTAAGTTTGAATAAATCTTAGTGAAGAATACCATCAGTGACATTTTTGGGACCTGTTAGACTGATGGGTTTTTTTAACTTTAGTGAACCTTGTCATTTAATTGCAAAGAAGTGCATTTCAGTAAAAATATTGTCAGTTAGAGTTTCAATTTTTTTCTGAGTTATTCCCAACATGTATAAAATGCAACTAATGAATTTTAATTTAAAAATAAAATTGAAAATTTACAGAACAATGAAATCACAGATTCAATAAAAGTTATATTTTCTTTAAATTTAGCATGGGTCCAAGACACATTATGAGAATAGTAACGGAAATGCAAACCAAAGCATTTTGGTAGTCAAATGCAGAAGAAAATGGGAAAGCTAGAAGTGGAAAGAATATTCTGGAAAAGTTATATATGTATAAGTTTCAACCCATTAGATTTTTCTTCACACTTTTTTTTTTTAATGCCACCATTTGTAGATATCTGACATTTGAAGCATGACTTTAGGTGAAGATAAGAGTAAAAAAATGGTAGGGATAAGTGATAGAAAAGCTATGTGTTTCAGTCATGGTTCTTCTTTTTTAAATGCTCTATTTTTTTTAATTTTTAAACTCACATAATTTCCCTGATTGCTCATACATGTGACAGTAGAATAGTTGCAGATTAATACTACTCCATACAGTGGTAGAAATACGTATTTTCTTTTCTTTTTCCTCCCCAGCTGGAAGGTCACACCAAGAAATCTAAGCTTTCATCAAATTGCTGAACTGTAATTTTAAAGTAGTAATTAAGTAGTTCATAACATATTCTTGAGAATATGATCAATACAAACATTTTTCTCAAGGAATCTTGTCTTTGAATAAACTATAAGTAATATAAAAATTATTCGCTACAGTTCACAAAGCCTACACTTTCAAGATTACTAAAGCATGGATCTCAAAATTCACAGTCCGGCACTCAACTGCTTCAAGTCAGATACCCAGTAGGCTTTGATGACTTAAGTAAATCCTAGTGAATATACTCCTCTTTGATATCTTTGTTGGCCTTCAGTGTAATTTGAATTTGAACTGATTCACAGAGATATTCTGAAGAGGGGAAGTTCAAACATCACCAGTTTAAAAACACCAGCTGCCAGCTGTTCCTCTATGTGTGAACATCTCCTTTTTCTTGGAGCCCGTGATACAGTAGTCCTATGATAAAATCTGAAGCTGAAGTGTGTTCTGTATATAAATAGATCCTAGGGTGGGATGTGAGATATGGGATGTCAAGCCATATTGGATAAGATGTTTTTATAAAATAAGGAGAAAGATTTTTCACCTTAAAATTGTTTAGGATAAGCTGAGCATGAAGATTTAGAGAACTTCATTCTGACTTGCAATATGACAGTCTCCCATGAAAAAAAACACAAATGAGATAAAATCTGAAACCCAAGTCACCTTTGTTCCTCCAGAGTTGCACTGTATTCTGATTAAGCAAACTGAAACCAGATTAAGTTCAAATTATTTATTTCCACATGCATATTTTTCTTGATGTAACTAAATAAAATCAGGTTAACTTTTTAAAATGCTTGTATTAAGAACATCTTAGGCGACAAACTATATTTATAAGATTTCCTAGTATCTTATTGAGTCAGGCTGTGAACAGCAACTGCAGGCACAAGAGCTCTGCAGTTCATCATCCATTAAAGGCCTGACCATCAACACTTTCAAGTTATTACAGTTAACTAGCTCAAAGACTCATCAAATCTGCAAAGGCCACCTGGCTATTTCCCAAAAGTCTGTTTTACCTCGAGAAGTACAACAAAATAAGAACAATAGGACTATCGTTTTTGGAGGAGGAACACCCTCATTACATTACACCCTTTTGAACCTTTAGTGAAACAGTGAAAGCAATGGGTGATACGAGTCTCTCTTGAGTTTCTTAATAGTTAGTTTAATGGTAATATTTTTTTTAACTCATACATGTTTGTTGCAGTGCTCAAACATGATAATTACATAGTAAGATTAACACTTTAATTAAGGAATTGTACAGAGGAAGTGTAGGTATTTAGATTCTGTCAAAACTAAAGCCATTTTTTACATGTTGGATTGAAGAATACATTTCTGAAATATCACCAGAAACAAGAGAAGTTCTTATTTCAGTCAACTTTTCAAGAACTTAAATAACTCAGAGACAGAATGATATCAGAAGAAGTACACAGGAGAAATTTGACAGTTCTCTCCATCTTCTCTAATTAGACTCTAATTTCCTTAGACCTCCCATGTTTAAGTGAGATGCTCAGTTACTCAGATAATCAATACATGTATCTTATCTATGATCTCCTAGCATGTACCAGTACTTATTGATCTAATAAATATTACCATGTCTATCATGAAAACGAGCTCTTACTGTAGGTGGTAATTTCAGGAGAGTGTAGAGGATTATCAGCGAGGTACAAAAAAGGCAGGAATGAGGCAGGAATCTCTCTCTGTGGCTGCTTCCTGGATCACAGCATTTCAGATCTTGTCCTATACAAAGTGACAACTGCCTGCCACCAAAGTAAACAGGTTGCAGATCTACAGTTCCTCCTTCTCAGCACTTTTCCTTGTGAAGAAAACTTTTTGTAGTGATTGAGTTTCTAGGGAATAAGAAAAAAAGCCATTCTGTGATTATAGTAAAAGACTTCCAGTGTGATCTCAGACTGATTATTTCACCTGTCATCAGTGCTCTTCTAGATGGCCAGTCAGAGTGGCTGATGGCATAGGGCTTGAAAACTTATTTTCATGTCATTGCTTTTGTTCTCAGAACCAAGAGGAGTTCAGTTTTGGTAAATCATTTCACTTAAAGCCTTTAAGTCTGCAAAGCACTTATGCAAATGTTTAATTTTAAACATGTGAATAGTACTATTAACTTTGATGGGACTATTCACATACCTAAAGCTAAAGACATGCTTAAGTGCTTTGCTAATAACAGTGAAGGAGGGGGAAAGAACACCCATGACCTCCATTTATGTTATTGCTTCATTAATTTTTTTATTTACAGGCTCTTTAATGGCATTCATCATCACAATATTGCAGCATGTCAAGAATATTAATGTTGCCATTCATTTGCCTTTGCTTGACAACTGTTGTGCTTCACAAAAAAGAGGAAAAGAAGATTCTGTGGAACACTTGATGGCTTCTGTAGGCAATCATGACAAGTTCTTAATGTAATTAGAAAAAAAAGCAATTAAACTTTCACACAAACCCCTCAGACTGTTTAAAATGATAGAGATTTCAACTTTAGTGTGCTCTGTTTTCCACAATTCTAATTTTCTTCTTTTTTTTTTTCTTTTTTTTTAAGAAACACCCCCATATGATGGAATTTCTTTCTGGAAAACTGAGACCTTCTAATCTTGTTTATTTATCAAAGTAAACCAAAGGGAGCTGTCATGTTTTTAAAATGTTTGCTTAGAATCTACTACTGATTGTGTAATTTCTTTCTTTGCTATTCCACAGATGGTATGTTATAGGTCCCATCCTGAGAAATCTCTCTGGTATTAAGTGTAGGACACATGCATCTAAGTACAAGAAACTCATACTGCTTAAAATGTTAGCAAGATAAGATAGCAGTTCTTCATAAAAAAAAAAAATCCATACCACAACAAAATATATTTTGAAATCTAGTCTTTCATACCCCCTGTTTTGCTTCCATTTGCTCCTTTAGCTAAGATTGGCAATGCAAATTTTAATGGCTGACAGTGCTACAGGCTGATGAATGTGAGAACTAGAAGGTTGAATAAAAAGTAATACCTAGTCTCTCAGGTGGAACAACTGATTCTCCTAGGTGCTCTCCCTGGGTCTGTCCCCAATTCATTACTGACAGAAAAGATTACTTAAATGTACTTTTAAAAAATGTTATGAGCTATAATAAACAAAAATGAAATATGACATAATTAATCATTTGGGCAGGCTGATTAAAAATTCCATCAAGCTAATTGAAAACTAAGGTATATAGTTATCAAACAAATACTGTTTAGCAGAAATATTTGTGATAAATTTGGTATTATGATCTATATTTCCTTGTAAGGCTGATGCTTAAGGTCTTGGCATTTTCTGCTGAAGGCAACACCCAGTCAGTTAGGTAGGCTTCACAGAATGGATCCCATCCTTAAACTGCTTGTTGACCAGCTGTAGCAGACAGATCTGTTTCACCTTTGCTCTGATGTACAAACTGATTGTGATCACAGTTGCACCACCATCACGCTGTAGCTTCAGGTACGCAGAGGAGCAGTTGGTACATAGCTCTGGTAATTGTGACCTCCATCACATCCTGTCAATATTTTCTGAGCTGGAGCTGACTTATGGGCAACGCTGCTGGACAGTACAGACAGAATTAGAATGATATAATGATATGCCTGCATGCATCCCTGAATACATGAAGCTCAGATTTCCCTGGCTTTTCACTGTGAATTTTAATTTGTTTTATAACTTGGCTACTAGCTAAATTTGAGTTTGAAATTCCACTAATGGAGACCACCAGAAAATTGCAATACAAAACTTCAGTAAGCATTCATGGATTTAGTGCTACATGGTTAGGAATTTCATTGCTAAATAGTCGCAAACTGATTGTATTACAGAAGCCTTAATTATTTTACTAACTAGTGACTATATTAAATCATAAGAGAATTTTATTTTTTTTAAGCTAATATATATCAGTTCTACCTAGAAGAAAAAATTCAAACCTGGTTCAATTCCATTATATAGTCTGCCATATATAATTTCATAACATTTTATGCATTTTAATAATCTTAACTTAAGAGAGCTTTTGCTGAAGTAAAAATATAAAAACTTTCTGAACTGGTTGCTAAGAATAAACAGTGGGTTTTTCCATTCTGGTCTACTTCTGAAGTTGTGCAGCATCAGATTTCCATGGTGATTCTAATGTGAAGACTCCAGAAAATGGAATATTTTGCATGTTACTCTATTAGAAAGTGTTATGGATTAACGTAGAAGGTCATTCTTATCATAAGTTGTGCAATACAGCATGCTACAGCACATTAGGAGTTGGACTATATCAAGGGCTAATATTCTAATACATTTTCTTCCTTAATCGAAAGACAAGAAAGTAGAAACTTTACATAATCGGGGTTAAAGGTTTCTGTAAAAGCTTAAAATTATGTATTCTTTTTAAGCATTTAAACCTACAATTAGAGGTGTATCCAGGACATATAATTATGATCTTGAAACCCAAAGAAAACTGTCCATATTCTTAGATGAGAGATTTTTACGAAAGACTTTCATTTCTCTCACAATGTTTTCGCATTAGGAAAGGTTAGAAACAACATTTAGAATTTGTACCAGCTTATCTTCTAGTCAGTCCTGAAGTTGAACATTTGAGTCTAATGTTTTGTTGTCGATCCACTTTCAGCTTCAATCTCAATCCAAATATTAGACACATAACTGTCTTTCAGTAGGTCTACTAATCACTGACTAGGCATAACATAATATGTATCCGATTTTTTTTTGAAGCAATTTTAACAGTTTGGGTATGTTATAAAAGCTCAAATACGTTGGCACAAGGTTTACCCATCACCCTCTCTTAATACTGTGATTACCACTCAGAAAGTGATTCAGCACCAGGGTGCTATAACAGAACTCTGGGACTTTACAGATGGTACCTCATAATTTAAGTTTTTGTCATAGGGTGAATTTATTTTCTCATTCCAACTGTACCAGCCTCAGATTTGATGTATGGCATGATGACAAAAAGGTGATCAGGAGTGGTCAGCATGGTTTCACTGAAGGTAAATCATGCTTGATCAAACTGATTGCCTTCTACTATGGTGAAAAAAATACCTGAGCCGATGAGGGGAGAGCAATGGATATTGTTTACCTTAACTTCAGCAAGGCTTTTGACACTGTCTTATAACATCCTCACAGGCAAATTCAGGAAGCGTGAATTGGATGAGTAGACAGTGACATGGAATTGAGAACTGGCTGAGTTGTCCCAGAGGGACATAAGCAGTGGCACAAGGTGTACTTGGAGGCCTGTCACTAGTGTTGTTATGCAGGGTTCAGTATTGGGCCCATTATTGTTTAACTTACTGATTAATGGCTTGCATGAAGGGGTAAATACCTCCTCAGCAAGTTTGCTGATGACACAAAGCTGGGAGGAGTGGCCTAGAGCACTGTGCAGCCCTTCAGAGGGACCTTGGCAGGTTGGAGAGATGGGTAGAGAAGAATTATCTGAAATTCAACAAAGACAAATGCGGGGTCCTGCACCTGGGGGAGAATAACCCCCTGCACCAGTACAGGCTGGGGCCTGACCTACTGGAAAGCAGCTCTGCAGAGAAGGACCTGGGGGTCCTGGTGGACAACAAGCTCTCCATGAGATAGCAGTGAGTATGTCCTTGTGGCCAAGAAGACCGGTAGTATCCCGGGCTGCATTAGGAAGACCGTTACCAGCAGACTGGGGGAGGTGATCCTTCCACTCTCATCAGACCAAGTGAGGCCACATCTGGAGTGCTTTATCTGGTTCTGGGCTCCTCAGTACCAGATAGACATGGAGCTCCTGGAGAGGACCCAGTGGAGAGCAACAGCTAGGCCTGTTCAGTCTTGAAAAGAGATGACAGAGGGGACTGTATCAGTGTCTGTAAGTGTCTGACGGGAGGGTGTCAAAAGGATGGAGCTGGACTCTGCTCAGTGGTGCCAAGCAATAGGACAAGAGTCGATGGGCAGAAACTGATGCACAGGAAGTTCCATCTGAATATGAAGAAGAACTTCTTTACTTTGTGTGTGACTATGCACTGAAACAGGTTGCCCCGAGAGGTTGTGGAGTCTCCCTCACTGGAGATATTCAAGACCTGTCTGGATGGAGTTCTGTGCTCTAAGATGACCCTGTTTGAGCAGGGAGGTTGGACCAAATGACTCATTGAGGTCCCTTCCAACCCCACCCATTCTGTGATTCTTTAAATCTGTGATTTAAGAAAATAAGATATATATAATCACTATAATGCATGTTCTATCTATTTCAAGAGGAAGCTACTTCTGAAAAAATGCCAATACTGTGACTTTCTGGAATGTTGTGTATAATAATACTAGTTGCTGTTACTAATTTTGGCTTCATAGGTATTATCTAGTACATGAGAGTTTGGAATGAGTAGATTGTATGAGTGTTTATTTCCATACTCAGCAGAGATAAAATAGCTAAAATACTAAATCACAGTTATTCCAAACTACTAAAGGTCATCCATTCTCAGAATAATGCCATTCAGAAGTTGAGATCTTGTGCTGAAATAAATCCTGACTTATTTTTCTTTCACTGTTTTTTCCTCTGAGCAGGCATGATATATGTAACATTTATCACACAAAAGTCTGAAAAAAGACTGCATTCCGTAAAATGAGAAATAACTATTTCTGAGATATATTTTTCTCTGTTTCTCCTCATCTAACTTTTTCTTATGTTATGCATAATCTGTACTTCTCTTTGAAGTGATCAATGTACTGTACGCAGGCTGCTGCAGTACAAACCTTTAGTAGTGGAATTGCAGCAAAAAAAGGATCTATAGAACAAAAGAATTTTATGTAAATTTATAATACTGTGCAGTTAGAAATTATGTTACTGAAACTTCATACTGAAACTTCTATGTCAGTTTTTTTCAATTTTATAAAACTGTGAAGAACTGAAAGCAGTAATTTCATTGTTGCAAGAACATAAGGAAAAGCAATGTTGAGCATAGACTGTAATGGTTTAAGAACAGGCCTAAGAAGAGCAAGATTTCTAGGAAAGTGTTATAGTTTTTATCTACCTACTAAAAATGTGGAAAAAAAAGAAAATAAAAATGTAAATACAATGACAGTAGTGATATTGATCGACTTACTTTCTTTCAAGGCTACAAAACTATGTCTTAACACTTTTCTGACAATCTAGTCTAATCTTCTCTTTAATAGCATATCTAACTTATTTTCAAACAAAACGCTCCACACAAATTAAAGATAATAAACCTTGGATGATAAATAGAATCATTAATCAAAGGTACAATCTTAAATAAAAATGACAAGTATGTTTCACAAAATTGTTTCTCCATGACATGCCACTGACATAAATAATGTTTCTCACATTTACTTTAAAAGAGATATGTAGTCCATATCTTCCTTCCAGTGGTTTTCCTCAGCAACCATGTTAAGTTGACAGAGTTTTTCATTCTTCCAGTGTGTCTTATTTGGAGCTTGTGGAGTACTCTACTTTCTCTTCTGCTTACTGTCCTTAATTTTGAAAACTGGTTTTTGACCTTTTTTACTTTATGACCTATTTTATTTTTAAAACACTGAAAATCTACTAATCTGATTAGCATATTTTGAAAGCTGTTGTCTTCTTAGTGTCCATGCTGGTCTACAATAAAGGTGGAAAACTTGTTATGAATTGTAAGCTCTGAGTATACCCTTAAGACTGGAGATAAAAAGAAGAAATATTCATCAAATACTTTTTAATTTTTGTATAATTTTAGCACTGTTCTTTACTAAAAAATCTGTATCAGTTTTGAGAATTCACTTGTCTCTGATATATACTTTTGAAAATGTTTAATGACAATTTAAATGACATTGAAATAAAAAGGCTGGTAGAGTCTAGATTTTCATCCTTTATTCCAGTGGTGTGGTATTCATCTGCTAACTGTTCCTTTTTTTTTCTCTTCTCTTTGGAAAGATGACTTTTTTTCCTAATTTCAACAGCAAATACGACATGCAACATTGCATGTTCAATAGCAATGTATATTAAGATGTACTTTAAATTTAAACCCATAAATTTTTATCTAGTGACTACTGTTATGGGATGTCCAAGAAGTGAAAAAGCATGCTTTTCTTCTTGAACAGTTTCCTTTCTGTAGGGAAAGATTTTTGAAATTTAAATGTAAGGCCATGTCTTCTCATCAGAATAAGTCGCTTTAACCAGAGTATGCTACTTTTTCCAGGTACATTAGTAAAGATAGTCTAAGTTTATAACTACAGGGTTTGTGAATGATAACAAAGTTTACAGTTTCAGTAGTTAGTCAAACAATATGTCAAACGCAACTTATATACTTTGCATAGGAAAACACAGTGCTGATGTGACATTACAGAAAGGTTACTCTTGAGATATCATGTAGGAATCTTAATTTATGGTAGTATATCAATTAAAAAAGCAACAGGAATTGATACATGCTTGAGACCTGAATTCTAAAAGTATGGTTGTTTGTTGTCTGCTATGGTGACCAAAGGTTTTAACTCTAAAGTATACTGAAGTCCTTGAACTGAATTAAGTCAAACAGTGTGGGAACACCACTTGCTGCAGGCAAAGGTTGCCTGTATTCAGTAGAGACAAGATGCTGTAGTTGGTGGTTCAGAATTTTGATATCTTTAGAGAGAAAAATAGATGGGGATGGGGACACAAGCTTTTAATATATGCAATTGGAACATAAACCAAGGTATGCTATACTAAAGGTGTCAGGAGTCATGGCTGGGCTTCGCGAACGAAGATTTGGGATTTGGGATACTAAAGGTAGGCAGCTTCCAAATAGGATCCTTCTATTCTCCCCCTTAACAATGAAGTTAATCAGAAGGACAACTTAGTAAGATTATAATACATTCTCTGTGACTGGGAATTTTGGTATGGTCTACCCTTAAAATATGAATCAACATTTTGGTGTCTGTGCCGAGGCAAACATAAGCAAAACAATTATATGCATATAATTTATATTTTCTCCTCAAGATGCATTTTCCACAAACTTGAAGTGTTACATCTATGACATGAAAGATTATTACAAATGGGACTGAGAATTGTACTGGATGTGACCTATATGTAAATAGAAAATGGGTGTCAAAATGCTACAACAATGCCAGCATTAGAAATAGTCATATGGCTATAAATTACTCTCTACTTATTTCAACTTAGAAAACCACACTATACACAAACAAAACACACCATACTTGAATAATAAATTACTGAGACCCAGATCCATAACCATAAGTTTTTAAGGAAAGTTTTACCTGGCATTATTCTGTGACAAGTTTTCTTCTAATGTGATTATGAAAATTTATTTTGACAAGTTCTGTCCAGTCTTTTCATTCTTAAAACAATGGATGCAACTAGTTGTAGCCATTTGTTTCCATTGAATGTTTTGGGTTTGACAGGTCCAGTGATAAGCATTTTATTTTGTGTATATAAAAAGAAACAACACGGCCAAGTCAGATATGGCAATGCACTTTCTGAGCCCTTTCTAATAACTAATGGTGTGAAACAAGGCTGTGTTCTCGCATCAACCCTATTCACAGTCTTTTTCAGCATGATGCTCCAAAGGGCCACGGCAGACGTCGATGATCAGGACAGTATCTACATTCGATATTGTACTGATGAAAGCCTTTTCAACCTAAGGCGACTGAAGGCCCACACCAAGACCTTAAACCATCTTGTCTGGGAGCTGCTTTATACTGACGCCACCGCCCTTGTTGCACACACAGAAGCAGCTCTGCAGCTTTGCAGACGCTGAGCTCTTTGGACTGGAAGTCAGCTTAAAGAAGACACAAGTTCTCCATCAACCAGCACCTCGGGAAGTCTTCCATCATCCCCATATCACCATTGGCGAATCAGTTCAGCAGTTTAATTACCTAGCTAACCTTATCTCCTCGGATGGTAAGATTGATGGAGAGATAGACAACAGGTTAGCGAAGGTATATAGTACCTTCAGAAAGCTTCATAAAAGAGTTTGGCGAAATAAACACCTGAAGAAAAGTACAAAGATCAGTGTTTACAAAGCCATTGTGCTCTTATACGGATCTGAATCATCGATCATCTACCGCCACCACCTGCGTCTCCCAGAACATTTCCATCAACACTGTCTCTGCACAATCCTAAACATCCACTGGTCAGATTATGTGACCAATACATCTGTTCTAGAACAAGCAGCAGTCACAAGTATTGAGGTCATGTTGCTGAGAACACAGCTGTGTTGGGCAGGACACGTCTCCAGGATGAAGGACCACCGCCTCCCTAAGATCTTGCTTTATGGTGAACTTGCCACTGGCTGCCGCATGAGAGGAGCCCCGAAGAGGAGATGCAAGGGTTCCCTGAAACAACATCTCAGCCTTGGCCATATTGATCACCATAACTGGTCTACTCTGGCCTCCAACCGTGAGGTCTGGAAACACACTATCTATAACGCTGCTGATGCCTTTGAGAAAGCACGCAGGATCACCCTTGAGGAGAAAAGACAACGTAGAAAGACTCGTGCCTTGCAGAATTTACCACCTAAGGAGTCTTTCTGTTGTGCCTTTTGCAACCGGACGTGCCTATCTCTTATTGGCCTTTTTAGCCACCAACGTGCTTGTAATAAACGTGGGTAGAGCCCTTCCCAAATCTTCATTCGCAAAGACCAACCATGATGATGATAAAAAGGAAATAAACCCTGTAAAAATTTTAAATTTTGGAAAGGTAACGAAAAAAATGAAAAGAATTTTTTTTTAAACAAATCAATCAAATCAGATTTCAGTAGTCCTGTAAGTATACAATCTTAACACTTTCATTGAAACCAGGATAAAGGGTGCAAGTCTTCGATTGAAATTGGCTTGTCTGTAATTCAGTTTTTGAAATATTAATAATAGCAATTACACTAAACTACTTAACCAAAGGAAATTAAATGAGATTTTGGGGGGGAGGGTGTTTTTGGATTTTGGGGCATTTTTTTGGTTTTGTTTGTTTGGGGCTTTTGTGTGTGGTTTCGTTGCTGTTGTGGGTTTTTTAGGGTTTTGGGGGATGTTTTTTTTGGTTTGGATATTAACCTCAGACTTAATGGAATATAATGCAGAAAAATGAGTCTAAGCTAACTCAGAACTGAAATCAGATATCAATGATGTAGAAATAATATGATTTCCTCTTCTAAGACGTAATAGAAAATAAAAATAAACCTACTGATATTCCCTGTCAAAGTGTTCCTTTAGTGCTCATACCCTACAGGAAAACAGAATTGTGACAGATGTTATAACAT
This sequence comes from Corapipo altera, assembly GCF_003945725.1. NCBI lineage: Eukaryota > Metazoa > Chordata > Aves > Passeriformes > Pipridae > Corapipo > Corapipo altera. Next base: position 21,410,771 of record NW_020884872.1, read on the forward strand.
GAAATGTCCCTGCGAACATTTCTAACTGTGTAGTGCTAACCATTAAACTATATTTTATTTCTGCTGAAGAGCTGGTGTTTGCCAACTGCTGCTTTTGAACTAGTTGCTGTGATACAGATTGTTAGACTTAATTCAAAGGTTCACGTGTAGAAGCATCTATGTTCAGAAATAGTCGTGGCCAAGGAAAAAAAATTGTTAGAAATTGCTACCTTTGCCTAGGAAAATGTGTTCATGGTTGCTAATTTTTCAGTATTTTTTGTCTTCTAACTCTATGGAGACTTTTGCGTTTTTCAGTGCTTTAGTAGTTACTAAACAGCTTGTGAAGTGACAAATCAGGACTGACACCATACTTTTATCACCAGGAAGCAAAAAAGAGAATTATTGAAAGAAAAGCAGCCGGAGACTAAAGACCCCAGGCAGGAGGGAGCTGAAATACAGTAGCCTTTGGTAAATCCACCCTAAGACTACAAGGAATTTAGCATTACACTGGCACATTGCTGTCCCAGAGGGAGCAGTGGGCTTTGAAAGCAGAATTAAGATAGTCAGTCTGACTGTTTAAATGCAACACAAATTGGGGCCTGAGTCATTAGTTCGTAACTGTCTGAAGATGCTCTAAGCTTACATTTCTGTTCAAGGTCCAAGGTTATTGCTATACATAGATACTGTCCTTTTACTGATTTGGACTTGGAATTGAAACAATGGTCCGACAGACAGACAGATTGGGTTAATCAGTAGTCAAATGTATTTTTCTTCTTGGACCAGGTATTTGTTTTGAGTCAGGAAAGAACAACTCCTAGAAAGAGTTACAAAAATCTTAGAGCTAAAGACACAGCAATACGTTCCAAAACAGTGACAACACTAGGCAATCTGTCAGGCCATTAATCAAAGTGTTCAGAGTTTCTATTTAATGGTGCTTGAAAGCATGATAAATATTGCTTGAAAGCATAATAAATATTGAAAAAAGAAAATTAATCTGTTTCTACAGTTTTCTGTTTTATCACTCTGGGGGAGGTTGACTAACTTTTCCTGTCCAGAGTAAGAGAGACACAGAAGTGTCATGTATTGCACCTTTTGCTTCCTTAAAATTGCTTACTGCTTTGTGTGTGTCCAGTCCTAAAAGCAATGTGGATGTCACTTAAACTAACTCTTACATATGAGAGTGTAAGAGTTGTGGAGTTGAAAACATACAAGACAGTGGTGACTTAATATTATCTCTCAGGAAATTAGAAGAAAAACCTACTTTTTTCTTTTTGTCTTTCTTTTTTTCTTTTTTGTTTAGAAGACAGACATCTCATCAGCAAAAAATGAAGACCAACTCCAGCCCTTCAACTTTCAAAGCTGTGTTTGTCATCACGAAAGTTAAAAGTTCTGTAATTGCAACATCTTAGCAATAAGACATACAGAGTGAAGTTTATGATATGAGGGATGTCAAGTTATGATATTCATCTGCATTAAATCCTCTAAATTCAGCTGCACCAATGACTAATGTCCATTGTGAATGCAGAATTGCTTGTCCTGAAATTGCTGGAAACTGTGCTTTAAGAAATTTAATCTCTGAAAATTGTTCTGTATAGTTTCATATCTAAAATAAGACTGCCAATTTATTATGTCCTCTGTGAATCTTAGATGTTCTCAGAAAGAAAAATTAGTATAGGAAGGTAAATGAGTTGCAAATTTGTGGCAAACGTGAGAAAATCCAGGAAAATACCATGTAGTACAGACAGCACCAAGAGCTACAAAGTGCTGTGAAGAATACATAGGACTCTGTAGATCAAGGACTTCAGATGGTAGCAGGCAAAATACCTAAACCCCAATGTATACATTTATCAGTGGGTTGAAGAAGAGGCAGACGGTTTATCATATTTTCTCGTAGCAATGGTGGCTTTTTCATCCTTGAATATACAACAAACCCCACAAATATCTACTGTCACAGCAATTAAGAGTTCTAAGGATGGTAAGACTGACCTAAAAAAAAAGGAAAAGAAAAAGAAATTGCTAAACAATAATGAATTTAGAGAAAAGCTCAGACTTTCACATGCAGGATTCTTAACAAAACTCAAGTTTAGTTTTAATTAAGTCACAAAAGGATTTAGCAGTACAGGACAAGTGCAATAGTTTGTTTTGGTTAATGAAAGGGAAAGAATTGGAAGCTATAGTCCTGTTCATAAGTGAAGAAAAAGAGATTACAGGGGTGTGGCAGAAAGTACTTGATATCTATCCATTTGATACTTCAATTTTTGCCTAAAGCCATGTCAAGATCTATGGAGAAAAGCTAAAATTGAATGTCATTATAGTGCTCTTTGAGACATTTTGGCATTTATTTGTTATTTAAACTTACTCATATGTTCACTCAAATAGAATGTTACTTTTTCTTCCTCCCTATTTTTTTAAATTAATTTTTTTCTAGAAGTCTATTTTTTATAACACTCTTTTATGAACAAAATTACAATTATCCCCCCAGACGGAATAATCAATATTTACCCATACTTGTGAGATGATAAGTGAATATACTTATATTTTGATGATTTTCCCCATTTTAGATTAACATTATTTCTTTGCTCATGGATTAGCACTCTTTTTTTACTTGTGGATCTATCAGTACATTTTTTAAAAAAATGGTTAGACAATACAAATTCCAAACAATCATTTGGACCAACAGAAAAAGTATTTAAGCATGTCTTCAACTCAAACTGTATTTTTAAGTGCTCTGCCAATATGGAGTCATGATGAATTAAATATTTCTCCTTTTTTTTTTTATTTTTAATATGTGTAGATTTTAACCAAATGGCTTTCACCACAAATAAAAGTCACTCAGCTTCATGATCATACATAATGTATTTTTATACAGAGTGCAAACTCAGTAGCATTTATAATCTGCCCAAAGTCTTCCTAATAAATTAGGTCAAATTAATAGTTGATGTTATGCATACTGACATCAGTGAAATTACATTAAAGATTAATTTGACCCACTGCTTAAAATTCGGTTTTGAACCTCTAGGGTTAGACAATTTGCATTATGAAGAACTGATTCTGTATTAAGGTTACTTTTGAGTGTGTATATATATTCTGAAGTCTGATTCAAAGCTCAGATATACAAATAGATGGACTGATCAATTTTGAAAAGGAAAAATTATAATAATATTGGTAATAACTACTGTGGAACAATGTCTCATTTTCAAACTGGCTGTCATTGCTGTTTTGGGCATTCTGTAAAGATACAACTTGTTGCACACACAGTTTGAGTCCCTGTAGTGGTTTGAATCTTGTTTTCCCCCAGAGGCTAAGAAAAGTGGTAGACCCCAAGGGGTGGAAACCCCTGGAAGTTTTGAAGTTCTGTCCAATGGGTGCTCCAGCAAAAATGTAAACATATCACATGCAAACAGAAGAGAAGAGTTGAAGTTTGGGTTGTAGGTGAGGTGGCCATGTTGTAGGAGCCACGAGGAGAGGGCAGGAGCCCTCTGGGGGGCCTCTGCCCCCCCCAGCCCCAGTTGGGGGCTACAGAGACTTGGAACAGTGTTAAGCTGGACTATGTGTCTGTAGCTGTGAGCTGGGGGATGTTTTCCACCGTGAGTGAGCAGAGACAGAGCAGAAGCGGCGGCAACGTCCAGAGGTTATGGCTAAAAGCCAACTGATAAGACCTGAACCAGAGAAGAAGCAGAAGCTAGCAGCAGAGCTACAGAGTTTTTGGGGTGAGAACTGATATCAGACCCCCCAAAACTCCTTTGAGACCTCCAGGAAAGGAGGGACATGGACTCCTATTTTGGAGAGCAGTTTTGGACATACAGCACCAGAGAGAGAGAGAGAGAAGAACTGAGAAGCTCAGAGCGTCCTGGGAAGCTGGACCGGGACGGAGAGGAATGTGGAGGAGGGCTTTGCCCCCCCCCGCTGCCTTGAGGCAGAGCACAAAGCTCTGCAAAGGGGAATTGAATCCCCTGAGGAAAGGGACTGCCACGAAGACCCCTGAGCTTCGTGGTATGACGTGGTGACGCGAGCTTGTCCCTGCTACGCAGTCCGCAGGTGAGGCCTTTGCTTGGACCGAAGGAGAGCCGAGGGGCTTGGAAACCCCCTTGTGTGTATTGAACAGAGATCCACTACAACAATCCAGTTACTGCTGCATGCATGAGATGAGGAGACCTGCTGCCTTAGAAGAGACTCCTGCTTTGGGACTGGAAGGGATCTGTTCCTCTTCCCTCCTGGACTTTTATTTGGAGGGGAGAAGAGATCTGATCCATTGTAAATACATATGTCATGGTAGTGATAGTTGTGATCGTGTGTATAATGTGTTATAGTATTTATTTGAACAGTCATTGTAATATATTCCCTTTCCCCCACTCTGAGTCTGGTGTGTTTTGTCTGCAAAAACCCATCTCACATTGGGTTGAGATGTGGGAGGAGGAATGGAGCTAGGGAATTAGGATTTTGGGGGTATCTCAGTACGACAGTCCCTAAACTGAACTCTGAGGTGATTGTGTATGAGGGGAGAGCGGTGAATATAATCTACCTTCATGTTTGCACAATCCTTGAAAGCAATTTTTTATCTAAGCTGCATTCTTGTGGTCTAGCTAAGAGAATTACTAGAAACAGACTTCTATGGTGACTGGACTGGGGACTGACTAACTTGGGAGCAGGTTTGCTGAAAAGTGCCTGGGTGTCCTAATGAACAAATCGAACCTGAACGAATAGTGCATCCTCTCAGTAATGAAGACGAACAGCACACTGGGTTAGAAATGTCTCTGGTATATTGAAAGAAGTGATTACTCTCCTCTACTGAACAGAGAAAATATGTGGAATAATGTACCCAGTTTTTCTCTCCCAAATACAGGAAAGGTATCTACAAATTGGAGGGAGCTCAGAGGATGGCCACCAAGCGTTGGAGCACCTGCCTCATGAGGGAAGACTGAGAAGTTGGGAGAATCGGACTTGTTCAGCCTGGAAGTCATTTGGCTGACCAGTTCTGAAGTACATGAATCAGAACACTATATGCAAGGAGGTAGTGCTATTTGAAGGCAGGGTATTAGAGACCTCTGTGTAGCTAATATGACATAGGATTTATAGGAACCTATGTCCATCTGGAGCAACGGATAGAGAGACCAGTTAGGATCAGATGTCTAAAATGGATCTAGAACCATACCTTTGAGCAACTGGTTGCTAAAACAGTGACTAATAAGTAGTAATAGGACCCCTAGTGACTAATTGCTCATACTGTGTGTGCTTAAAAGCAGCAAGGATGAGATAGGGTCAATTGGTAGGTCAGCTAACACAGAGGTAGGTCAGTTAACCAGAACTTTTTGCATTTTAATATGTGATGCTCAGTGCTGCCCAAAATACGTAACTGCAGTCATCTATGAAAAATGTGAAAAGGAAACCAGAAGCAATGGGATTATATGCAACTTACTGAGAGTTATATGTACTGTTAATAGTAAATTATTATCAATAAAATCAAAGAACTGAAAAAGAATAAGAATTGAGGACAAGTTTAGCCTAAAGAGCTTTTATTTCGCAAAGATATAAGCACCTGAAAAAGAAATCTGATAAGAAGACTTTTCAGGTATAACTGTAATGCTGTTAACTAAAAAATTAATTGTCCTTGTAGTATCATAGAAAAACCCAAAACAACCTCCAGTAAAGTTCATTGTAAATCCAAGTTTCAAATGTAACTACTCATCATACACCTCAGATTTTGCTACTGTAACATTTTCTTCAATGTGCCACAAGTATCTTGGAGGAATACTGGGCATGTGATGGCTAACAATTGTGAAAGAAATGATAAAACATCAATTTATAAATCACATTTCCTTTGAACTAGACTTTTCCTATGCTTTCATGTCTTTGAAAAATTTGGATATAAAATTTAATAAACACAATGTTACTCTGAAATCAAGCAGGTTAGTTGTTTGTCAGTATATGTAAAATTAAATATCTTATATCAAAACATTTATAATAAAATTTCACTGTTGTTTGCATGTCAAAAATCCCTATGGTCCCAATGAAAAGCAAGGCTGGTGTTGCTATAGACACTGAAAAAATATTTTGTAAGACACATTAATTCTTCTAGTTTAAAGAAAAATACTCGAGAGATGGGAGTATATTTCTCTTTACTCAGGACAACTACTAGTGTAGAAGTTAAGTGGTTTCTTTAATAGTTTTGAATTTATCTTTTTTGAGTTGTAGTTGCATATAAAGTCTCTCATCTGTCCAAAAGTCTTTCACTTCTTTTTGCTGATCTTATCTGATTTAGGATATCTAATACCATTAAAATTCTTTTCCTTCTTGTTAGCTCTCAAGTTTGCTAAGTGTCATTTCTGGAACAGCAGATCTCATTAGCAAAGTTGCCATTCAAGCGTCGAATTCAGAAACACGTTTTCTCAATTGTCTTAATTCTGAGAACCATGTTTTTTGTAGTGACATGGACAGCCATGGTACTTAATGGTAGTTAACTCTAAATCTGTTTGGAAATAAGTGTCACCTTCCAGAAAATATCCCAGAGCCCTGCACAAAAATTGTATTATTTTTTTACCACAATGTTGGCAAAAGGTTTATATATTAGAAAATGGGGCCATACGTTTCAACTCATTAAAGCAGTACCATAAGTGTTAATACAAATTCATGCAGCAGTTCCTATGTTATATTTTTGAGTCCTATTTATATTTGAGAAGACAACTGAAATACTAAACCTATTATTGTGTTTCCATAAATGTTGGCAAATATTTACAGATAAAAATAATTGAAGAAAAGTAGAAATACACTCATTGCAATACCTATGAACTTTTAAATTTTTTTAGTAAGTTTTGCTAAATGTTTGTTTCTTTAAATAGAATAGAAAAAATTACTGAGATATAAGGAGAATATTATTTAGTATAATGGGGAAAGAGTCAATTGGAAAAAAGAATTTTTCGAGGGATGCAGTGCAAAATCACATTTGAACTAAACGGCTTTCCTTCGTCAAATAGCTTAAAAAAACAGGTTTTGCATAACATTATTAATTTTTTTTCTCACATATGCCTTGTATTATTTCTGTAAAAATTTTCAAATTAAATTCAAATTAGCATAACTATTGTGTGTTTAACTAGTGGGAGGAATTTGAGAAAAGGACACATGAACTTTGTACTTGAAGGGGAAAAATGTTAGTTTTCCACAGTGGAACAAAGGGATGTACATATATATGGACACACACTTATTAAAATATTTTTTTCATTCATTGACAGTCAAAACATTGGAAACCTCCTGCCTGGGACTGAGGAGTCAAAAGCTAAAGATGAGGAGAGACAAAAAGTAGATCTGAGAGCAGCTGTGTCTCTGAAAGAGATTGGACATAATTCTGTAAGATCTTTGGGTTAGTCTAACAGCCCTCTTGTAAGTACTACAAGGGCTCAGTCATAGTGATTGACTCTAAACTCACAGATTCCATGGTCCTGTCCTCCCATAATTTCATTATGTTGAAGCCAGTTTGAAAACAGTCCCCCCCTTGATATCCACTAATTTTTGCTACTGCATATCCATTGTTGTTACTGAAAACTGTTCTTCATGTATATGTGGTATGTGGTATGGTTTCCATGACATAAATTTGAGTGTGCACACAACTATTTCCCCACATCCACTCTGAAAAAAAAAAAGCTTCTGAGATATAAAATGTATATCTAAAATACTAATTTGCCATGAAGATGATCAGAATTTATCAACTTTCTCTTTGCTACTCTTAAGATAAAACTTTTCAGAAGCACGATGCAAATAGGTAATTCCATAGGCTGGAAGCAATATTGCTCCTGAAGGGCACCATGCTTAGTTCTCTGGCCTACAGACCTTTGAGTGATTGATCAGGTTTAGAAGAAACTGAGTACAGTATAAATGTGCAAGAAATCTGTTCAGTGGTATCTGATTTTATCATCCAAATTTTGCTAAGTGATGACCTTATTTAAAGAAGTTAGGCACAGTTTGTTTGTGAGACAAAAACTTTGGGGAGATCTGAAATGGAAGAACTTGAAAACTGTAGGAAACACTGATGTTAGACTCATATCAGTAAACAAGTCAGAGACATAAGGAAAATGTTAATTTTTTTTCTCTGGTCCATATACTCTTTATGCCTGTGTTTGTTTGTATCACAGTTTTCACATTGCTGAAAAAACTTTTCTGCAATTAACATTTTTCCTAAAGTAGCACGTGTAATTTTTACAACACAAGCATTTCTGTAAACTCTGGTAATAAGATTCTGAAATAGGAGAAATGAAAGATAAAGTATAATTACATTTTTGGTTCCAGAGATTCTTGGATAAGGTTTAACATCTGGCACCATACTATATCCTGGAAGACTACAAGTTTTTATGGGGGAAACACTGTCATAATTCTGTAAACCCAGGTCCTGCTTTTGACATGGTTTATTTTTGTTGAAGTGAGGTACATTTTAATCTGTTTTCTTTTCCCGTGCCACCCTAAAAGTAGTTTAGTCAGTCCTACTCAACCTATTAACAAATAGGTGGAATTCAATTACTTTAGGTTGGACTCGATGATCTCGTAGGTCTTTTCCAACCTAGTTGATTCTGTAATTCTGTGAAATTTAGATATACTTTTCTTACTTCCTGTAGATAGAAAATACACAACTTGCCTTGATGGAAAGATTAACAATTAGAAATTAATATTTCATAATACCTAATAATCTGTCCTCTGACGGTACCATCCTGAGGGTGGTCTATTACTTTCAGATAAGTGGTCTCTTACATTAGGTGCTCTTCTAGTAGCTGTTATAGATACATTGATTAGTTAACTGTACCTTGAAACATAATTCTTAATGGCACCTTGAAAGTTAGGATGTATATCTTTTTCTCTTTAAGTTTTAGTCATCTGTGTCCAAGAGGTCATTAACTATTACATCTTCCCTTCATATTAAAGGATATAATATTAATGTGTTAATATATTAAAAGTGTTATCTCTCTACTGTTATGAGATTAATTAATTTATATTTGGTTTCATTGTAACTTGCCTACAGTATCACTGTTCTCAGTTATGCTCTGGTAATATATTATCTCGGCATAAACCTCTGATTAATCTAAATTCAGTCAATTGCAAAAATTAACCTGTGGTAGAAATGTGTTTTCTCTGAGTGATGCAGAACTAAATGGTCCTTCATTAAGGGTCAGGTTTATTTTGCAGCAGAACAGAAATAACTATTTTAGTACCAATATTTGGCATCTCTGCCCATGGCAAGGGGGTTGGAACTAGATAATATTTAAGGTTCCTTCCAGCCATTCTATAATTTTATGATTTCTGGATTAAAAAAAAAAAAATTGGCTATTTTCCGTCATTCTCTTTTGGTTTCTGTGACTTTCCAAAGAAAATTTTTTTTCCTTTTCACTCTGCTCTCATACTCCTATTCCCTGAACCGTTCTACCAAATTTAGGGCTCCTTGGTGACTACTATGAGTTCATGCTTTGCAATATGCAGTATTAATGGACATATGTCAAGATCACAGATGTTGTCTGAGGGACAGAAGTATTTTGTTATAAGACAAAAATTATTAACTTATTTTAAAGAGCTATGAAAAAGGAAGTCAAATATGTCTGGTTCCTCTCTTTCGTTTGTACAAGGGAACCACCTCCCCAAGTCTGAATGTTGTCATTCCTGGATGAAAAGAGGATGTGGAGGCTGGTGTCATTTAAATATTTTATTCTTTACGCTTACTACAAGTTTCTCATGATTTGTGTGTAGGAAGTGGGTAGGGACTGTGAGGCTCCTTGGATAGTGCTACCTTAGTTATGAATCTATTTCTTCAGGACTTGAATATATTTAATTCCTTGTAATGAGTTATAGGACAAAAAGTTCTGTAGACGTACCTGCACATTTTGGCATCCTACACAGTGAATAAAAAGGAATTAAATACAATACTAATGTCTAAAAAGAACCCAGTAGAGATCTACATTAATATCTGCAATGATATAATTGAACATTTCTTTCTGAATGGGCATGAATAAGGAATTCCATGGGAGTGATAAGAACATAAATCTGTATGTAGATTTGTAATAGCAAGATAGAAAAGATGATATTGAAGGCTACAGAATCACTTCAGATATGTGGCAGTAAAGTTTTAAAAGACTCAAAGTAATTTTGATAGCGTAAGTATTTAATGGTGTTTGTTATCAAATACAAATGAAGAAGGCATTAATACTAGATCTCAAAAGTATTCCTTTCAATTAAAGAGTGAAACATTCAGTATGTTAATCCACAGGGTATGAGATACAGTTTCTTTCTGATGGAGAAAAAAAATTTAAAAAATCCTGGGCAATGGCAGTCTCATTCACAGCTAACTAAAAGCAATTGAAGGAACTGGTAGGTACCAGCCATTTTATCAGGTCATCATTGAAGATTCATCTCTACATGATGTTATTCACAGCTCTTGGTAAAAAAAAATTAGTGATAAAATATCAATTTCTGATGACATATTTTGAAATAGTGTGGGCTTATATGTGACATTATGTTGTGAGTTGTTTTCTAGTTAAATAGTAGAACTGAAGTCTTTATGTTTTCTGCTTAGCCTTTAAAATTTCTGCCTTTAAAATTAACTCACTAGGGGTTCTAAATGAATAATGTTAAAAATTTTATCAGTGCAAAGCTGCGATTGTAAAATCCAAAATGCTAATTTCTAAGCACTTACATATTAAACACAAACTTTCTGTGAAGCTTAAAAGAATATTTCAGTTTTGTTCTCAACTGGACTTAACAAGCAAACAAACCTATCCCCTTTCAGTATACTAAATCTCACCAGGTAAGTATATCTTCAAAACAGAGATTTCAAATATGAATTTTAAAATCTCTGACAAAAATACGAATTTTTGTTGTTGTTGTTTGGTAATAGGTGTCAGAGGATTCCCTATCATTAACAATCAGGTGTTGTTAAAACAACATCCATAAAAAAACCCGGACTAGCCAAGTGATACTGCAGTTATTGAATATGTACTGCTAGAAGTTTAGTTTTATTTGTATTTAACCCTTGAGCCAGACAAATATATTCATAATTCTTTCTTCTGATTAATCACTAGCATTCTGATACTGAGAATGAAGTCATTACATATTAACAACACATTTTATTTCCTTAAAGCAGACAATTTCAACTATTGAAGAGTATCACACATCCATACTGAGTCAGCAGTGACATGGAAGATTTTTTTTGAAAGTGACTAAATTGGTCTAGATGAACTAGACAGTTTTTTGAGGATCTGAAATTATGTAAAAATGAGATTTAAAAACATTAAGATGAGGGAATTAAAATTTCATCTATTTTACCCTCTCCTTTCACCCGTCTAAATGCTCACAGCCACAGGAAATGAGGAAAGAAAAAACATTAACACAGAAGGAACATTAAATAAATCTTACAAACCACGAAGCATGAAATGTTTTCCTACAGCCCATAAGAAATTTAAGGCATACATTGCAAGCAACATCATCAATACACAGTATAGAACAGGAGAAATCAAGACCACTGTTCGCGTCCTATTTTTTTTGTTAACAAGAAATCAATTCATACAAATGTGTAAGTGGTCTTGTGATAATCTCCTGTATTATTCAGGTAAGACAGAAACTGCAACAAACCAATTATGAATATCAATTACATAAGATCTCAATAATTCTTTAAATAGCCTTGTAGTTGTTCTTGAGGTAGGAAAGGATTTTGCTTGATTTGAATTCATATTTGGGATTTTAGTTATACACCAGAGATACTGCAAGCAAATGGAGAACCTTTGGAGAATCAGCTCCCTGTCAGCAACATTGCATTCATACACTAAATCATTAAGGTAAAAAGTACCCCAGAAATGAATCTGCAAAAAAATCTTCAATCTGTTTTCTATGGAATTCTTGAAACAAGGAATTTACACAAAATGATTGAGACAAAACTTTGCAGTTACACATAAAATTATTTCTTGTGACTATATTCAGGTTTAATATCAAAAGGTGCTTATGTGAACTTTATAATCTTGGATTATCAGAATCTCTTTCATAGGTCTTCATAGAATTATAGGGCATTATGGGTTGGAAGGGACCTTAAAGGTTATCTAGTCCAACCCCCTGCAATTAGCAGGAGCACTTTCCACTAGACCAGGTTGCCCAAAGCCCCATTCAACATGGAGTTGAACACTTCCAGGGATTGGGCATCTGCAGTTTCTCTGTGTAACTAGTTCCAGTGCCTCACCAACCTCACAATGAAGAATTTCTTCTTAATATCTAACATAAACTTACCCTTCTTTTGATGTAGCCCAGATAATATTTTATCAAATGCTATCTTAGAGCAATTAAGTTAATTGTCCCCATAGTCCCACATATAGGCTTATCTGAGAATTTACTTCATGATTGTAAATGTTTTTTCTTATTCTGTCTGGAATTATATTCATAATCAATTTATAGCTGTTTGCTTTTCACCAGCATTATCTTCCAATTTAATTAGTTCTTTCTCACTTCTTCCAAAGCCCCAAATATTTAGCTAATCAAAATTAAATGACTCCTTATATAAACAAGTCAAGTCCTTTAACCTCTTTTCATAAGCTTGAATTTTTGTAACTGTAATTATTTTGACATGTCTGAACCTGTTTCAATTTAAGTTCATTAATGTGGGTAACCAAGACAGTACATTACATTCTATATGAGGTCTTAAGTCTACTTTTTAAAATGCTATGAATATAGAAGTGTTTTGATTCTTTTTTTCTAATCTGTGCTTTCTGTTGCTTCCTAGAACTGTGAGGCTTTTAAAAAAGGCTTGTTACACTGATAGGTCAAAACCATCTCATAGGATTTGAGATAGGAAAAGAAGCAATACTCTTTAATTGAAGCAAAGGAGACCTAGGTTCACCTAAAGGAAAACACTGTAATACAACATCAGAATAAATGGTTGAAGGAGACTGTCAAAGAGAGGAATTTAAAGAACAACTTAGACAACTATCTGTCAGAAAAGCTTTAATTTAAATTCATATGCCTCTTAGTCACAGAAGAGACCACAGGACCTTTTAAAGAGACTTTAATTGTTATGGCTCCAGGAAAAAAATATTTCTATAGCATCTCAGTAGCAGTTTATGAATCATGTGGTTTCTTAGTTACAGCAGCAAACAGTATTCTTAATTTTAAATTAAATTCTATTGCAAAATTCTTTTCTAAATCCTTGAGAACCAAGGTAGAAATATTTAAACTTATTCATAAACATACACAGTGAGAGATGCCCACAATTATATTTCTCAGTTATGAATATCATAGAATCATAGAAAATCCTGAGTTGGAAGAGATCTACAATGATCATCGAAGTCCAATTCCTGGCCCTGCATAGGATAACCCCAAGAATCACAACATCTGCCTGAAAGCATTGTCCAAATGCTTCCTGAACTCTGACAGGCTTGGTGCTGTGACCACTTCCCTGAGGAACCTGTGGATACATTCTTCTCCTGGGATAACTGGACAATAGCACCACCTTCATCTTACCTCCAATTCACATCACAGTCCAAATTAGTAGGCATCCTCAGGGAGGGATGGGCTTTGGTGAGCAGTTGCTTCTTTGCACAGTTTGCTACAGTGGACAAAAGTCAGTGATCTTGTGGAGATAGGGACAAGTCCAGAAGAATTTGTGACAGAAAGCCAGAATTTGATTTCACTTAGGAAAACTGTAAAATGCTTTCTTAAACGAGTTACATATTTTTTTTCTTCCTTCTGCATTTCAGAGAAAGTTACAGGGAGAAGATGTGAGCAACCTCTCTATCTCCCTTGTATGCAGGGAGACAACATGTTTGCAGACATGTACAGGGGGGGTTGGAGAGAGAAGACACAAAAAACCTTGGAGAAGGTGGGACATTGCCTTTTTCCCTGAGGCCCAGTGTGTGCAGCATTGTTAAGTGGTCCTTGCATCTGAAATAAACCTTGTTTTAATCCTTCCATTGCCTTGGCATTCTCGGGAAAATACCTGTGCATGTTTTACCTGACAGATCTTGACAATGTTTAAAGCAAAAAACATTTCAGTGTCTCACAGACTCTTGTTAGAAGCATCTTGGTAGGGTAGAGCCCATTACCATCTGAGTCCAACCATCAAAATACATTTTTGCTCATCTAACTGCTCACTCATGCACTATAATATCCCAATATCCCATAGTAATATTGCGGGATAATGTATTGGAAACATTGTTAAGTCAAGATATTGGATATACTCTCCTCTCTCCTCACTTACACATCTATTTTACCATAGAATGCAATCAAATTGGTCAGCCACAATATACCTTTAGTAAATCCATGTTTTCTGTTCCGTGTCACTTCCACTTCCTTGGCTTCCAGGATACTCATTGTGGTTTTTCCAGGGATGAAAGTACAACGGATTAGTCTGTGGCCCAGACTGATCTTTTTGCCTCTTTTGAAGTTGACTATGACATCTACTTTGTTCTATTTGTAAGAAATATCTTCCAATCTCCATAGTTTTTCAAAGATGATGGAGAGTGGTCTTGCAAGTCTGTCAGGTCCCCATGACTTGATCTTCATTAACTGTTGCTTTCTTTCTTCCTTGAACCCTACCTTCAAGTACAAATTTCAGATAATTGTTCTTATATTGTTAATTCGAAATTAAATTTTTTCTACAGAACATTTGCAGTCATGAAGTGTGTTCATTACCAAAAGACTCAACCCAGCACTGGACTCCCAATCTGAAAGTTCCCCAGGTATTTAATCTTAGTCACCAAAGCATGCTCTGCAGCACCATAATCACAAGATTAGAGGTTTTTTTCTTGCTCGTGAATCCCTTTGCTTCAGGAGGAAGCATTTCGTAGTCTGATGATCACAACAATAACTTCAGTCCATTGAATTCTTATAGCCTTAGTCAAGTACCTGTGACCCCTAATTTCTGTTTCGGTTTTCCAAGCCCCTGGCTTTTTTCTAAAAAGTGTTCTGATAGTAACTGAGGCTCCAAGCAGGTGTTGACAAAGTAATTCTCATTAATTCTCTCTATTCTCAGTGAAAGAGAGGACATGTAACATAAGATAACTTAATGGTACCAAAATCCTCTGAATTTAAGTTCTGTAGACACTTTGGAAGAAAGGAGGAATATAAATGAACGGTATTTCTTTTGACTCTGGGAAATTATGTTATTGTGTTAAGTGGATTTCTTCCTGTTGAGGCAAAGATAGAATTTCATTGGCACGTTGCCAAGATTAGTCTTTTCTTGCTACCATTTGCGGTGTTCATTTATGCCCTTGCTTTTACTTGTAAATTTTGGAGTACTGGCTCATAATATTCTTTTTTGTTAGAGCTGAAGTTGAAAAGCCTTTGAACATTTAAATGTCTTCTATTTCACTCAGTAGCTCACCTCATACAGGAACACCTCACTATTTCCCTTAATATCTCTTAAAATTGTACTGTGCTTAGAGAACATCTTATTGCTGTTAATATCCTTTGCTAGTTTTAACTCCTTTGGTTTCTGAATTTGCACCCTATATAATTTTATTTTTCTTTTCTTTCATAGAGAGTTTTGTTATGTCACTGTTTTTACTTTTTCCATGATTACCTTTTGGTTTTCAGATTATTAAACAATTTTTCATTCAACTACATTGTTTTCTGACCTCCTAAGCTCACTTTCACTTTGCATGTGGATAGTTTAACTCAAAGTGTTTAGTGTTGTTTTTTAAGAAATAACAGTTATTTTACACTTTTTCCTTAAGATTGCTTTCTGCACAAGTTCTTGGGCTTGTTTAAGTCCACTTTATAGAAGTACAAGAAATGCTTTTTCTGTATTTCCTTCAAAACTGTGAAGTCTGTAGTCAATCC
Organism: Corapipo altera; assembly: GCF_003945725.1. NCBI lineage: Eukaryota > Metazoa > Chordata > Aves > Passeriformes > Pipridae > Corapipo > Corapipo altera. Next base: position 21,426,539 of record NW_020884872.1, read on the forward strand.
CTTTTGCTTTCTTAATTCTGCCTTAAAATTTTAAATTATGCAGAATTAACTAAAAACAAAACATGTAAGCTGATTACAATACTTTTTTCAATAAAAAAAGTAATCCAGAAAGCATTCCCCAAACTCACTTGAAATGTTCAGTCCTGTGATACTACTTTTTGAACATGTAGTTCTGTAGACAGATAGTAAAGTCTTCCAAACTGGATTGTTTTTCAATTAATAGTTGGTGTTTCTCTTCTGCTAGACTTGACTTAAAAAATTTCATTTAACTTCCAAATATTCTGAATGAAGTTGCTAGTTTGTTCAAAACCAGGAAGTTAGAAAGCTTGGTTGGAATTTCTACCATTGATATTTTCCCTATAGTTTCTGTTGCATTTCTTGCGTTCATATATTCTTTACCTCTATGCTGTTAGAGTTTATATTAGACCTAATGTATTGCCACAAACAGACAAAATAATATAATAGCAAAGTTCATGTAGCAACTACAAAACATTCCTCAACTTTCTGGGTGGTTTTCCTTATTACCATGTACAGAGTAAAACAAATTACCACAGGGCTTCAAAGTATTACTGAAAAGCACTTTGCAGGAATTCGTAACCATGTACAACTTTAGAGGGAATGGCTTTACAAGCACCACCACAGTTACTTCGTATTAGGGTCACTAAAGCTTCCATATTTCTTTGCATTCTCTCTGTTTAAAAATACATCACTCACATACTTTATCTTTACAGGGGATATCAATATTTCAAATTTTTGCACTGTAGATTTATTGTTAGTGTTCTATTAAAGATGAAAGAGAACTGATTGATGTATCTAAACACAGGATTCTTGTTTCATTTTAAATACCTGTAGGGCATAAATTTCTTATACTCTTCATCTATCATTCTAGGATAGAACAGATATTCACATGGATGTATCTGCCAGCCCAGCAGAAGCATGTGAGGTAGTCTAGAACATCTAGAATGGTATTAGTTGCAACTCTTAAGCAACCAAGTTATTGTCATTTTTCCAGGTTGTCATCTGACTCTTCTCCTTTTTCTAGTATGTGTTGCTAATAGATCAAATTTCATTTAAAAATCCTCCAATTATCTTTCACGTTTATGTCACTTGCCATCTTTTCCCTTCATTTATTTCAGATGTTCCATTTATCATTGAGCAGTCATTTAGGGGAAAAAAAAAGACATAGAGTTTGCTAGGGGTTTTTGCTGTGTTCTGTGTTTTAGCTTCAGTATTGTACTGTTAGACATGTGGACAAAAGAAATAATTAATTAGAAAGTACTGGAAGGAGTTACTAATTTGGAGGAGCCTGTTTGGCCACATTTCTTCATCCATCTCCTAACTCCCCCAGCATCTGTAAGTGTTGGATGCAAGATTCTAATAGGTATGACTCTGCCTAATCCCTTTGTCATCCATTCGTGGATTTGTTATTAATAAACCTGCTGATCTCTCCACAGCCTCCTGTGGCAATAAATTGTGGAAGTTTGCTATCCACTGGGAAGAAAAAATTCTTTCCTTGGTTTGTTCTGAACTGGTGTCTCACAAGTTTCAACAAGAGCAATAAGTTCTAGTATTTTGAGTTTTAGTGAATCATGATTCTTCATTTGTCTCCCCAAATTTTAGAATATCAGTTATTTTTTTTCTCTCTTGAAAAGTGGTACCTCCATCCCCTTGTTTACTGCTCTTCTCTTCACCTTCTATAAGTCCACTCTACTCCTTTTCAACTGTCTTGAGTTGCCTAAACCAAACCTGTTCACAGTACCCAAGAAAAAGGTCCAACAAGCTCTTTTAAGGTGGCAAATTGACGCCCCATCTTCTGTTGTCTCCTTTCTCTGATGCACAATATTTTGATACCTTTCTTTCCTAGCATGAATAATAAGACAATGACTTCAATGAACCTCAGGAGCTGTAACTACCAGGCATAACTGACAGAATCTTGTGTGATACTATGGAAACCATATTGTGTAGTAGAGATATATGCCACTTTTGGATTTCAAGAAAGAACTATGGGTATGGAAAAAAGGTTCATGATAAGTTTTTAACGGAGTTTAAGTAATCTGCTTTAAATATTCTTAGAACTAGTGAAAACATGTTATTACTGGAGTTGCTACTTTAGACTTTTGTTTCCTGGTGCTCTCCAGAGACAACATATGTTGACCTGTTTGCTCAAGCCTAATTTCAAGTGGGAGAAACATACAGACATACGTAAGACTAATGGGAAGGGATGAGCATTGGGAAATGTTTAAGTATTTGAATATGCATTCTTGTAGGTGTGTCAATGTGTGATGTCAATCATATGAGGATAATTTAACGTTTACAAGGATCTACTATTAAAACTTTAATGAAATGAGTCTGGAAAGTTCATGCATCATTAAGGACATCTGTCATATGGTATGCTTGTTAAATTCTTGCTGACTGGCATGCTAAAAATGAAATACATTATCAATGTGTACCAGAAAGAAAAATGAAACAAAAACCAAGTGAAATGTGGGGTAAAGACAGAAAAGGACACTTCTACATTAATATCTTCAAAATAACGTGGAGGATTGGTAGTTTGACAAAGAAATATATACTGCCCATAGACTCATTCACTGAAGATCTATTGTTTTCAGGTAAAGAGAAATTTTTGCTTTTATTGATTTCTGTGATATGGGAGAATATCAACCATTCCAACTAAAAGAACAAGTTATGGAATATTGTTATATTAGATAATTATTTTTACTATTTTTTTTCCAAAACCAAATTAACAATTAATGTAGTAAAAAGTACTTTCATATACATTGAGAAAATGTTCATTAAAATCAAATCTTTGCAGAACATTTCTCCATCTGGAAAACCTTTTAATAAAACTTTTGGTCAACAAAAATACTGACTACTTCTAATACAGTGGACATGAGGCAGCAATGTGCTGTTTTTCTGGGCTGCATCAAAAGCAGTATGACCAGAAGGCTGAGGGAAGTGACTGTAAAGACAGGCTGAGAAACCTGGGATTGTTCGACTTGGAGAAGGTTTCAGGGAGATCTTAATGCTGCCTTTCAATATCTAAAGAAGTCTTACAAAAACCCAGAGAGATACTGAGGCCTGTAGTGACATGACAAAGGGCAATGGTTTTAAACTGACAGATGTAGATTTAGTTTGGACATTAGAAAGAATTTTTTACCATCAGGTTGGTGAGACAGTAGAACATTTTGCCCAAAGAAGTCATGGAAACCCCACTGGAAATGTTCAAAGTCATGTTGAAAGGAGTTTTGAAGATCCTGATGAAATGTGCCTTTGTCCACAGCATAGGGGTTGGACTTGATGATTTTTGAAGGTCCCTTCCAACCCAAACCATTTTATAAGGAACATATTAGAAAGGGTCTGAGCAGGAAATCTTGAGTAAATCTTTGGGACAACTAGAGGAAATTTAAAAAAAGAAAACATTTCTATCTTGCTGAAGCAATCATAAATGTGAAATTATTAAGGATAATAATCTTAAAACAGTTCTAATGATCATATAGAACTCAAAATTATCTCTCATTTTGTGGACTGCAACAATTGCACAGCCCTTGCAAAGTAATGTATAGTTCAGAACAGAACTGATAGCAGCCCTGTTGAGAAGGACTTGGGGGTGCTGGTGGATGGGGAGTTAGACACAAGCTGACAATGCACACTTGTAGTCCAGAAAGCTAACTGTGTCCTGGGCCTCATCAAAAGCAGTGTGACCAGCAGGTTGAGGGAGGTGATTCTGCCCCTTACTCTGCTCTAGTGAAACCCCATTTGAAGTACTGCATCCACCTCTGAGGTACCCAACACAGGAAGGACATCGACTTGTTGGAGCAAGTCCGGAGGAGGTCATGAAGATAGTTAGAGGGATGAAGTAACTCTCCTATGACAGACAAGAAGGCCTTGGGGTGACCTCATTGAGGGTTTCCAGTTGTTATTATTTACTTTGGTTGAACACCAGGTATCTACTGGGCCCGAGCCCAGTCCCTCAGGAGGGAAGAGGAGGGGGGAAGGGGGGAAAAGAAGGGAAAAAAACCAAACTACGGAAATGAAGCTGCTAAGAAAGGGTGTTTATATTTACACAGAGGGAAAATGTTATAAACACTATACGCACAGAAAAGAACTAAAATTAAAGATACTTCCCCACAACCGACACTCTTCTCCCCCAGAGGAACTGCCTGACCACTCTGCTAAGCTACCTGGAAAAGAAGGGCCACTTGCTTCCTTTCTGTCTACTTTATATCTGAGCTGATGTAACATGGTATGGAATACACCTATTGGTAAAATACACATCAAATGACCTATCCTATTTCTGTTTCCTTCTCAGGGAGAGTAATGAACCCATTACACCAGTACCTGAAGGGAGCTTATAAGATCATAGAATCATAGAGTGATTTGGGTTGAAAGGGGATTTTGAAGATCATTTATTTCCAAACACCCTGCCATGGGCAGGGACACCTTCAACTAGATTGAGTTGCTCAGAGCCCCGTCCACCCTGACCTTGAACACCTCCAGGGATGGGACATCCACAGCTTCCCTGGATAGCTTGTTCCAGTGCCTCACTACCTTCACAGAAAAGAATTTTTTCCTAATATCTATTCTGAACCTATGCTTTTTCAATTTAAACCTATTCCCCCTTCTTCTGTCACTACCTGCCCTGTAAATAGTCTTGCCCCATCTTCCCTGTAAGTTTCCTTCAGTTACTAGAAGGCTGTAAAAAAGTTACCTCAAAGCCTTCTCTTTTCCAGAAAGATGGAGAGAGACTATTTACAAGGACATGTAGTGATAGGACAAGAGGGAATGGTTTTAAACTGAAAGAGTGCAGGTTTAGATTAGGTACTAGGAAGAAATTCTTTACTATGAGGGTGGTGAGGCACTGGAACAAGTTGTCCAGAAATGTAGATGCCCCATCCCTAGAAATGTTGATGGTCAGGTTAGATGGGGCTTTAAGCAGCCTGTTCTAGCAAAAGGTACCTCTGCTCATAGCATGAGGGTTGGAACTAGATGATTTCTAGATCTGTTTGAGCTCAAACCATTCTCTGATTCTATGATCCGACTCTGGCAAAATATAGATCTTAAGAAGTCAGGAGATCTGACATGTGAAATATAGAACTACTGAAGTTTAGGGATGAGAGAAAGGTGTGCGATCAAACTTGATTAATAGAGGCAACCCTTTAGTAAAAAGTGCAAAAGCAATTAATCTAATGGGTGTAGACTTAATGAATTAATATCCTTTCATAACTTGCCAGCCGGAAATGAAGAGACAAGTAAGCTCATGTCAAATTAATTGTCCGTTCCTTCTGTGACAGAGGAATCAAAAGTAGAGTCACTGTAGTAAAATGAAAACTCAGGAAAACCAAAGATTATTCTGAGGTTTTTTTGTTTGCTTGTTTTGTAAGATAGTCAGACAACTGTGCCTCTCCATTGTTGAAAGAAAAATTCTTATATCTGAAATCAGAAAAATATCAACAGAAGGAATATCAACTTATGTCAACAGAAGGAAAACAAGAATTGTGCAAAAATTGCAACAGAACTTGAAGAATCTACAAATTACTTTATAGACAAACAAAACAATTGTTAAAAACAGAGTATAACTAAGTTGCTTGTACTCTAAAATGATCCAATATTCTCTGCCACGGCTTTGAACCGTATAGAATGAATGATGCAGAAGACAGGTTGCTGTATGTTTTCACCAGATATGGAGCCAGAATACAAAATGGAATGCACAGATCCACGACAATGAAAAATTCCTTAAGTTATGTCTTTGTGTAAAATAACCCCCCCCGATATTAGTTACTGACTCTGAAATTAAGGAGTATGGACTTGTTTACAACAACACTATGTTCCTTTGATGGTAGACATAGAATAAGTCCAGACATGTTCCCTGTATTTTGACTGTCCCTAAAGTCAAAGTTATGGACCAGTTGCAAAGTAAACTTTATCATTTTCCTTGTGTTTGTTTCTTTCTCTGCACAACTTTAACTTGGAACCATGAAACTGGTATCGTCACTGCTGTCAGACTTACACTTATGGCAGATGGGAAGTGCCACTGATGATGAAGACATTTGGAGAACAATTTTGTGACCTGAGTATGACTTACAGTTGATTGCTGCATATAGAGAAATGGTCAATTACAATAGTTTTTTTAAAAGTCTGGTCTTATCTCTTCACAAATGCTACACCACTTGGTGTAATTTCTTTCTGCCCTCACACTCCATATTTTCTCCTGGTGTCCAAAAAGCCATGATTAACACCAGTGAGATTCATGTAGACTGGTTGAATAGAAATGAGAGAAGAATTGGAGTTATTTTTTACTTTTGTGTTTGTAGTGGAATGGTTTAAGAAAAAAAAAGGTGCTGTTTTCACTTTGTTCTCTGAAAAATTTTTCTTGGTCAAGTCAGGACAGAACTGTTTAATGGTAAAAAAAAATCCAATCTGGATTATTACATTCCTGTTACTTTTATTAATACTAGCATTATGTAAGAAATACTACTTCGGTCTTTCAAACTTTATAGCCTTTTTTTCCCCCTTAATCTGATTTAAATTTCTCAACACATTTGTATAAGAGAAATTTGCACATCTTTTGTGCTTTTATTAGCATAAAGTTATTTTAAGTATAAACCTATACAATATATCATCTACTGATATATAGTAACCTGAATTACAAGGAGGATGGGAGACTTGAAATTTAAGTATGTTCTGAGAATAATTTTCTGAGCGGTTGTCTGCAAAAAAAACCAACCCAAAAACCCACAACCCAGCAAAACACACTTGATTACTTCAAAATGAAAGAATATAGTGGAGATTATATTAACACCCTAGCATGGCATTTTTTTCCAACGGTAGCAATAAACTATCTGCCACAAAGAATAGTTAATGAACAGGGAAAAAATATTATAACTCTTATCAGAAAATAGAACTGCAGCTTTTGATAAACTGTTTGAAGAAAAAATTAGATCCATTGTTTATCACTTGTCTAAAATTCATTATGTTTTAATTAATTGCTAACATCTAAGGAGGAGCACTTCTCTTTTTGAATATGTTGCTGAAATAGAAAAGGACACTTATTTTCGATTGTGCCTACATCAATGCACCTACAACTTCTTCTCTGCTTCTCATGGTAATCTGTGATCCTATTTTTTCCTACGCCTAGATTGTCCCCAGTCCCTAAAATGGCACATTGCTAACAAGTTCAAGTCTTCTTGTGTTTCAATGAAATTGTTTCTGAAGAAGGTATTGTCCCCCATGACAGAAGATATCTGATCCAGACAATAAGGTTCAAGATCAACCAAGGCTGAATCAGTAGAAACCTGAGGAGAGGAACTGCTATCAGCGTTCATAGCAGGAGGTTTGAATGTGTGTAGCAGCAACAGGACCTTGTCTCCTATCTGGTCGTCTAATTATATTTGTGAGTGTTACACCCAAGCCTTGCTGCCTTAGCTTGTATTCTGTCTGCGTTTATAAGGTCTGCAGCCTAAATTTTCATGCCATCAAGTCCCTGGAAGAGTAGGTTAAAAAATCTGGCATACCTAGTTCTTGGTGATAGATTTTCTGAAGCAGGGGCTGGAGCACAACCAGAGAAAGAAGTGTCTGAGAGCATTGGGAAATATGAGTGCTTCAGAATTATAAAGAAAATTTCAGAACACTATATATACAGCTAATTTAGAGGTCTACAGCAACATCAGCAACCAAAGGTGATCTGATACTAGCAGTAATGGCAAGACAACCTGTAAGGTCACATGGAAATCTGTTTTGCATTAGCAATCTGAACTGTCATCCCTTTGCACTTTGTAGATGTGCAATATGTATCTAGCCCTGGAAATTATTTTAGATTTCATTGCTAGCAAATCTGCAATTATTACACATGATGTTAGAACCTTAATGGATCTAACAGTATCTAACACTAGTCTAACACTTGTCATTCCCTCTTTGTGCTGCACCATTCAGAAATATAGATGAACCCAATTAGAGAATAACAAATTATATCAAATAAGGAAATACCGGAATAAACCCCACAAAATTCTGGACAAAAATCTACTAGCCAAGAGGTTTAGAGATATTGATTATACAGATGAGGAATAGAAAGGATATAGTGAGTAGGTTTGCTGCCAACCTTAGGTCTTTATTTCTGAATAGAAAAGGATGAGAAACAGTTGTAGGAAGAAGTAGAATCCTTAATATATAATCAATATTAGAATTTACTTGGTGTGATGAAGACTAATGGACAGATTTATCTTACTTAATTTTAGGAATAAGTTAATTTTCCAAACTGTCTGTGTCCAGTGTCATTGAAGGTACTCTGCTATCCATGTGAGATAGCAGTATTTGACTGGTAAACGTAAGAGAGAACTACCTTGCCCTTCTGAGGCAGCAGCTGAAGGTCAGAAAGCAAGGGCACCAGAACTAATATTAGATTGATTACTTATGTTTCTGCAGCTAAATTGTGCAATGGGTGGCAATGGATGAGGCTTATACACTTATAATGTAGTTGTCAGCACGTGATTAAGTATTACATGAGCTAGGTGCCTGCAATCCCACTGTTATTGGATATCTAGTCAGCGTAGTGGTTTATTAATTCAGTCCCTTGGAGATATGCACCTCTTGCCATTTGAAGGAGTACCCAAAGTTGTCCAAGACAGCTGCCCAGAAATGTTGGAAGTAATGAGGCAGCTAATGAAACACCTGATAACTTACAGGACGCTGTCTTAAAGAGAAGCATCAATTCTTCCATTTACACAAGTGAGTCATGCTGACTGGAGTCTGAAGATCTATTCAGCTGAACAAATGCATCTTAGACATTTCTGGGAGTATTTCTGTGTTTGTAGATATAACCAGAGTTTGCAGTTCAAAATGCACAAATGTTCTTTTTGCAGTCTGAAAGGAGAGAAATGAAGGCTAAAAATAAGGTATTTATAGGTTTAACTGAAATCATTAGGGAGAAATTTTGGAAATTTTTAAGCAGGAGTAAATTGAATGAGAATAATTTTGAAATGAAAGAATTCCTAATCATTATAAAGGAGAGAAAGCAAGAGTAAACTCATGACAATGGATAATAGACTTCTGTAGATTCAAAGAAACTCTGGGAAGTAAAGTCCCATAGGAAGGAAGTCTAAGAAAGAAAGTGTTTTAGACAGCTGATGATTCCTTAAAAAAACAATGTTAGGAACAGAAAGACAGAGAATTGCTGTGAAGAAGCATGATAGGAATTATAATGAGATTAAATGGAGTTAAATGTAGGATCTTGCATGACCTTAAACTACAAGAAAAAAAGTTGACAAAAATTAGATTGTAGGCTAAATTACTAAAGGAGAAGTAATGAAAGGCTAAGAATTAATAATTGAACACTAGCAAAATGTTAGCAAAATCAGAAAGACTGAGGCGCAAAATGAGGTACCTCAAACCATGGACATCCCAAGAGACCCAAAAGGGCATTTTTAGCGTATTTGAAGAAAAAAATAACAACAAGAGATAGTTCATTGCACAGTAAATGTAAAGCAGTTGAAGATTTTTCTGAATGACCAAAAGGTTTGAATGAATTTTTACTTCTCCTGAGACTACTTTGCTGTGATCACATAGCTAAAACAATGAGGGGTCTGAACAGTACATGCAAACCAAATTGGTAAGAAAGTGCTCTGGTAAGCTTAAAGACATCAAATCATCTTAACACTATTAATTTACCCGTGGGTACTAAGAGAACTAAATAAAATAATTACAGTTATCAGGGAAATTCCAAACAGAAAAAAAAAGAATACAGGTGGATAAACCTACTGCACATTTCAGAAAAGAGAAGAAGGACAGCTAAGAAGAACCTGAGTAACACAAACCAATATCAAACTTAATTTTCACCTACAGAAAACACATCAGGGTTTCTGGGAAAATAAGAACAAATGTGTACTTTATATTTTGAGTTTATTGGGATTCTGACAGTGTTTCTTATAAATGATCTAAGACATGGAATCTGCAGAAACATATTTTAGATTAAACTTCTAAAAGGCTATAAAACTGGTTATCTAATCAGGGTAGTTACCACTGAGGTGTTGCTGGGGTCTTTTTCATACAAAACAATCTAGTGGTTATAGTAATTTGCAGCATTAGCAATATCATGCTGTTGTATGTTGTGTAGAAAGAAATATTCAGCTAATATATGTATACACAAATAAAAATATTACTGAAAATACATACTATACAGAAATTGGACTGAACACCAGCCTGAAGAAGAAACAAAATTTGAAAACAAAACCAATGATCAACCAAAGTTTCCGATGTAAAAGATGAAAATAAGATGTAATAATTTTAAATAAATGTAAGACGTGCTAAAATAAGAGGAATTAATTTTTCATGTTCAAAGTAGATAAAAGTAGCTGTTGAAATCAATCACTCTAGAAGGTATTTAGTTTTGACATTTAAATGAAATCTCCTAATCAAAACTAGTTAATCAGCAAATTAGCTTATCCAGTGATGTAGTAGAGTATTCTACAGGAAAAGTATGCATACATAATAAAATGGGATAAATATCACGTGGGAATATTCAGATATAATTGATATAATGAGGCAGGGAAGCATCCTAGAGCTCCTTCATGCATTGTTTTCTGTTCATTGTGTCTTCGAAGTAGATATTCTTATGTGGTTCAGTTCACCTTAAGTAATTGCGTGGAACAAGATTTACTGAAGCAATCTTACAGAGATGAATTGCATGTTGATAAACTTCTTTGACATCTCAGATGAAAACTGCTGCATAAGGGCAAAATATTATATTGTGTTACTAACTCCATGTATCACAGGTATTATGGGATGAAAGCAAAGTGTAAACAAGGTCATCAGACTGATAATCTTTGCAGACCTTTCTTCACTCTGTCAACTGTATTTATAATTTGCTCAGTGTGTGCTTTTGGAACTACTGAGTTTCAAGAACTGTTCAAAATAATCTTCCTGCTCCACAGTAGGTGTTTGTTGCACTGTAATATTTCTTAAATATTATTAAAAAAAATGACAAAGGTTTGTCTCTTTGCATGGTGGATTTTCCACTAAAGATTAGCAACTTCCAAAAATTATTTAAAACAAAAAAGAAGATAAAAAATAACATTGAGAATAAAACATGTACCCTCAGTTTTCATGTAACTTCTGAGTCAATCGAAGTTGCGCGAGAGTAGAAAATAATCTTTATTCATAAGAAGTTTTTTTGATAATATAGAATCACAAATAATATTGAAAGATAAATCCTACTTGAGGATATTCTAATGGAAATCATTCTATATTCTTTCTACACAATTTCATAAAAAGAGAGAAGACAATTTCAGTTATTCAAATAGAATTAGTACCTATTTGTGATGCTTGTTTTCAAATTGGACATTCAATAGTATGAATCCAGTATAAACAGTAGCAGATGGAGAAATTAGTTATGTCCTCAGAGAAGAAAGTAATGCAATAAGGAAACAATGGCAATAAGATGCTTTTCATGCAATCTGTCTTCACAGTTACAAACCACATATGATTCTTTAGTAACATCTCTGCAGATGACATCCTTTATCAGAGGACAAATGCTGCAAAGTTGAGTTTTCAAACAAAAATAAACTATATTTTCTTTATGTAAGTATTATTGATGAATCTTATCCAACTTAACACCATTTATTAGCTACTCAAACCTCTGGTGGTAATTTTCTGCTCTTTTTGTATGTGATTCCATGGAAGATAACATCATACCATAAAGAAGTTGCCTTTTAATAGTGGTAATATATTTTGGTTTTTACCAAAATGCCTTAAAGTCCTGGGTTGATCCTGGTTGAATGCCAGGTACCTACCAAAGTTGCTCTACCACTCCCCTCCACAACAGGACAGGAGAGAGAAAATACAATAAAAAGCTTATGAGTTGAGATAAAGACAGAGAGAGATCCCTCACCGATTACCGTCATGGGCAAAACAGACTCAACTTGGGGAAATCAGAGTAGAATAATGAGAAGGAAAACAAATATTAAAATACCTTCCCCCTCACCCTTCCCTCCTTCCCAGGCTCTGCCTCCTTCCCCTAGGGTGCAGGGAAACAGGAATGGGGGCTATGGTCAGTTCATCACAAGTTGTTTCTGTCACTGCTCAGTGAGACAAGTCCTTCCCCTGCTCCAGTGTGGGGTTCTCCCACAGGAAACAGTCCTCCACGAACTTCTCCAGTGTGTGTCCTTTCAACAGGCTTCAGCACGGACCCCTTTTCACAGGGTATAGTCCTTCAGGTACAGGCTGCTCCAGCATGGATTCCCCACAGGGTCACAAATCCTACTGGGAAACTTGATCCAGCATAGGCTCCTCTGTCCATGGGAGTGTAGGTCCCTGCCAGGAACCAGCTCCAGTATATGTTTTCCACAGGGTCAAAGCCTTATTTTAGTCACATAATCAAAGGATATTCTGAGTTGGATGGGACTCACAAGGATCATCAAGTCCAACTCTTAAGTGAATGGCCCACATGGGGTTCAAACCCACTACCTTGGTGTTATCAGCAACATGTTCTAACCAACTGAGCTAATCTCAGGGTCATCATCCACCTGCTCTGTCTTGGGTCTCATGTATGGGCTGTGGGTGGATCTCTGCACCCCTGTTGACCCCCATGGACCGCAGGAGGACATCCTGCCTCACCATGGTCTTCACCACAGGCTGCAGGGGAATCTCAGCCCCAGCACCTGGAGCACCTTCTCTCCCTCCTTCTTCACTGACCTTGGTGTCTGCAGAATTGTTAATCTCATATATTCCCACTCCTCTCATCTCTGAGTGTAATTACCTCTGGGCAATAATTTTTTTTTCTTCTTAAATATGTTATCCCAGAGGTGTTACTACCATCTCTGACTGACTAAGCCTTGGCCTGCAGCAGGTCTGTCCTGGAGCCAGCTAGCATTGGCTCCATTGGACATGGGAGAAGCTTCTGTCAGCTTCTTACAGAAGCCATCCCTGTAGTCGCCTACCCCACTACCAAAACCTGGTCGCACAAACCCAATACAAGGGCTTTCTCCTTCTTGAAGCATGAGAGTGCCAATTGTCGTTTTTCTTATTTAAGTGACAGAAAAAAAATGACAGTGTGTAACTGGATACTAATTTACTGTCATAATTAATACTTCCAATATTTCTTTTCACAGACTTATTATCAAAATGTTAACAACAGCTGAAGTTCTTGGGATGCATCATAAACTTCTTAGGGAAGATTGGAATTTCCAGTTGTTTTTATTTTTTCACAACCTTATATGTGCTAAAATCCCTCAAACTCTTCTCAGTTTGAGAGAAGAATCAGATGGTAATTCACTTCTCTGGGCTTTCTTAAATCTTTTGTTCTGGTGGGACAACTTCTAACTTTTAATCTTTGGTGGTTCACTCTTTTAAGTTTTTGGAAGATATAAAATAACTGATGAAATCAGGGAAATAAGACTAGCACACTTGCTGATATGCAGGCTTATACTATTTTGAATTGGTTTTTTTACGGGATACTATTAAACTCAAGCTATATGTTTAGCAACAATGACATAAAAATGTAATTTTCTGCTTATGAAACTCCCCCCCCACAATTAACCCCCCCGCCACAATTCTGTGAGTTTTTCATAACTTTAGTAATACAGATTGTTTCCTGCCTCTTCCCTGAAAACAAGGTCCACTTCCTACCAAACAAGATCTGTTTTGATCAGAGCTGACTCTGTCCTGTTTCCACTCTTGCCAGCACCCTTACTTACTCTTTGATTTGTCGTACGAAGAGGTTTCCACACAGGCTGTTCTGTTGAATGATGATTTGCTGTTTGAACCTTTAAACTCTCAAAGACGAGGACACAATTGTGGTAGATTTTAGTGTTCATTGAATTTTCTTTTTTTGATGTCTTATTACAATGTTCATGGGGTTTAGAGGTACTCAGTATAAACCTTTTGTTGTGATTATCTGCTTTGCTCTGATGTAGTCACCCATAAAAGCCATTTCTTGACTTATAAAATTTTTCATAATAAGTCATTCTCGGAATCCAGGGTAACCAAGTGTAACCTAAAGGCCAAGAGTAGTACACATGTTCTGGGTCATATTGCTGAAATCTTATATGTACTATTTATGTATTTAAAAAGTCAGAATCCCTTTAGAAAAAAACCTTGGATAGTGGAGTATGGTGTTGGGATGTGTAGTCTCCACATGGCACATTTTGTTTGGGTATTTTAAAAGCTATGATGTTCTGGTTCCTGTCACAGTGTTCAGATAATTTCTGAGACCTGATTAAAATGATGGTTACTCTATCATATTTATAGTGCCAAAATCTTATATTCGAATGATATAAAAATATTTTATTGTGTTAAATGCGTGCATTTATTTATTATATATTTATTTTTATAAACTCTAAATTTAAGAATTTTGCCCTTTGATTCGAAACAGATGTCTTACAAATAAGCTTGTATTATCTGTGGAGAGATGTAAACAATGTTGCTAAGAACTCAGTACTTCATGATTGTCCTGGGATGCTTTTTCAGTCATAATGTATATATTATCTCATAAACAAAACTGAATACGAAGGAATCAATTTTGCACAATAACAATAAATTATTTGTGTTTTGCTATATATTGTCTTCATATCCCGGTCATAATGTTCTTGAAATTGTGAAAAGGGTACATTGTTTCAAATTACAATTTCTTTGAATAATTTTTCTTTTTGCTTTTACCACACTGTGAACTTCTAAGACATAATGACACATAATACAATATTTTTCATTGTATATATTTTTCATATATATTTTGTATTGGAGTTGCAAACCCCTGAAGCTTGCAAATGGTGTTTTTAATAGAGTCAATTTGCATAACAACAGTACAGTACAATTTGATTTGTTTTAAAGGACAAATTACTGAAACTTTTATTTTATTTTAGATGTGAAATATTTGATATGATTGTCAAAACCTCTGCTCATTATCAACATGAATAGTAATCTTTTTGGGTTTTTTTTTGGATAGGTTTTTATGCCAGCAGTGACTTGGCAAAGAATTTTTAAAATCTCTCAGGCTCTCAAGACCATGTATTCTGTCTCAGCAAGTATTGTAAATAGTATAATAGCTCTTTGCAGTCATAATACTACGTTGCAATTTAAGGTCAACTTGAATTTGAAAAATTTAATGCAGGGTGTAAAAAACAGTTGTTTGCTTAGAGTTCTTTACAGGCAACTTTCAATATAGTATTTAATTGCTGTCCCCTTGTCTTAAGAACTGTCCTTTTGTTTTAAGTTTTGGAAGGATGGGGTTGTCTTAACTTGCAGGACTAAATGGTGTTGTTGACTCCTACAAAATAAGGAAAGCATTTCTTTTATCCACCATAGATGTTTGTGATATTCAACCATTGAGGAAAATCAAAAAACAAAACAAAACAAAAAACCTTCTCTTAAGTTACACATAGATAAAAAAGGAACATATCTTTTCTTTTGCAAAAAATATATATTTAATTAGTCTCAAAAGTATATATGGTGTACAGTTTCTTTTTCTTCTTAAAACAGATGCTTTGATTAGAACAACCATGAAATTAAGTAACAGTCTCCAGTTTTCTTTTCCTTTTTTTTTTTTTTAACATCTGAGGCCAAATACGGTGATGTTACATGCTGTTCCATGACACAAATAACTTACAGAGTCTAAGGGCATAACAAAGATGATACATAATGAAAAATTATAAAGGAGAAAATGGCTTGAGGTATTAGAGATAGGTAATCATTCCAGCAGTAGGGGAAGGGTGATATCAGACCAGGAAGGAAGGCTAAAGAGGCATGAATGAGAGATGTGCAATGAAGGCTAGTTATGAAAGTTGAGAAAAAATAATTTAGAGGAGTTACATGCTGAAACTTAAATATAGCTTACTTTTAATGTGCAAGATAAAAAACACTTATGAAACAAGGAGTGTTGTGAGAGTTAGAAGTTTGAAATAGGTGCTTTTGGATAAATTTAGGGAGGTGAATGTGTAATAATTATCAGTAGTCCATAGCGTCCATGCCTTAGTGAAATATGGAGTTCTGATATGAATTTGTGTATTGACAGGATTAAAACTGGTTACACAAACTTATAGGTAGGAGCTTTTATGCATCAGCAACTTCATAAATACAAGCCCCCAAATTTCCTAAATAGATTTTGATGGACAATTGGCTGACCTTATCTTGAAAAATTGTGCATAATAGTCTTGCTAATATACAGCAATCAAAGATATAACTCTTCCATTTAAAAATCTAACTTTCTTAAAATTAGTTCCTCTTAACTCTTTCATTTCTACGTTACCTATGATATATATCAGCAGTTTTCCGGTTGTTCTGTAGTTTTAAGTTTGACCTTTCTCTAATATTCTTCACTTCTCAGTTTGAGTTCTGATTCTCTTGGCAGGACCAACATGTTCCAGAGTATCTACAGTTTCAGTCCCTTTTAGATTTATAATTCTATCATTATAGTCATTGCTACTAATATGACACATAGGTATCAGAGCTACAACAGAGCTTTGGCTATTTCATGATACAGAGCCTGAATAACTCCAATTTGATCAACCAGCTCTGGGAGGATCAGTAGGTCGAGACCATAGACACATTTACTACTTTAAAGATCATCAAGTCCCAACATCCCCTGCCATGGGCAGGTCCACCTCCCACTAGGTCAGGTCTCTCAAGGCCTTATCCAACCTGACCTTGAACACTGCCAGGGATGGGGCATTCACAACCTCACAGTAAAGAATTTCTTCCTTATATCTAATCTAAATCCCCCTCTTTCCAATTGTGTCCATTACTCCTTGTCCCATCACTACAGTTCCTGATGAAGAGTCCCTCCCTTTGGTCCCCCTTCAGTTACTGGAAGGTTGCTATGAGGTCTCCACACAACCTTCTCTTTTCCAGGTTGAACAGACCCAACTTTCTCAGCCTGTCTTCACAGGGTAGGTGTTCCAGTCCTGCTCTAGTTCCTAGAAACCTAGGAAAAGACATGATGTTCTGTGACAGCAGCTGGAAGGTTGGCAGGATATCTTAGGCATCTTAGATTCCTGTGTTCAGACACTAACTAGTTATACATGGGCAACTTTACTGTCTCATGGTGGAATTGTGCTCTAAAGTCAATTAAGTGGACAGGTTAGCTATCCTTTGACTTTGCTAGGCATTTTGGTATGCTCACTGTAAACATCCAAACTTAGGTGTGTTTATCTTCCACTGAATGTTTAGCTTTTTCTGCTAATAACTCCATTTGATATTGCAACAGAACTACAATCTCTCACCTACAATTTAACAGGCAATGTTTTTCTCTATGCCCTTAGTAACAACTGTTTGGAGTGGGCTAGAAGGGGGATTCATAGGAAAAAATGAAAATATCATTCCACTATAAAATTCACTTTTAAACATATCAGTGTATAAGGGAAGAAATAGTCTCTTTACAGTCTTACACTTTTGGGTGTCACCAGTTGGTTTTTAAAATGCATGATGTGCAATGAGAAAATTTCGAAGTTCTCAGGGTTCACTCATGAACAGAGAAAACATCTTTCCACCCAGCTCATTTAGAGTGATTAGTTGTTTATCATGTATTAAAACAACTCAGTGATGGTTTTAGAAGGTTGGGGGGGGGGTTAATACTAAATCCGCAAAGACAAGGATGATGACTTCATAGTTTCCCCAGGAAAGAACAGAAGCTTGTTTTAAAAAAAGGTTCTAGAAGGCAGAAAGGACTATTTTCAATCATTGGAAATGCCTAAAGTTCTAATTTATGTACAAATGCATGCATATTTATATATCCTCACTGAAATAAATGACCAGGAAATGCTATTAACTGTAATCTACTGGGCTGCAGAGGACTTTGCTGCCAGTGAACCCATCCCAGTGGTAAGAGGGGGAGATAAAATTTGTATGCATCTAGTTGAACCTGAGAGGAAGGTAGGCTGAGGGGCCTTGTGATTTCAAAAAAGTGCAGGGAGTTAACAAGAACAGAACTCTTCTTCCTTCTCAGAAGCACAAGTAATTGACTGCGAGAAGTGCTTCTGTTGCGGGTATTGATCAGTGACAGTTAGAGATGTTCTTTACAATCACTCGCCCTGTGAGGCCTAATTAACAAAGGCTGGCTTGCTGAATTAGATAAAACTCAATGTCCACTGAAATTAATGTGATGCTGTCTAAGTGTCCTTCAACTATTAAAGGAAAATCAAGTTTAAGTGGAAGAAACGAGCAAAGTCCTGTTAAGGGCTAAAACAATTGTGACTGGAAAAGTGGATTAAGACAACAGATTTGCAAGGACGATGCAAGGCACAAAGACACTCTTAAAAAGTGCCACTTCTTTTCCTTGTTATATTTTTAATAGTGTTTATGCTATTTTACTAACAATTTTTTTTTTCCCTGGGAATCACTGAATTGCAGAAGAAGCAGAGACAGAGCCATGAAAGTGTTTAAAAAATGAAATAACTTCTTGGCTATACAGTACTACCCAGCATATCTCTGGATACCACCTTCCTGAGTGGTCAAGAAACTGACCACCCAGATGATGGGAGTAAAAAAAGAGTGAGTTATTGTAAAAGCAAAAACATGGGTAAAGAAAGGATGACTTTGGACCAAGAAAAAAGGTATCATGGAGACACAGAGAACAGTTTTCTTCAACCCTGGTACAGGGTCCTTGGTTTTATTCTGATAAAGGTTTCACTGAAGCCAGCACCACTGGAGCTTCCACGCTCAGAGTCCTAGATTCACAACAGAAACAGGACTAAATCTGTATTTAATTTGCAGGACCAGTAAGAGTTGTGAGGTTTGCAGACTTGTTTAACCAGGTGTGAAGGTCCTGTGTTATAGCCAGATTTATAAATACGCCCCCAGAGGAGCCTAAACAGACCAGTTAATCACAATCACCAAAACTTTCAACCAGATACTTTATAAATCCATTTTGTAATAATAAAAATGATTATGTCACAGCTAGTACTGGATCTAAAAATGTCAGTGCACAAGAGAAGAGGCATATGCAAAATTCAATGGGGTTTGTAAAACTCATATACTCAGTTTAGAGCTGTTCATTGTCTTTAATGTGGGCTATTCAGCAGTGCATGTTTCCTTAGATAAACTACCTATTCCTTACCCTACCCATTTCTGCATAACCTCTTCATACATGGACTGTTTATTTTCTCAGATAACCTTTCTATCTGTAATTGAAATAAGGTGGTGATTTTTTCCTCAGATACACATTTGCATTCTTTTAAAACATGGGATCTTCCATATGTTTTTTCAAGTGTGGTTTAAGATAGTTTCAGTGTATATTTGGCCAACTACATATTCTTTGCATTCCGAGATTTCACATTTACCTTATTCACAGTTTACTGGAAATTGATGTAACATTCCCACAGTTACAGAGTTCACAGGAAATTCTGAATCGAAAGGGACCCACCATTAAAGAATATGAATGTATGTACAGTGCCTTCATAACTACTTCTTATTAATACCTTAACTGTTTAATTTATGGTACTTTTAAAGGTAGTTGTTAATCTTTTTTCACATAAATTTATTTGATTTTCATCAGGCTACAATCTCAGACTACTGAGATTGTTAGGCTACTTTTCCCATGGATGATGAGAGTCTTCAAAGGTAGAGCATAGCTCTGTAAATGTTCATTCAAAACCATAAGCCCTGAATCCCAGCTAGTGAATCAACCTGTTGTCAGGGAAAAATCCGCAGGTATAATCCATGAGGGGAAGGGAAGTATGCACTTATATTTATGTGCCAAATCAGTAAGATTATTTATAGGAGCAACATTTTCTGGATCCCTTTCCCCACCCACGATGTAGGGCGGCCCAGTTCTAGTTCCGTTTCCATCTGAAGAACCATTGTGATGCTTTGAAGGATGGGGAAAGGGAACTCCAGGGGTTTCTCAGGGGTCTTTTCAGGCCCTGAGCCTGGAGGGGAGAGATGCTCCCCCTCCCCCCCCCCCCGCACGTGGCCCCATGGCCGGCACGGAGACAGGACACCAGGCGTGGAGAGGAGGCAAGAGAGCGTTTATTGTTGGGGATGTTACATTTATAGGGTTTAGGAGGATTCACATAGTAACCAATTAGAAGTCTCAAGGGGCTTACAGGAACACCCAATCACAGGAAGGAGTTAACAAAGGCCAATGGGAAACACCTCAGGACACCTTCCCAGGACATTCCTGCATGGATAACAT
>NW_020884872.1:21446748-21616764 GCF_003945725.1 Corapipo altera
CCCCCCCGCACGTGGCCCCATGGCCGGCACGGAGACAGGACACCAGGCGTGGAGAGGAGGCAAGAGAGCGTTTATTGTTGGGGATGTTACATTTATAGGGTTTAGGAGGATTCACATAGTAACCAATTAGAAGTCTCAAGGGGCTTACAGGAACACCCAATCACAGGAAGGAGTTAACAAAGGCCAATGGGAAACACCTCAGGACACCTTCCCAGGACATTCCTGCATGGATAACACGGGGGCTGTGCAGGAAGAAGAAATGTGTTTGCAAAGAGACCACCAAAAGCCATTTTAAAACCTGTTTAAACCACAGCTTTCCCATATAATGCAGGTTTAGTGCTACAACATTTAGGTTAGTTTAAATGATCAAGACTGAAATAAAGAGACCTATAAGCTAAGGGAGAAGGAAGTGTTGCTTCAGTGATATTCTGGCTTTGGAACAGACTTTGATATCCAGTGACAGCAGCTGAAGTTTTTATTGTACTCTGAGGAAGACTATTTGGCAGAATGCGCCAAAACCTCATGCTTTCAGAAGTCAGCACTTTTAAGGCATGCACTGGGTAGACCCCAAATCTACCAGCTATAAACTAGTCTCTCCCTTTCCTTTCTTTGATTTTAGTGACATTTCATGAAATCTGAAATGTCTTAAATGATACTTCATCTGCCAGTTTACAGTAATTGCTCACCATAAGTGAGAAAATTTTGAGAGAGAAAGAAATCAAAGTCTTGTCATCTTCAGGACACAATAAGTTGAAAGTAATGTAATTTGGGAGATGAAGTCTGTCATAATTAGCCACCATCAATACTTTTTTTCTCTCTCTGTTAATCATTGTGCGTTCATAAGTAAAAACCCCAAAGCTTAATTTGGTGGAAAGTATCTGCCTTTTTGATAAGACACTGGGAAACACAGAACAAAGAGTTTTGGTCACCTCAGCCTTCCTGTAACTTTTTGAGGTAAAGATCTCAGCATTGGCAAGAGGATAAGCTCTGAATCTAAGAGATTGCCCATGAACTACAGCACAAGAATCACTCCAGTAGATTTCTGGTGCTCATAGGATCAATGACATAAGCTATAAGGTTTTGTACAGCAATGCACAGCAGTTTGCTTAATATCCGCAGGTATTCAAACAGCAGATAGTCTTTTAAACACTTTGAAAAATGCTAGCTGTCAAATGACAGCAATTTATACATCCTCTTTTTTTATACTGTCATTTTTCAGAATCAGGTTTTGTTATATGTAAAGTGATTTAGATCAATAGCTAGAAATCAGCTTGTATTGTATTGATTTGCTGAGAAGATTATGTATGAAGATGACAAGTAGTAATGGCTGACACAGACCAATTTCCAATTGCCTAATGGATTTAACACTTTTCAATTCTGTGAATATGAGTATTGAAAGTATTTTAAATATTTTTACAGTATACTCAGTAACAATAAGAATACAATTTGCAGAGCTTAAACTATAAGCATTGGTATGAAAATATAATTTTTATCCTTTAAGCATCGTTTGGTAAACAATTAATAAGCTAAGGATGTGTAGAAAGCAAACTTGTTACTTGGTGTTAAATGTTTAAGAATGTGTGGCTTAACAACAGCTATAGAAAAAAAAATCATCAAAAAATCAGTTCTATGGCAAACATGAGGTAAGTAATGGGAAAATGTGACAGAGCATAACTGATGCTTCATTTATGATACAGTATCTAAGCTCCATTCATTCAACTCTTTTTATTAAGAAACCTGTATCCATTCTCAGCTCACAGCAGTTGAATAAAATGCAGCATCTAAAATGACGATTATGGGGGGTTTTATTCTAAGTCTTGTCACTGCCAAGTACTTCTTCTTTTTTTCTCCCCACTTGATATGAATGTATAAAAGGAATTATTTGAATTGAATCAATTGGAACAGTCCATGTCACTGGGGGTGCTGGTGGATGAGAGGCTAGACATGAGGTGGCAATGTGCACTTGCAACCCAGATGTGTAATTATATGGATACGTAATTATAATTTTTTTATTTTTTAATTGCAGAAAACAACCAGCATATATGTACTTCACATGTACTTGTTATCCAGAATATTTGAGAAAATGAATGCTTAAAGATCACAAAGTTCTCATGTCATTACTTGGTTTCTATTGAATTTTAATAAGTAAAGTTTCAAGAGCTTGTCTGCAAGTAATGACAATATATTAGGATGTGAATGGAAGTGTCTTAAGAACAGCTGGGAGAAGTATTGGAAGTATTAGTGGGAAAATTTTGTACAACTCTTATTAATGACATGATTTAACTTCTGTCAAACTTCCTGACACTGTTGGTGAGGAAGTCAGCTATGGAAGGTACCCCATTGGACCTGCTCTTTGTTAACAGAAAAGGACTGGTAGGTGATGTGATGGTTGGAGGCTGTCTTGGGACACAGCAATCACAGAATGATAATTTTCAATTCTTGGAGAAGTAAGTAGCAGGGTCTGCAGAACTGTTACCTTGGACTTTGGTGTGTTTAGGAGACTGGTTGATAGAGCCCTTAGGGGGCAGTCCTGAAGAGCAAAGGAGCCCAGAAAGGCTGAACATTTTTCAAGAAGTAAATTTTAAAGGTACAGGAGCATCCTCCCCATGTCCTGAAAGACTAGGGGAAGAAGACTGCTCTGGCTGCCCAGGGAATTGGTGGGGTCACCCTCCCTGGAGGCATTTAAAAGACCTGTTGTAGTGGTTTGAACCAGGTTTTCCCCCTGAAGCTAAGAAAGTGGTAACCCCCAGAGGGTGGTAAGCCTTGAAGTTTTGAAGTTTTAGACAATGAGTACTTCTGCAAAATATAAACATATCACAACCAAACGGAAGAGAACGGTTGTTGTAGTTTGGTGGTAGAAGTGGTAGCCATGTTGTAGGAGTCACGAGGAAGGGGGCTTGGAGCCCCTTGGGGCCTCTGGGGCCCCCCAGCCCCAGTTGGGGGCTGCGGAGACTTGGAACAGTGTTAGACTAAGCTAAGTGTCTGTAGTTGAGCTGGGAGATGTTTCTCCACTGTGAGCCGCAGCAATAAATACTGAAAAGCGGCAGCAGAGCAACATCGGCCGGAGAAAGTGGCAGAGAGCCAGGAAAGATAAGACCAGCAACAAAGGCATGCAGCAAGAGAGAGAACTCCTGGAAGGAGAAGCGAGAGAGAGACAGCAGCAGAGAGACAGAGTTGGGGTAAGGACTGAATAAAGACCCCAGACTCCTTTGAGACCCCTCCTGGAAAGGAGGAAGTTGATGGACTCTTACTTGAAAGACCTTTGGAGTGCTACAGCACTTGCAGAAAGGAGCTGAAGAGCTCCGAGAGGAATGCGGAGAGGGTAACCTTGGCCGCCCCCCCTTGCCACTGCTGCCAAGGTGGCAGCCTGAGGCAGAGCACAGGAGCTCTGCAAAGGGGAATTTGAATTCCCTGAAGATAAGGACCGTTGCGAAGACCCCTGAGCTTCGTGATATGACGTGGGGATAGCGCCCCTTTGTCCTGGGAAACACAGCCCACAGAAGACCCCTCATTTGGAGACGACGGGGCCAAGGGGGCTTGGACACCCCCCTCATGTGTTCTGGTAGAAATCCAGTCACGGTTGCTGCTGCATGAGAAGAGGATAGATGACTGCTGCACTAGAGAAACTGTTGCTCTGAGAGTGGAAAGGATCTTTCCTTCTTCCCTCCTGGACTTTTATTTGGAGGGGAGAAGAGATTTGATCCATTGTAAATACTTATGTCACGGTAGAGATAATTAATACTGCATATAATATATTGTAGTATTTATTTGTACAGTCATTGTAATATATAACCCTTCCCCCTACTTTGAGTCTGGTGTGTTTGTCTGGAAAACCCATCTCACACTGGGTTGAGATGTGGGAGGGGGAATGGAGCTAGGGAATTAGATTTTGGGGATCTCAAACCATGACACCTGTACATGTGACACCTAGGGGCATGAGTTAGTTGTGTCTTTGGCACTGCTGGGTTAATGATTGGACTCAACAAGCTTAAAGGTATTTTCTAATGTAAATGATTCTATGATGGTATGATTCCTTAGATTTCACAAAATGTCACAGTATATAATAATGTAATAAAATTTTTATTGAGGCAATGCATTATAAAAAAAGTCTACCAATCAATAGTGTTGCAACAGTTGGTCACACAAAAATAAAATAATTATTTCTTAACAGAATTAAATTATTATAGAGTCTTTCAAAATTTATAGGTATTTATTCATACATTCTGGGCACTATATTTTACCTGACAGGAATCTCAGTTTATACACTCTTTTTACTTAGCTTTTGTTGACAGTTCACACATCGAAGACTTCACTCATCTCCTATTTGCAGTACAGTGTCGTAGAACTACCCACTCACCATATAGAATTGGGTACTAACACAAAACTGTGAAGGTATTAACGAAACAGGAAATAACCACATCTGATTTCCTTCCAGTTCCTTCTAATGGAAGATTATAATTTCACAACACCTAAGTGAACAATATATATTTTGCTTTCTTCATGTCTGGCTTGCTGAACTCCTTTAGCCTTACTGAGCCAATAAGAATTTGTTATGTCCTAACAGTTTTCAAAAACCATTTACCACTACTACCAAGTTACCCACAGGAAATTTCACTCTGGTGCCAGGTAACACCGGCCATGGAGATCATCTGGATGACTTTATACAAAATTTTATCAAAGGGACATATCACTCAGCAAAAGAATTTAAATCAGAAGATCGAGTGCAAATATATTAATGTATTTTTATCTTAGTATGAAGATTGTTATCTCCATAAGAGCTAAGTCTGTCTGCCTAAAAAATATTGTCTGGGGTTTGTATCTTAATTTACTCTTCCTGAACTACTACTGAGGACAGAGACTCATTGCCACCTACATGGAAAACTAAGTGTTCAAAAATCTTTTAACCTTAGACTCTCAGTTTTTTCACTCACTCTATGCTGCTTTACCTGGTGAGTGCAAATGATATCTTCCCAAATCATGCTGTAGCCATTGTGCTCTGTCCTGTTCCAATTATATTTTTTGCTTGTAACTCACAGCAGTCAAATGAAAGAATACCAAGAAATTAAATGAAGGATATGCACTACAAAATTAATGTTAGTTCATTCTATACCTTTTTAGTCTTTCAGTGTGTTTAAAATAATAAAGGACTGTGTAGGCACACAGTTGTCTACCACATGTTCCTAGGAGCATGTAAAACACCACATGATTCAGCTCTGTAAATAGTAGGCCAAAATATTTTGCCCTTTTCAGGTGCATGAGAAGTACAGTCAGAAACTGGCTAAAATAATGTTTAATTCTGTCATTTACTACTGGAATATTAATAGTTACTATATTTTATGATAAATTTAAACAATTTATATAATCCCTCTGAATGCTGAATTTCTCTTGTTGTACTGCATCATTCTGTCCTGAAATTTACTGCAT
This sequence comes from Corapipo altera, assembly GCF_003945725.1. Taxonomy (NCBI): domain Eukaryota; kingdom Metazoa; phylum Chordata; class Aves; order Passeriformes; family Pipridae; genus Corapipo; species Corapipo altera. Next base: position 21,452,173 of record NW_020884872.1, read on the forward strand.
AGAATTAGCGGAGTTAGTCACCAAGATAACAGCAGTTTCACCATGTATTCATCAAGCATTTCCACATAATGAAATAATTTATTAATCTGTTTAAATGTTCTGTTTTCAGACATCCCCTACAGACTGATACCTGTGAAATAGTGGCTGAAAGTAGAATTAATGATTGCTACAAGGATGTCTGACACAAAGGTTTCTTCTTTTTTTTTTTTTTTAATTTATCTTTCCACTGTGTAGTACTGAATTACAATACTTTTTTTCAAGAACAGCAATCCTATAGTACAATGTATTTTTGTATGATTAGACTCTAAAAAGTTTACGAAAGCCTATTTATTAGAAGAGATTTCTTGGAAAGGAATTTTTTTCCCCGAACATCGCATTGTTTCATTTTGACAGAAAATATTTTTGTTTCTTTTGCTTGTGTCATTATTTTAATACTGTTTTATATTTTTCTTCCACAAAATTGTTTAATCAGTTAAATTTAAAATAGAAACTCAAATTTAAATGTATATGTGTCTAAAAAAAATGTACTTCTATTTTATGGATGAGTATACAAAATATGCAGTAAAGTCAATGAAATAAAATTATTTACATCTGAGGAACATAAAAAGATCTTTGAATGTATTGTGTAATTTCTGCTTATTCAGTTGAATATCATATGGAGACATCTTTTCAGTAGTTGATAGGTCAGAGCAGCATCATATAACTAGTTACATATGGAGTAAAGTACTGAAGTAATTGATTTGTGTTACAATTTCAGTTTCTTTCAGTTTCTTCTTTCTTTCTCAGTAGAACTGAGAAGGACCCTACATAGCAGCCTGTTCTGAAGGTCTGAATCAGTGTCCATCAGGGCTTCTCAGTTTCCCTGGCCATGCAAGCAGCCTAAATTACTAACTGAAACTGATGGCTTAACTTCCTGTATGAATAAAAGTGCATGAGATGGATGCCATGATAATTTTTCTTTCTTGGTGTTTCTGTTGACTATCTTACCTCACAGGGTGATATGAGAATAGATTCTCTAAAAATCCTGGAGCTATGGCAGTGAGGAGTGGAGCATAAATACCTGTGTGAAGCTCTGCTCCTAAGTGAGAATGGGTGACATGCCAAATTAAAATGTCTTTCCAAAAGAAGAAAAAGGAACACTCAGGTACATGGATTTATAAAGTATAATGCTGAAGATTACGGGTTAAGCCAACAATAAAAAAAAAAGGGAATTTTTTTTTTCTTACCATTTTTCACCTTTATGTTTTTACCTGAAACTTGATTCAGAGGATCACTTAAATAATATAAATATATGAAACTATTCACATTGCTCAAAGAAACTGGGGTACTTTTATGAGCGAGGGATACTTGATTAAAACACTTGCATGTGGAAAGGAAGGTATGATTGTATTTGCAGTGCAAGTATGTCTTCTCTTTCCCTCTCTCTCCCTTGAAAAAATTGACCAACTCATCACAACACATCTATTAAGTGAACCCCTTTCAATTAACATAATGACATTTATATTTTCAACAATGATGGTGGCAGAAAAGATAAGAACTGATAATACTGAAGCAATAAAGAAGTCAGAGGTGTGAACTGACTATTACAGATATGAAGGGAAAACATGCTGGAAGAATAAAACTTACAAATACTGTGCAGTTGTTGAGGACTACTACATCAGACAATTTTACACAGGCCTACCATGACCTGTAGACTTGGTTAGTTACTTAGAAACTTTGGTCCACTTTGCAGATGAGGAGGTAATGATCAGATTTTCATGGATATTAGGTAGGTTTCATCTCCTTTAATACTGAATATTTACAATGTAGGTAGCTAGATCTGAACCTGTGATCAGTGATTTCATTGGTAATGTCAGGGACTACTGGGATATTTCAGAGAGTGAATGTCTACAATGTGTTTGTCAAATGTTTGTAGTAAAAATTTGCTGCCAATGTGATGCCTCAATTGTTACATCATAAACATAACCCTTAAGATTTAGGTCATACTATAATGAGTAAGACAGTTGGTGTACAGTACTGTAAGTCATAGAAAAAACTTTACATTTGCAACATTCATTCAAGGAATTTTCTTTTTTCTTTCTTCAGTTTTTCTTCTCACAACTTTTCCTCTCATAATTTTTCCATTCTGCTTTCTTGTTGCAGAAAAAGGATCACACACAAAATCACGTACACATGTATTTATGTATTTGTTTGACTACTTCAGAGATAGTTCATTTCTGTCTCTTAGTGTGAAACAATATTTTGTTCTTTATTATAAAAATATGTGTTATTTAAAAGAGTTCCTCTACAACTGAACGCTTGGAGTTCACTAGAAATAACTTATCAGCACATTTCTGCAGCTTGAAAAGGAAATGGGTGGTATGGTTAGTAGCAGACACATAATTTGTGATGAAAAATAGTGGGAAAATAAAAATAATCCTTCTTAATTGTTTCAGTGGGAGCTATTTCTCCACGTTTCCATTAATTCTCATCTCTCCTTCTGTTTTTTTCCTCGATCTCTCTTCCCAGTCAAGCACCTCTTGTCTTACAGTGCCTGGAGATGGATAAACAGTGAGATACAACAGCAGAGAAAGTGAATAATGCATCTCCAGCATGTAGGTACCCTTAGCATTTATACAGCAGCTGCTTCAGACAGGTTTTTTAAAATTGAATGTAGAAGACAGGTTTTCTGAGGTGCAGATATAATTTTCAGATCATGCACATAAAATAAAAGTGTTATCATACCTTATGATTGTTGTATGTGTAATATTTAGTAATCATTATGAAGTAACCACTTACGGAAATTGTCCTCCTCTGATATTTGTCAGACAGCTGGAATTTACCCAGTAACCCCAATTTTAATATTTTTGGTTGTTTTGGAGATTGCTTTTTTCCCCAGTGAGGGAGTTAATTCTTTTCACGCAGCCATACAAGTGAGTTAGATTTCATGAGCGGAAATTTTGCAAAATTAAGACCAAAATTAATGGGGCAGTGAGAGGAACTAATAAAATTTATGAGACTGAAGACAGTCTCTGAAAGATCTTGTTAGAAGTACCTAATGAAGCAAAGATAGAACAATCTACAAAACCCCAAAAGAGAACTCCACAGTGGAGAAGAAAAGAGAAGTTTTGCTAAGCAAGAAACTGTGTATAAGGAGGGTGGGCAGAGAGGAGCTGGTAGAAATTTGTGTATGGATAGGAAATCTAAAGGAAATATTTCAACCTTTTATTTATGTCAACGAAAAAAGTATCAAGATTTTTATGATGTCAGAATAAAAAAAAATAACAAAAATATTAAACTCTATGAAAAATGTCAATATAGATATTTTAGAATACTTAAAGACAAAGATAAAAGTCCTATGTAGATTAATACTTTGAAGACCCAGAGCAACAGTCTGAAAAGGCCTAAGTATGCAAGAAATACAAACATTACAATGTATGAAGAAAAGATTATTGAAAGAATGGGTAAGACCTGTCTCACTCAGTTGTCTATTCTACCTCTTTACAAGGCTAAAAATTCTAGAACGAATGAAAGCCAAGAATCAGTAATGGAGGAGGAAAAGAGAAGAAAAGCCCCAAACAACCCATAATTACCAATGTAGAGTACTGAATTTTTGTTTTTACCAACGATGAACTTGCCAAAGAGAGACTTGCTGATGTTACTTTCAAAAATATATTTTTTCTAATTTTAGACATAGAAGAATTTGTTTCTAAGACTGCAAATATGATGGTTTTGGGGTAAAAATAAATTTTTATATATAAATACATATTTTATATATAATTATATAATAACATAATATATATGTATTTAAGAAGCATTTTTTAGACTCACTGTTAAGATTAGGCAAAGCAATCCAAAGGACTATCTTAGGAACATAAGAGGAAGCTCCAGCATCACATAGGAAAAGATCTATAAGAAATCATTCCTGTACTGCAGTTGGGCTCAGTAGATTTTATACCTATTTTCTCTTATTTCACACAGCTTTGGGTAGTGTTAAGATGTGGGCTTACTTTTCCTTAAGATAAGGAAATCTGTTCCTTACTATGCAGAGATATTTCTCCCTGCAAAGTGACAATGGCATAGCCTCCAGCATTACTTTTCTTTCAGTGGTATATACATTTATAGACAGTGTACTATTTAACTTCTGATCTAAGATATGAAAAAAGGAACTTTAATACCACTTATTTTTGTCTTTCAAACAATCTTTTAGGAGAAAGATAATTAAACATGAAATCCACTTTCTTGATAGCAGTTATAACCACAACTTCAGTGCCTTTAGGTTTCAAGATACTTAACCATATATAACTAAAACTACTACAAGACAAAAGATGACATTGTTCACTTAACCCACCAGTGAGCAGGCTGGGAGTGTACAAGGAGCTGGGAGGAGACACAGCTGGGACAGCTTATCCCAACTGACCAAAAGGGGTGTCATGCTCAGCCTGTAAAGTTGGGGAAGAAGGAGGAAGGGGGCAACTTTCAGAGTGATGGCATTTGTCCTCCCAAGACACTGTTACATGTGGTGCAGCCTGGTTGAGCACCTGCCTGCCACTGGGAAACAGTAAATGAATTCTTTACTTTGCTGGCATGCACAGCTCTCACTTTACCAATTAAACTGTATTTATCTCAAGCCACAATTTTTCTCACTTTTGGTCTTTTGATTCTCTCCCTCATACCACCAGAGGTGAGTGAGTGGCTGTGTGGGGTTCAACTGTCACCTGGGTTCACTGTCACGATGTTCACCTTTGAGAATTTTTCAGCACATATTTTTCTCCCAAAATTATTTGTTACGAAATATCTCTCTTTAATAGTTTGTCACTGCAACTGTATCAGATTCGACTTTTGATATCTACATTCTATTTACAGAAATTACCATAGGTTTAATTTAGACAACATATTTTTCTATTATCTTCTGTTACTTCAAGTCATATGTTCTACTGCTGATCAGTTGATATGTTCCACTAAAAACTGACTGGAGCACTGTGGCAAACTATGCAAAGGAAGTTCTGTGGAGCTTGATGTTGTTTTTCCATGAAAATCTGGTATCTGTGGTATATACTTATTTAATAATTTCATAGTACTGTACAAATATTTAATTAACTTCAGAGTATTATTTCACTAGTAAATGAACATTATTATTATTTTAGATAATAGTCTTTGAGGTCAGAAATCTGCATAATGCTGATGACAATTTCCCTATCCCATAGCTTGTTTTCATTCTTGAAGATTAATCTTGAATTAATTTCTTTCTAAACCTGAAGGTGGGCATTTCTCAAAAAGAATGTAAGCAAATAAACAGAACAAGAAATTCCATTATATTAAATTATAAAATATGAGCTTTAAAATATACTAATCCAAAAAAATAATCAACCATCAGCATCAATTGTACAATCGTTTTTAACCATTTCTCTGCATCAGGTGATTCAGATATGTTGTGTTTTCTGGCATGTTTCATTTTGCATATAAGTGTTAAAACAACTTTGAATTCTAATTGGAAGGGAAAGAACTCTCATAGGATTTGGGAATATTGTGATGATCATTTTTTTTCCTTTCTAGGAGAACATGAATACTTCAAGATTCAGGAAGAATCTGGATTTCTTCACTACACCTAAGTTAAAGATTTTGGTACCTAGGCTTCAATTTGTGCCCCATTTATGAACATGATACCTTTTTTAAAAGATACAATGAGTATTTTATAGGTTTCTAGTGCCTTTCCTCCCTTTTGAGTGTCTGGGAGTGTCATACTTGCAATACCTCAGGGAAACAAGTCCAGAGTTTTTAGGAAATAGGAAGCTACTGTTTTCTGCTCTGGCCTTAACACATTTTTCTACAGGGCAAGCCCTGAGCTCCTACTAAAATAGATATGGTGTAAATCTACAAAAAAATTTGGCTGATTGAGGTTGTTTTTGCTCATGTTTTTCTTTTTTCTTTCTTTTTTTCTTTCTTTCTTTTTCTTTCCTTCTTTCTTTCTTTTTCTTTCCTTCTTTCTTTCTTTCCTTCCTTTTTTTCTTTCTTTCTTCCTTTCTTTCTTCCTTCCTTCCTTTCTTTCTATCTTTCTTCCTTTCTTTCTTCCTTTCTTCCTCTTCCTTGGCCTCTACCCCTCCCCCTTGTTTTATTTTAAGTGTACAATCAAACCTTTCTAGTTTACTGACCTGTGCAGAGCAAGATATAGCTAACAGTAACAACCTACCATTCTGAGATTATTGTTATTCTTGTGACACAGGGACATGAAAAGCAGTATAAAAACATTCAGAGTGACAGGTGGCATTTCCTTTGTTATTCTGCTTTTGCACATGTCTGTGACATCTCTTCATAGACACAGTGGGGCTTTGATTCCTCGGTGTTTTGTATTCATGTACTTTCCACAGTGCTGCTATGAATCTACAGTATGCTAGGAATTGCAGAAATTCAAAGCATGCATGTAAAGGGATAAATGATAAATTGTTGATGGGGAAAAATGGCTGTGGTCAAGCATGGGAAATAATCCATGGGAGACTTGTATTCCAGAAAGAATAAAAACTTCCATGGGAACATAAATGATCACTATTGTTTGTCCTACAATTTTCAACCATTCCAGAGAGGTTTCCTACTAATACTAATCTTAAAAATAGTTGGTAGTTAACGAAGGTTACAAATGTACCCTCTCATAGTGGGGTAGTATATTTTAATCCTCTAAGTGTCATTGTGCTGCTCTCTGGTTCAACATTGGTTTCCCAGTTTAGTATTCAGAGAGCTAATTCATTTTGTTGCTGGCAGCAGTGCATTAATGATCAAGCTACGACAATGAACACTGTCTGCATAACAAATGTGTCTTTCTCAAGCTGCAGTAAATACAAAGTGATTAACATGAAATAACTGCTCCAGCAAACTGCTTCTCTGCTTTTAAATAGATACTAGTGTTTTTATTTAACCCTGCATTTGTCAGATATGTCTTGAAAGGGCTTGTTTGCATTTATTTTTTTGCTGAGTTAAAAGCAAGGCGAGGCAATTGCTTCCTTGGAGCTTTATTTTACAGAGTGTATTCTCTTGGAGATCTGCTGTTAGCATACTGGATGCAAATGATTATTAATACTGTGTTCCCTGCTTCTGACATTTACTAAGGCAGAAGCATCAAACAGAACTAAATCACATCATGCTTGTTCCAGCTAGCTTAATCCTGCCATTTTATCGAAGGTAATGAAAATAAGGTTTGAGCAGGTTAATGTTGTAGTTGTTAATAACCTTTAAATCTAAAAGAGCACAAGGTGAAGTTGATTTGCATCTCAAGTCAAAGAGGGAAGGTGGTGGAACAAGAAGAATCAAACTGAAGTTGCAGCTCCCCTTGCAGTTCCACCCCTGGTTTTTATTCTTAATCCGGGCATAATGAAAGATCTGAGCAATATCACTGCATTATGAAGAGATGGGATTATTCTATTCTTAGAAAGAGTAAGACAGAGACAGAAACAGAGACAGACAGAAACAGAAACAGAGAGAGTTGGTTTGATAGCCAATGTCCTTTATCCTTGTTGCCACTCAATCCCTGTTGGGGGAGCCCCTACCTGAAATGTAACAATGAAAAACGAAAAGCAGAGTGACTTCCACAAAACACTTTGAAATGCTTCTCATCATCCAGACAATTCTCTAAAGCTGTGTTCACATTCCTGCTGTCATCTCACCTTATCTCATTATAATGTGCCAGTAGCATAGACTTTCTGCTCCACAAGTCTTTTAGACAGAGTTTTATTAGAAGACATTTTATAAGAGAGCTGAAGTTTTGGATTTTTTTCCCCTCCACTCATTTGCATTATATATGTGGCACTTTTGCAATCGATTTACAGAATTTGAATGGTTACATTTTGGAAATACATGCTTCTACTGTTCTATGAAGGTCATTAAAAGGTTCGTCTCAGTGAAAACTTAACAGCATCATGGTAATGTGACATATTCAAGAGTAAGACAAAAGGAAAAGCAGGAGAGAAAATTTTAGTTTCTCCAGGAAAGTTACAAAAATTATTAGCAATATGTTGGGGATTTTTAAAGATATACTGACCCACCCACCAGAAGTATTGAGTAAAATTTAGAGAGGAGGAAAACAAAGAAGTATCTTCAGGCTCTGTTTAAAAAGTTGAAAGCAGTTCCTTTTTCATTCATTAAGCACAAGTCAGGTTCATGGGAGCCTTAGATCAAAGGAAAACAAATCCCACTATTCCTAAGAATACAAATTGTTCAAGTGCTATTAAAAAGAAAGATAGATTTGGGTAACATTTTTTCTTGGAATAGGATGCATATGGACCTGTGACTGTAATATAACGTAACAAAGACCATGAGTGGCGAAGAAGGGAATGGCTGATAAATAGGCAAAAAAAATTTCCTGAAGTATCCGCCTGATAATCAGAGCCTCAAATGTAATCCCATTTAAATAAGATCAAGAGAGAAGTGCTGGTTCAGAGAGAGACATAAAGATTCCCACAAGTACAGCCCTCATCTTCCATTTTGGTAAGTTAGAATACATAGTTTGAAAGTGGCATCTAGATAGGGTAAAGATGAGGTGTGCCTGCTGTGCTCAACAGAGGGAGACCTGGAATACCTAAAACCAAAAAGAGCCACTGGCATTCCTTCCTGCTACTTAGCTCCCTGTTTTTCTCTACTTCGCATGCTGAGGCTTGCAGTGTGTAGGGGTAATAGGCAGACTCTCTTAAGTAACAAAGATAGGTTTGGGAAGACTGAGAACACATACATCTGGATCTGATAATATTTGTCCCTACTCTTTTAAAATTATGTCTATTAAAGTTTTTGGCTAAATCAGATTCATATTAGGGTTGTTAAGCTAGGATATTTTTTTTTCCCTTTTGCTTTTCTTAACTAAGGGTTATATGCCAAGTTTTAAATGACAGACCACTAACGAAAATTCTGTAATTAATGAAAAAATTAGATTTTTATGTTGAAAAATAGCACCATAACATGAAAGGAAAGAAAAACCACAGGCTGAAACTCTCGAAATTAAACAAAATAACTGACTTCCTGAAACACTGAGTTATTGAATGAATCAACAACTAAAAAAGCACGAAAAAGGTTCTGATTGCCATTCACTGATGGTAAGATGAAGGTATCAAGACAGCATCAGTTTTCAGAAAAAGTTATTTAACTAACAATAAATTACCATGGGGCCAACAATCGCTGTATCTGCTGGGATTTATTGCAAGAAGTACAAAAATTCCCACAAAATCAAGGCACATTTCTTGAACACCATGGACAAAGTCATATAGAAAGGAAAATCTCTATTCTTTTACAGAACCCAGTTAAATTTTGCATTGATAAGGTAGCCTTTATTCCTTGCCTAAACTATTTGGACAGCTAGGTATGTGACCAGATATTTTTAAGGAAACTTAAGTATCTGTTTTGAATGTTCCTTTGTCTGTTCTGACTTTTCACTGGAGCACTGTTAAAACAAAAAAGCTTTTCTTAGCATATGCACTCAAGCAGGAAAAACAGCTGTGTACTGGACCTGAGGTAAAGACTTTCAACCATACTGAATTTTACTTCTAAATCTTGCTCTCTTTTTCTTTTGTAACTTGCTTCATTCAGACAGTTCTTTATTTTCTCATTTTTCCTTCATTTTACTTGTTCACAGAAGACTCAGTGCAAAGGGAAAACATCAAACAGGTCAAAGCTTAATAAATAGTTTTGGCCATGCGTTGGTGCTAGTAGCATGCTTTCTCAAACCACTTAACCTCATACTGTTTAATGCAAACATTTTTCTAATCCAGGTTCTGCCTTCTGATACAAGTATGCTACATTATTTAATTACTGACCTAGTTTCTCCCAATTTTGATCCAAAAAAACATGTTATGGGGTTTGTCTCTTTGTCTTTGTTGTCAGTTAACCTATATTTTGCAACATTTATCAATAGAAAAAAAGTTTTACATTAAAACTTACATTGTATGCCATATAAAACTGCATTATGTCCTCTTAAAAAATGTGTTAACTGGATGCCAAATTGTGCTTTGTTTATACAACCTCCGCTGGAGTTCTGCAGTCTATGGAAAGCTACATAATGTTTAGGGATAACAGATTTTTGAACAGCTTTTGGCAACCGCTCTGAAACATTGATAAGAAGCATTAAGGAAGAAAAGAGGAATAGAATACCACATGGAGGTTGCATTAGTAGAGTTGTGATAAATTGACAGTTTACTGTTTGCTCTTTTAATCATGTACTATCACTGGGGAGCATTAGGCTGCTGAAGTAAACATCATGGATGGAAGAAATACACATAGCACACTGCACTGCTACAAGCAGTGGATTATTTGGGAATTTATCAGCATATTCTTAGTGATGTTCCTTCCCTGGTGCCAGGCAACAATTTCTACCCAAATACTGTTGCGGGTTCTTATTATGTTGCTTACGTTTCTTCTGAGTTGCTATGCTAAAAATAGTAAAATTCACAATAATACTGAGTCTTTACTAGCATGAAATTTTAGTATTCAGCATAGTTGTCATATGATAGGATGCATCACACCAGGAGCATTGATCTCTATGGAAAATCTTGTGCCAAAAGGCTAATTTAAACTATTAGTTCATGGAAATGATAAGAGACAGAGGCTCTTTAGTAAAAATGTATGATGATGATGATTGTCTTTTAAATGTCCACATTCTAACATATTCTTCTTATAAAAAGAGGTATCTATTTAGTTCAGTAGACAGACATATTTTCATTGAATTCTAAGCAGAGAGTAGTTTATAATAAGTCTATAAAGAAGGTTTTTAAGCAGCAAAAAGATGTTGAAATTATTGTATGGGGGTTTTTTTCTATAAATAAAATGGACTTGGGGATCACAGTCCTAATGATCAGAATAGACAGATAGAAAATTTAAAAATGTAACATTTCCCTCCCCTCAGTAAAATCTCCACTGGTTGTGGGTTTTTGTTTGTTTTTGTTGGATTTTTGCTATTTCTACTTATTCACATAGAGTGGAAGGAAATGAGGTTCCTGACAACCTGTTTTGATGCCTCTTGATACTGAAGAGGAGTTGTTGGATTCTTACTGGTTGCACCTGTGGATTAATGAAGGATGAGACAGAAATTGCAGAGCTGCCATGCAGAATGACCTTACCTGATAAGACTGTTCTGCCTTCACTGCAGTAGGTGAGAAGGGCAGGCAGTATGCAGCAGGCTGTTTTTTCTGTACCATAATGAGAAAAATGGACCTGTTAATCCACCAGCTGTCTTCTTTGTTTTTGATTCAAGTCATTTCTGGAGAACCTTTTCTGGTCTTACATGTTGAATTCAAGCAGAATCCTCTGAAGAATGGCTTATTGTCAGCAAAATCTAGTGGATTGCTACAAACTATGGAAAAACATCTGCCAATAAATGCATTTATAAGACAATGATATTCACAGACCACTTCAAGACATGCAGAATTATTGACTTAATTTATATGACATATGAAGTAGTATATGAGCGAACAAGGGCTCCTTTTTCCCACCTACTAAACTGTTTTTATTGTCTTCTATAAATTTTTTTATAGCTTAGCTTTACTTTTTATTTTTCTACTGTATTTTAGGACATATTTGGATGAAAAAATAAATTATGAAAACCTCCAAATTACAGCTGGTGGTGGTTTGGTTTTTTTCTTGTAGAAAATAAACACTTCAATACTGCAACTTTCCTTGACTTTCTTTTCATGCTAAAAGATAAGTATTTTCTAATACATAGAAACACAACCAGTGTCTATCAGATCATACAAAAAAAAAAAAGAAAATATTTTTAAGGTTACTGAATCAAACATTGAAAAGGTAGGAAATGCAAAAATAAAGGTGGAATGAACAATTAATTTTTAATTAATGTAAACTTAATGATTACCCATTACCATTTTCCTAGTTTTCACAGTTCTTGAATCTAGTATCTTTGTGCAGTTCAAATTTCTCCCTAGATGCTCATCTCAGCATCTGATTCCTCTCTCAGCCATTAGACTCCTGCGGCTTCCTTACTTGTTTCCAGATCATAGAAACATAGCAGCCCTTCTCAAGTTTTGTAACATGCTCAGACTTTTACTGTCACCGTTGCCCAGGTTGTCAATAAACAAATCAAAAACTACTAGCACCAGTGTTCACCCCTGAGGGACATTACTTCTAACCATCCACCAGTGTAACTTTGCACCTCTCATCCCAATGCTTTGCTCCTGGTGACCCAGCTAACTTTCAATTCACCTCTTAGCTAACTTGTCCAAACCATAAGCCAAAAGTTTGTCTGTTGGAATACTATGGGAGACAGTATAGAAGGCTTTACTGAAGTCAAGATAAACAACACACATACCTCTCCCTTTGTCCTCAGTGCCAGTCATCTAACAGCAAAAGGTAATCAGTTTTGTCAGATGCTACTTCCTCTACATAAAACCACGTTTACTGATCCCAGTCACCCCCTTGCCTTTCCTAAGGCTGGCAACCACTTCCAGAATTAGTTGCTCCATCATCTTCTCATATACTGAGATGAGGTTGACCAGCCTGTCTCTCCCTAGACACTCCTTTCTGCACTTCTTTGAAGAGGAGTGTGAACTATGCCTTTTCCACATTTTCAGAAATCTCCCCTGGTCACCATATCTTTCAGATCATAGATAGTGCTTCACAGTGATATCAGCCACATTCCTCATCCTCCGTGGATGCACACATTTGGTCCCATGGACTTGTGTATGCTCAAAAGTTTGAAGTGTTCCCTCACTCCATCTTACATTGCTCTCAGTAATGCTTGTTCCTACAAAGTTTCACTAGAGCTGTGGGCAAGCTTTTACCTTATCCATGAAAACTAAGGCAGAGTAGGCAGTGAGAATCTCTGCCTTTCTCACAATTCTTTTCATGATGTCCCCTGTAACACTAAACCATAGATTCACAGTTTCTTAGGCCTTCTCTTGGATGCACATTTTTTAAAGAATCCTTTCTTTTTGCCCCTCATATCACTTACTCCTTTTAACTACTGCTGAGCTTTGGCTTTCCTAATTCCTGCCTTTTTTGTAGAGATCACTTAACATTACCAGGTAACTTCCAGCAGTATATCAGACTTTTTGTGGCACCCTACACTCTCAGACAAAAGTCACTTCACTAAAGCCTTAATCTGCAGACGGCTGATTCAGCTCTCAATGTCCACAGATGAACTATCTTTACAGAGTATACTAGCAGAAACTAGATTGAGTTTTTTGCTGTAAGCCATTTCCACATCAGCAACCTTAAACTCTCTACTACTCAAAACAGAAAGTTTTCTGTTTGTACAAATTGTCTGAGGGGTTTTTTTTGTTTGTTTCTGTGTTTTTTGTTTTTTGGGGTTTTTTTATGGCATGTTTTAAGCAACTATATTTCAGTCCATAGGTTCCTTACGAATTGCGTGTTGAGCGTATTGCTTTTAGCAGTCACTTATCATTCATTGATCTTCGTATAGCAGCACATAATTCCCATCTACTAAGATGTTTCAGACATCCTAGTGCTTGGCAGAAATCAGTCTTGACAGCTCCCTCAGACTCTGGGACTGTGTGTAGCATCAGCATTCACAAGGCAGTTAAGTTCAGTTAGCAGGTAGTGATATATGTCAGTATTACCATACTTGCACCACATGATTAGTAAGGACAGTCCAAGTCTCTCAGACTCATTCATTTACCACTTTAGGATATCTACAGTATACTTTTGACACTTACACAAATATATATCTAAGCAAGAGTAAAAATATATCCAAGAAACAGTAGAATGCCACACAGTAGTAAGAAGTGAAGGAAAAAAATTGCAAACACTAAGTAGAAAGAAGAAGGAAGGGAGGAAATGCTCCTGGGGCTAGAGAAGAGATTCCTCTGCAGTCCATGAAGAGGACTACATGGGAGCAGATACCCACACTGCAGTCCATGGAGGAACCTATGCTGGCACAGGTGAATGTGCCTTGAAGAAGCTGCAGTCCACAGGAAGGGCTGTAGACATAAGCATCAAGTTCCTCAGGTTCACCACTGAGCACTGACTACACAGACATAACTGGACCTCACCAAACCCTGAAGCTGTTGGCTTCTCAGTAACAATGCCTCGATATTTGGGTGGTGAGAGCAGTACACATGCCCGTGCTGATAAGTCTCAGAAATCATGATGAGCCTTTAGAGATGACATATACATGACATATACAACCTGATCTATGTAGTTTATAGTCATGAGGCAACTCTTACCCAAAACCACCTTCTTCATCACCTCCTCATTTTCTTTCCACAAAGGTCCACATTCTCTCTCCAAGCTCAGTCATGCTCTGACTCATTCAGAGGCATATGCCAATGGATCTGGTCCATTAGAGAACAGGTCTTTGTCATCCTGAAAATCAGTGACATTGCCTCCAGAAGTCTGAGGCAACCTTAGAGCATCTCTGAAGACATTTAACATAATTTTTAGATAAAGATGTATTCTGTATGCCAAGGGCAGGGCAAAAAGTTGCAGTAGCTTGTTGGAGATAAGTCCCAGTGTTGGTCTTAACTTCTTGGCTAGGAAGACGTTTCTGACTATGCTAAGACATAGACTTATGACTGCAAATTTCTTCTAGGACAGGAACTCCTGCTGGACTGTTAATTCTGAGTGAGCCCTATAGGGATCCTTTACTTGGCAGCATTACAGAAACAGTATGGACATGTTCCGTGAAAGACAAAAAGATAGATAAGACTGGAAAATGGAACAGGTACTGCCTTACATTTTCACTAACATTTCTGTCCTGAACCAAAAACTCACAATGCTCAAGTTCATTGAGTTGCAGTCTGCCGCTGGCACTTACAAGATCTGAGCATCACAAGTCTCTCTCCTGTGCAGACATGTTAGTAGGAAGTGTGGAGTTAAACCGAATCATAATGCGAGGTTTTGAGACAATTTTCCTGCTCCGTCCCTTTGGTTGCTGTGCATTTTCATCTTTTTCCAAAACCTGTCAATTTTTCTGTCACGTGGGAGCTGGAGTGACCAGTATTGGCTAATGATATCATGGGAAACCTAAGGACTTGTGTTTTAAAGGAGATTATAAACAATCCTGAGACTTCAGGTTAGCAGTTGCTGGGAGTACATAGAGACAGGTAGAGTGGTAGATTGTTACTTGGCCAGTTCTGCTCACTGGCTTCTTACCACATGTGAGAGGCTGCAGCATGTCTTCTCATTCCCCTCTTCTGTCCTTTCCATCCACTCTGGGGTAAGTAGAGCTTAAGAAATAGGCATGCAGCTGTGATCTTAGGGCCATTATTTTTAAAAACTTCATACACAACCTTTCCCTACCTATTCCCATATCACATAGATATCAGTTCTTCTGAAGAACTGCATATAATTTTTCTGTTTGTATTATAGCTTTATAGCTTGTTAACAAGTAGGAGTTTTTGTCTTATTTGACATATGCTATTATAATAAAGTGTTGTT
This sequence comes from Corapipo altera, assembly GCF_003945725.1. NCBI lineage: Eukaryota > Metazoa > Chordata > Aves > Passeriformes > Pipridae > Corapipo > Corapipo altera. Next base: position 21,467,533 of record NW_020884872.1, read on the forward strand.
CATTTCCTCATCTTGTGGAGGTGAAACTCAGAAACATGTGGGTCATTTTTGTGGAAATTATTGTAGAGATAATGACATCTACATTTCCTGCTACCAGTCAGTTATTAGGTAGAGGTTCTTACTGGAATCAATGGGAATTCTACATAAAGAGGATGTTTTACTACATCCTTTTATTATTGGAGTAGGGAGATATATTTTTTCTTTTTCTGTTTTTTCATTAATATAAATTACAATTTCATCTGAAGGGTTTTTTTCAAGACTGAAAGTAGTGTCATGGAATTCCATATGAAAAGCTTTTTGTTATCTAAAATTATTTATGTAAGTTAAATCTTTCATCACAGATATATAGGGTATTGAAATGTGGTCAAATGGAATAAGTAATTTATTTACTTGCTGTAGTTTAGAAGAGGCACTGTTAGGCTATCAACTACTACAATAAAAGGTATCACCTTCCATAGCTAATTTAATATTGTCCTGTGGTTTCATTAGAAGAAGGTATGCAAGCAAAAGTATTCTGCTTTTCCAGCTGACTTTATATGCCACGTTCGTAGTGCTGCTAATGAAGTGAAAAAAGGAAAACAAATCCCTGCTGGATCCTGGTTTGTTCACTGATAGGAAAGGTCTCATTAAAAGAATGGTTATTGTGTACAAGTATTCGACAATATTTTGGAAATTAACATTAAAATAAGGAGTGCGGTTGGGAACATACTACATTTTCTAGACTTATCCTACTGTTTTTTTCTGAATTAAAATTGGAAAATTTCATGATTAAATACACAAATAACATTCCTGGCTTAACATAGCAGATATGTATTTAATAATTAAAAAAATTGATTCAAGTAAACAATGTAATTTTTTTAAAAAATATTTTATTGGCAATATTGCTCTGGCATTGTTTTGTGCGACATTTTATTTTATTCTCTGCATTAACATAATCTGTACCAGTTACATGTAATCTAAAAGCTGGCGAAAATATTTTTTTTTTGTATTTTAAAACTAAAAGGAATATACATAAAAGCTTCTACTAAGTTTAAGTATACTGCAGAAATGTCCTTGCTATTAGATGACTAATAATATTTCTAAAATGTTTTTCATAGATGCTTATCACCATGGAATGGAAGCATTCTAACTTTTCCAGATTACTTTGTTCAAGAATTTCTATAATGGTTAGGAAGTGATTATATTACAGTAGTCGCTGAGCATATTAACTCTCTAGTTTCATTTTCAGAAAGTGAGAGAGGAAAAGAAAGTTACTATTTTGTTTTTAGATAGTAGTAGCCATTGGCCATATATAAATAGCCTTCATCCTAAAAAGAATGATTCTGAAAGTTCTAAAATGACAAGGAAGTTGGGTAGGGAGGAACAACTCAAGTAGGTAATCCCCAATAACTGCAACAGACATCTTCCCTTCCCAAAAGTTATTGTCCTTCCTAAAGTTAATTCCCTGTTGCTGTGCAGTATAGGAGTCTGAACATTCCTGGAAAAGCAGGACTGATGAATCTCAAATAAAAAGTACAAATCTACTCTTATAAATGTACTAATTCCACCTTTACTGGAAGAGAGGGAATGAAATAGAGAGGATCAATAATTTGTCTTTACCATTAGCCTATGGAAAATACATTACCGCACCCTATCATGTGGTCATTCAGTCCTATCTCCTCTGAAGCGGCCTTTAATCCAGCAGCCAATATTCTATGCAGACCAATTACATCCTCACAGTCAGGAAAAAAGACTTCAGACAGAGAAGTAAAAATCACTCTTTCCCGTATACTACTGCCTTGGCTGGCCGACAACTCTTGGACTGACAGATTCTCCAGTCTGATGCTGTGCCGAGCCCATAAAATGTCCCAGCCTTCCTACCCATAACTTTATGTAGTGTTAATCAGATTAATTGCAAGATATACAGGGGCAGGTTTGGTTTATCTATTTATTCTATTTCTGATCATGACCCTGTGATTTTTCTTTTGATTTCTTAGCAGGCATGGATTTACTTCAACAGTTTCAGCTTTTCAAATGAAGCCACTGTGCTGGTTTGGAGTTACACAGGTTAACCCTCAAGGGGGCTTCTCAGAACAAAACTTCATCCCAAATCTTCATTTGTGAAGCCTAGCCATGATGAATTGCAGAAGGTAACTCTGTCATTAAAATGAAACTACAAAGTTCTTTCTGATTTTGTTAAAAAAAGCTTTCCCTGACAAAAGTTGTCTCATCCAGACCATCTGTAACTGAGCCTTAAGCCTGCCCCTCATGGAGGAGGTGTGTTTTCATCACTGCCATTTGCTGCATGGGCAAGGTAATATGCTCAAAGTTCTGACTTCTGGCCAGGTTCCTGAGGAAGCTTAGAAAATTATCTGCACAAAAGGAAACAGTGTCTTCATTTAGTGAAAATTTAAAATTTTTCAAGGAATTTAAATCAGCCAGCTAGAGAGAACATAGTAGATAAACCACACTGGCATTCTCATGCAAATTGCTTGTAGTAGCAACAAAGTTAAACACAGAGTATTGTGGAAATGGTCTACAGATCTTTACTTTCCATTACTGTACATAAAAAACCAGGTATCTTACCCATCAAAAAAAATTAAATGTAATTTAGACTGTGCAAGCAATTCCTCACTTTGGTTCAGAGGTACAAAATACTTTATGTCTGCTTAGTTATGTTTGCTTTCATGCATACTGTGTGCGTCAGTTAATATGTGGTAATCTTTTAGTTGAAATGTATGTGATGAGACAAAGGAAGTTGAAAGGAGGAAAAGTTTCAGTCTTCTGCTAATGACTTGTGATTGCATTAAGTTCCCAAAGGGACACAAAGACTTGTATCTACACTACATAAAAAATTATTTTCAAGGTTTAATGGAATTGTTGACACATGTTCTCCTCCATATAAAGATATTTTTCTTTGCTACTTAAGTACTGATGGACAGGATGTTTTCTAAATATAAATTCATAACTAATTGAAGACAGAGTTTAAGGAGATAATTACAAAAACATGACCAGAAGTAGAATTTTATCTGAGTCTCCATGTACAATTATTCCTTTATTGGAAATGAAAGGCTTTGGTAAGGATTTTGCTGAGTGAATTATGCAAAAGAAAAGAGTAAGATCTTAAAAAGAGAGAAAGAACACAAAGAGTTTCTGGCGACATTTGTTTTTTTGGATGAATCAGTCTAGTTACAGCCTGGTTTAGAGCTAAGAAAGTTTGAAGGATCCTTTTCCAAGAAATACATAATAAACCACAAAACCAGATATTGTATTTGAGAAGCAAGGAACGTGAACTTTCAACAAGAATTGCAATACAAACCACAATACTTTAAAACCCTATGACGGTATCCACAAAACTGTAAAATCTTCTAACAGTCAAAAATTTAAGCCTTAGGTAGTGCATGAACAGTAAACATTTAACAAAAACAACTCCCATCTCATTTTTCCTCCTCTTGCTACGTGCAGTTTAATTCATTTTATTGTTTCATATTTCAGTTGATCGCACACTACCTTTTCCCTCCTCACAATACTAGTCAAGAAAGTGTATGGTAATTAGATAGCATGCCTCTGGCACAAGTTGTTCACTGCAGTGGAATCAGAAAAAATTTCTTCCAGTATACAGTTCAGAGTTGAATTATCGGATAATTTAATTTCAAACCCCTGTCTTTTCTGTGGTGAAAAATAAAAAGCATTAAATGAATATTTATGAGACAGAGGAAAATAAGAAATTCAAGGTGTTTTTTCCTTAAAACAACCAGAATTAGGCATGGCTGAAGGTACAGATCACCAAATGAGGCTTCCACATGCCACTGAGGCTGGATTTAGAGTGAACCCTCCAATTTCATTTTCACTGCATACAGATATTTTTTTCTGCCCACTTACATTCTTTCCAACTCCAGCACTTCTCCCAGCTGAATACATTTTTTTCCAAGCAAACTCTCACAACCAATCCTCAGAGATTCTTCACATTGGAGCGAACGTCTGGATTTTCCTCTACATATCTTTTAAAATATCTTTTTAATAGCAGACATAGCTCAGGAACCTCTGGGTTCCTGAAAGCTCTTCAGGACAGAAGTTTTAACAATATTTATCTTAAAGAAAGATTCTTCTGGAAGACATCTTAATACCTCCATATAGGAAAAGCCAGCAGGAATAAAATAGAAAGGAGGGGAAATACCAATTCTGTGACTGTACAAAACCATCCCCTTCCAAAAAGAAAATGAAGTTTCATTCTACCTCCTTCAGGCCCCAAAAGTCAGTATAGTAAAATCTTTACTCACAAACTGTAGCTGTTCTCCAAGCAATTCAGAAGTTATTTTCAATGCTTGAGTTTCTGATTTCTCAGGGTGTTTTCCGGAGCAGGTGTTCATAAAGGCCTATGGAAAACAGATAAACTTCATTTTTTCAGACATGACTATGGTACATAAGATAAATAGTCACTCTCGTATGCAGACATACCTAAACTAAGATAACTATATGACAAAATGTGCTTTGGGGTATATTTTCCCTTAGCTCATTTTTAGAAACGTCAATAAAGTCTTGCTGTCCTCAGAATTTCCAGGTGAGGCTGGAAAGATTGTTATTTTACTATTTTGCAGGTATCTTTCACACAGATGAAGAGAAGATGAAGCAGACAGTGGAAACCTGTCTTAATAGCATTATTCTGCCAGAACTTCCCTAAGGGACCCAGCAAAATTTTCCAGCTGGCCCAACACCTGACTTTCAATAATGATTATACAGTGGCAGAAGAGATACTCTTAGCATGCAGATAGTGCCAGATCTGCTCCTGGTTTGGCCGCATCCCTGAAAAAGAGATCTATCCCAGGAACCATAAAGAGGATGATAGCACTATTTTTAGTCTTCTTTATGGTGGATATTGTATATAAGCCAGGATACACGTTGCTGGGCAGGACTGTGACCAAGATGAGAGAAGCGACTTGGCACATGGGCAGACCCTGGGCATGGGCAGACGACTGTATTGACCTACAAGTGTTGTGCCTTATCCACAGCATGTGAATGACACGTCCAGATTAGCTTTCTTATGTATACCCGTAAGTTAACTAAAACTTGGCTTGGGTATGAGACAGTTCCATGTGGGTTTAATCAGTCTCTTCCTAGCCCTTCGCTATACTCCAGCACCAGCTTAAATTTAAGCACCAGCTTAAATTAGAAGGGACCTCTGGAGTCATTTAGTCAAGACAGGGTTAAATTCAAAGTTAAATCCGGTTGCTTAGAACCGTAATCAGTCAAGTTTTAAATATCTCTGAGGACAGATTCCACAACATCCTGGGGCAACCTATTCCGGTATTTAACAAGTTTTTTGGTGATGTCACCCACTGCCACATTTTCTCCAGTCAGAATTTCCATTTTTACAACTTGTTGCAACAATTGGTTCTTTTTTCATTTCTATCTGAAAATAGTTCAGCAGTGTTTTTTATTTAATCACTCATTAGATACTGGAAAAGAGCAATTAGATCTCCCTTTAGCCTTTTTTTCCTCAAGACTAACCTCTCCACCAGCTCTCTCCAGTTTATCAATATCTCCCGTGCACCAGGGAGCCCATAAGTGGTACAATATTCAAGATGAAGACTCACAAGTGGTAAGTAGGAAAGAAAAATTATTTCCTCCAACCTGCTGGCTGTAATCCTAATAATGCAGTCCAGCATTCAATTAGCCTTCATCTCTGCAAGACGTACTGGTGATTCAGTCAGTAGAGTCTTTTTTTACAGTGCTCCTTAACTAGCCAGTCCCCGGCCTGCATGGACACGTGAGGCTATGCTGTAAGTAAATCTGTGTCCAGCTGTTTCTGAACTATCATTTTGGTTTACCAGTGTGATCATGGATCTGACTCACTACGTCAATTTCTCCCATGATCACTGGAGCATTGAAAGCCCATGTTGCTGTCATTGTCACTCTCCTGCTCACTCTGCTCAGACTGTGCTCTCTTGCAGTAGTGCAGCATCCTGCCTGGGCAGCACTGGGTCACCCGTGCTCACCCAACTCACTTTCCATGGGGAGGAGCCCTGGTTTAGCTGTCCCCAAAAACAGACCTCATGAAAGGAAGCCCTTCCACTTGAACAAGCCAAAGTCTGTTCTGCTGAAATCTGGGATCTCCTGTCTGTAGCTGATCTTACTCCATTTCCTCAGACTCTTAAGTTTTGCCATCTCATAGTTGCTTCAGTCAAGGCTGTCATCAGTTGAACAGTTCTTTCTTATTGGTGTGTGCATAATTCATCCTCCAATGCAATGCACTTTCCATTTTTGTCCTTTCCAGCACAAACATTTAACAATTGTACCTAGCACACTCCAGAATTTTCTGTGTCAGTATGGATTGGAAGTTCAAAGTCTCCTATGGAAGAAAAGACTTTCCTTAGCTTTCCACCTGGGGGGGGGGCAGGGCATGCAGGGGATGGGAAGCAGGGGATAGCTATGCAAGAAGGCAGTAGAGTCATAAGCAGAGCAGCAGAAGGAAAATCCATACCCAATCTTGAGCACATACTCAAACCGGTGCTTCCTGGGTGCTACGATTATGGCTCAGATGTGTTCTAAGGACAAAACAGTTTGGAAACAGAAAGGAAACTTGTCCTTGGGGATATATCTAAGACTATTGAAAATAGGCAGTGTACACATAGTAGCAATGCTAAATGCTCTCCCAAGACAATCCTGGAGACTACTAGTTGAGTTCAGGTTACATGAGTCTGAGTCAAGTGCTTTCACAGCAACATGGTCATTCCTATGCCTTGTATTGACTTCACGCGATTTTTTTTAACATTGCGTTTTCCAAGTTAAGTAATAACTTTTGTTATTGAAGTTAAAGTTGATAAGAACTGACTAGAACTACTTAAGAAAGCTACTAATGTACTAATGAATGGTAAGAAGCAAACAGCAAAGCTAAGGAAAACAAACAATTCTTAGTATCAAAGATCATTTCCTAGCTCTGTAGCAAGTGAATTTCTTCTATAATTTTCATGAACCTCTGAAGCCCTCATTTTCTTCTTTCAGAGTTTCTCTCTTAAACTGTCAGACAAAACATCAAAACCACCAGAAAAAAAATTGAGGAAAAATGGAAAAAAACCCAACAACCCCACCTACAAACAGAAAAAAAAGAAAAAAAGACAGAAAAACATAAGATTAAAAAAATTACATGGGGTTCTAAATCTAAATATTCTTTATTTCCTCTTTCTAAATATTGAAGAACAAACTACCTGTTATAAGACTAAAAAGTAGTACAAAGGAACTCAACAAACCCAAAAATGTCAATGATAGCTTACTGGTATATTCTGTTATTTAATGTTTATGCAGTAAGCATTAAATAACAGGTTTCAATAAGGTTTCAGTTCTTCCTTTAATTCTTTTTACTTTTTAGATTATACTTCTCTTAGATTTTTGAACCTCACTGCTGTATTTTAATAATTCTATTTGCTTTGTATGTTGTAATACTTGTGATTGAAACTATAAGTAATTTGATAGGAAAATAAGATATGTGTTCCTGATTAAAATGTTGAAGAAAAGAAAATAAGGTAAAATTTAAGCAGTCTTTTTAAACGTTAATGAAATATATCAGACAGCTTTTAATTTTCTTTCTTCATTTAAGCAGGCTATGATGACAAGTCCATTCACACAGTTTCCTATTGCAACCCTGAACTTAGATGCTCTTTACATTAAGGCTACAAAGTGGAAAAACAAACCAAAAAGCCATGACAGTAACACTGTCCTACTCTGACAGTTTAAAAAAGCATGCATAGGTGGAATGTAGGCTATTGCATAAAAGCTCAGGCAAGGTACTAGCATGGAGGAAAGGTGGGAATTCGGGTTACGTAACAAGTATCTACTGAATAAGAAACTTAAGATACCTTTATATTCAATAGGAGATGTGTTGACAGTTTTAGAATATGACTCATACAACCTATTTCAGATGCCTATTTGAGGATGATACGAAACATAGTCTATAAACAACTCTTTTTGCTAGCTAAAAGCAGAGACTAACACAATTATTCAGTTGTAGATGTCTATGTTTAACCATATGAGCTCTATCCAAAAACTTGGTTTCTTATTCTATTAACTTTGACAGAATATGTAAAGGTTCTACTGATTTCCTTTGCCCTTTTCTAAAGCAAGAATATTGCTCCATAACTTTCCCTGAGAGATTCGTTATATTACACTAAACAGAATGAGACATAGCTCTGGCCTCTCCTCCTGTATTGGCATGGTGGTTTTTGATGAACAACATACAAACCATTCACATTTCCACAAAGAAAACCATCATATGTCCTGTTAAAGTCAAGTTTCCCACAGTTTCACATAAGAAAGCAAAACCTGTCCTTTAATTGTACTTATTGGCTACTCTAAAATAATAAATTGAATAATGTCAGGTCACGTTCCTGGATGCTGAGATTCAAACATCCATGATCTTATATTATTAGAATGGTCCCTGGCATGATTTTTGCAATGGACCAAAAGGTATTCTCACAGGCATCTTCTGAACTCATCATAGGAGTTAGCAAAGATGAGGGATGATCTCAGTATGCAGTCTGTATGCAAGTGTCCTTTTTGAGGAGTTAGGAAAATTCAATCATACAGACACAGGCCAGTGCATGCCAAAGGATCTAAATACTAGAGAACAGTAACCTTCTGGAAATATTTGTTTTTCTACTGCAGACAAAATTCAACAGCCTAGGTGAAGGAGTTCATATCTGTGCTTCGTGTTAACATGCTTGTCAATATTTTTCTTAATGACACTAAAAATTTTAACTAGAAATAAGCTTCTTCTCTAACATCCTCATCCTCCTGCTTTATTTTGCATCAAGATGGCTGATCATAAGGGAGAAAGTGTAATGTCCAAACCACTCGGTTTAATTATATTAAAGCAACTGAATAAAACAACTGGGAAAAATGCAGTCTGTAGTAACATTTCAGCTTCAAAGTAGCCAAGAAGGGGATAAATGATAACAAAAAGGTGCATCACAATTCAATGAAGTTTCAGTAAATCTCTAATAAATGTAACTGTCTCTAAATAGGACCACAAAATTATCACTGGAGGAGAAGATTATTGAGATTTAGGTATGTTTAACCTGAAAGTAAAAGCTTCAAATAATTATCTATGCAAAGGGCATAGAATTTTTTGTGTATCTTTCCAGGTTTTTTTTTTTCTTTCTTTTTTTTCTAGCTCCCTTTTTTCTTCTATTCAGATTGAATTGTGTAAAATACTTTCTGTTAAATGTTCAACGCATTCCTAAAGAAAAGTCATTACCATATACTGAAGTGTTTTTTACCACAAAGCAATATGTAAAATACACCTGAGATTAATAAAATTATATTGTACTTGAGGCTACATCTTCACTCTAAATAAGTAGTGACTGTAATTAAAGGAGCAAAAAAGGTAAAGGAAAATGCAGCACAACTGTTACTTTAGTTCCTTAGACTCCGTGGTTTGCAACAAATCCTGAAGCTGTTTCCTAGAAGCAGCATGTAGTTTTAGGTTGTCCCTAGCACAAGGAAAATAATGGTGTTTGGACTTATATTACTTTACCATAAATAAATAGAATTCAAAAAAAGACAAGGATCTGGTCCCAAATCCAATTACACTGTCATCTTAGCATGTTTCTCATTCTTTCTTGTTATCAGCTCTATAATTCCTATAGGGTTTTTTACTTCTTATATAGTTTGTTATGAAAATCACTTTTAAATGAATACTACTTGGTATCTAAAACATAACAGATTTGACTCCACTACGTGAAAATTAAAATCGTTGTATTATGTAGATGTCTTTATTTCTTTCACTATTCTAATCATGTTTTGGTATATCAGTGTATTCTTGACATTAGAAAAAAACCCCTTAATATTAAAATTGATTTACAAATCTTTAAGAGACTCCTTAGTGTTTTACATCCGAGGTACTTCTTCCTCTTAGCAGATCATCGGATATCATTCTTTTTTTCCCCTCACCTCTCTTATAACAAGAGTTTAAAAACATCTATAACAGGAGTTAAAAAAATCCAACAAAACAAATTTTCTAATGACTGTATTCAATCTGTTACAGATTATCTTTTTTGAATGAGATCAAAACAAAAAGGGAAGGAATCTATGGTTTAAAATACTAAGCACAATTTTCTTTGGCATTAGAATGAGTGCTACATATATATATGTATACATTTTTCCTAGGTAAAATATTAGAAGCAGAGATATAATAGATAAAATTAACCAGACAGTAAGCATTGTATATCTAATGAGATATTGCTTAAGAATGCTAACTTTGCATTTATTAATAACATTCATAACATTTTTAATAAGCTTTAAGGAAAAAAGATACATTTATTTTACATACTGTATTTTGAAACGTTCTAGTTATTTCTACAATGCAACATATTTATTAAATAGTTAGCTGACCGATGATGTGTTCATAAGAGCTTAGCTACAACCTAAGAAATAGGAGTTAATAAGTCTAAACCCAAAGATTACCTTCAGTGCTCACCATCAAGTTAGTTTGCAAGTAGTGCATACATACTGTGTTATTAGAAAAAGTAAGAATTTTCTAGCAAAATATTTTGGATATTCATTATGATATTTCTCGGTCCTAAAAAGCTAGGTCATTCATCTCAAACTCAGTGCTACCAGGTTTTTGGAAAACAACAGTAAGACAAATTCTTTTACTCACTTTTTGTAAAATACAGCCAAGAACTTTTAGTTTGAGCAAAACATATTTTCATTATAGAGTTACATATTGAGCTTTAATTTGCCTCCCAGTCATCAGAAGACATTCCAGTTAAAACGTGTACTCTGTTTTCTGCAGCCAAGCTAAAACGCATCTTGTGACGGTTTCTTTTGCCACCTGTGAGACATGGCTCTGCATGGCTGTATCTGTTGGGTATTGACATTTCCAGTTTGCAGTGACTAGCAGATTTACAGACATTCTGTATCTGGGATATGATTTGAAATATGTCTCTTTCACCATATTTTGCCATATTTTGCTGTTTATCACAATGCCCACTGCTGCAGAACAAAATGGTGAAGAGGGGACACAATGCTTCCATACTAACCTTCACAGCATTGTTAGGATATTAGTATGGACATTCCAAACCTGTGAGGAAAATTCTAGATGAAAGCATTAGTCAGAGTATTCTGATTCACAGAGAGGTTATGATGTCCAGTTCCCAAGATCTTCACTAGAGATGCTCAGTTTCTCAGCTTTCTGTCCTGTAGGTTAAGTGCAATATAGCTACGCAATTAGATGCACACACAAGACTTTAGTAATACACAAGAATCACAAAGGACAACTTCAGAAACTCACTGGACTAAAAATCATCCTTCCAGATATAATTCATCAGGATTTCCACAGACATTATATTTAATACATGTTTAGCTCTGAAGCATGGGGTAGCTGCTTTGGTATATATTTATCTTATATTTGTTATCTGAGAATATTGTCCTTTACAGCATTCTTGCCAATTTCATCATTTTGTATGCAAAACTTAATGAATTGGATTCATATAATTTTCTGTCTCTGCATGTTTAGTAACAGTGAAAGCTGCTTTTTTTTAAAAATTATATTCCTTCAAAGTCTAGCAATGTGGATACTACAAACTATGATTCCCATGATTTTCCTTTATATTTCACTTTCTCATCATCTTGTTAAGTATTCTTTGGCAACCTGTTCATTAAAAACACACAGAATGTAACATCCTCACAAGAGAAACAAAGTTAATGAATTTTCCTATGAATGTTTTTTCTAGGGTTCTTTTTTATTCCTTTGTAATATTTTCTCACAAGGCTTAATTTTTTTTGTTTTCTCAACTGGTTTTATTTTCTGATGTAAATTTTTCTGATGTTAATTTTTCTGATGTTAATTTTTCTCCCCTTTTTCAGTGTTCATTTTTGGTGTGAATAAAAGCTACAAAAAAGTTTTTAATTGCTATGAGTCTTGTCAAAATTTCTTCTGATGTTTCTACTGCAAAATGATGGTTAGAGTTTTCCATGATTTTCCAGGGATTATAGTGATGATAGTCCTTTTACAGCAATAATGGAGTTTCTGGCAAAGCAAGTTTTGTGCAGATCGTTGACTGGTCATAGTTCTTGAGGCTTCAGCTTAAGTCTTTTTTCCTCATTTTCTTGGTTTTTGTTCCCACTCCTTTCCCAATCCTGTGGGAACCCCCCACCCCATCTCTCACAAACCCAGAGAGAAATAGTGATTTTGCTCCCTTTACTCTTCTAGTTCTTCCTCTAAAATCTGAAAATACATATTGTGATTTTTTTCATATTTGTTCATATGCACTAGGAGTATGCTTCTAATACAAACACATCACATTGTAACTCTTTGATAATATCTATTACACTAAGTAGAAAATAAGAAGTCTGACAAAAACAAGAACTCTGAATGGAAAATGTAAATTACAGTAGTGGAAGGATGAAAAGTAGTCTGATAAGTTGAAAAGTAAATTACTTTGTCTTAGCATCTGCCACTTTGTGTTTTGAATATAGCTTATAATTTTGAATCTTGGTATAAAACTTTAGCCAGTGAAATGTTTACTGGAGGAGGAGGAAAGACGTATTTTAAACTCCACTAGAAGGCTGTATTTTTCCTGATCCTCATACTTCACTATTGCACCTCAAAAAACAACTGTGAATAAAGAGTGAATATTGTTTAGCAGTTATACTGATGGTTTTATCTTCAGCTATAAATATTCTCTCAAAATGTAATTTCTGGGTAAGATCAGTACCTTTTTATCAGTACTTTTTTTTTGTGACCATATCTTGACTAAGAAATTTGGAATAGAGTGTTTCCTTCTCACAAGTTAAAATTAAGAGCTGTTACCATTGGAGCTAACACAAAAAACCTGAATAGATGAGAGATTGCACTGTCATTTGTCACCACCATGTGATTGTGCATCTGCAGTTGCCATTTGAAGATTGTGTTCAAGACAGTGATTGTGATCCAAAGATGCTGGGGAACTGAAAACTTTTCCAGTTCAAAGAACATTCTCTGTGGGATCTTGAGGTTAACAGCAACCCCTCAAAGCCCCACTTCTATCATGCCTGCCATAATGGATTTCCACCTGGAAATCCAACTGGGGACTTTCATGTTAAAGACTAACAGTAGATGACAAGTTTCAGAGAAGTGGAAAAATCTATTTTCTGTGATTTTCTCTACAGTTTCCAGTGATTCTGTGGAGTCTGACTACCCTGATTATTCTTTTCTAAGGTGTGAAATCACTGTCAACACAGTTACATCCTCAGGGCCAAACAACCTAAACTTGTCATCTACTGATTCATTTGATTGAGGTTGTAGTATAGTATTTCTTTCTATCATATTTGGTATAGAATATCCACTTTTTCTTCCACAAAGTTTATTTTTTCCTGCCTTCTGGCATATAGTCCTGCATAAGGTTATCCTTAAAATTTTCTTGGCAAAGCCTTAAGCCTTTTCAGGTCTGGATTATAGAATTCACTCATGTTACAAATTCTTATCTCTCCAAGAAGTTCCATACAAGAGCTTAGCACATGTCCAAGTATCTGTAGTCCTTCCAACTTTTATTGCTGTCATAAAGGTTAGTATTCTGTATATACAGGTGACAACACTTTTATACATTCTGAAAAGCTGGATAAATGAATATGCAGCATTTGCTGGAACAGTTGCCTTGGAAAATAGGTGGCATAATTTTGTATTTATAGGTTCGTCTTATAATTAACTCTTTGTCTTTAATGAGTACCACCAAGCTAATGTTAGATTAAAAAAAAATTACTTCATCCTTGTTGTAAAAAAACAGTCAAAATAAGCACTTTCCTCAACTGCTTTGTGTAGAGGTATTATTTATAAGGGTATAAAGGACTAATCCCACTTTCATTGCAGTTCCAGTACTAGTTGTGTGAAGCAAATACCACAGTTGTGTTTAGTCCACACTGTCTTCAGTCTCTCCTGCCCCAGGGTACAGTCCCTCAGTAGTGAAAATACTTCCATAGTCAAAACCCTCTGCTGATTTTGTAATAGTAACATCCCTGCACTGCTATAGAATGCACAGTCTCTCCTTTCTCCTTCCTCTCAGTCTTCTGTCTGCTTAAGGTACTAAAGTCACCTGGCAGTGGTTGCATTTATGATGTTGAATGCTAGTCTTCAGCCTTTTGAGCAGAAGGTGCATTATGCATCACTGTTTCCAGAGGCAAAAGTTAACTTCCCTATGGTGTTAGAGCTCTGGTCAATCCTTTTAAGACTCTAAAAAATCTGATTTAGCTCTACACTGTCTATAAGTTTATGCCTTTCTCTCATAACCTGATAATTTTCTTGAGACAGTTCTGTCTGCAGCTTTGTTTTTTTGTTCCTCTTTTTATTTTTTCTTAGATTTTATTTTTGGTTAGACTTTATTGGACAACACTGGATCATATGTGAAGATCTGTATTTGTAGAGGTGACATGAAACATGAAGAGGCTGTGTTAACACCTCTCTAGGAAAAAAGTATGTGCAATCCTGAATCTTAATTCTATGCTACTAGAATGTTGACTGAAAGTACATTTAAAAATCATCCTATACATTTTTATACTGCTTACTAATATTGAAACAAATATGATATATATGTAAAATAGATATAATTAAAAATGTTCTAAAAGTGGTAAAAAATTGCCTCCTCAATTTGATGGACAATGCATAAAGCTCTATTTTGGTTTTATGCTGCATTTTGTTATTTGTTTCTAGTAGTCTAGAATAGTATTGGTACTGTTCTGTCTGTTAATGAGAGGCTGAACTGCGGCAGGATGTTTTGGTAAGCTGGACACTTTTAATTCCCATACCAGCACTCTTTCCTCTCCTGCTCAAGATCTCCTTCCAGTCTCCAATATCTTCTTCCAGTCTCCAGGACATTCCTACTTTACCATAGACTACACTGGACTTTTGGGGTCCTTATGACTGCCAAAGACTACTTCTTATTTCATCAATTCAGGAGCATATTCCATTAGAAATCCGATATATTTTTCCTTCCTGGAAAACCCCATCGTATTCTGAGGTATCAGAGCTGTGCACTGCAGTCACCTGTGGTATTTCACTTTTTTTTTTGTAGCAGCCTATTTCTGCACAGAAAAGGGCTTCTTGCTTCATGAAAGTTTCTTAGATCTTTTCTACCCCAAAATGGGACAGGAAATTGATCACTTAGATTTCCATGAGCACATTGCAAACAAGGAAAGCTGATCAAGGTGTTTGAAAAATTTCAAGTTTTAAATATTTTTGTTTACCTTTTCTTCATTATAAAAACATCATTCTCAGAAGAAAATCATTAAAAATTGATGAATGAAACTTTGGCTTTAAAAAGTTAGAACAAAATCTTTTAGAAATTATTTACTTTTTCTTCTTCAGTTTTCTCTTTTTTTTTTTTTTTTAATTAGAACATCACTTAAATGTAAATCCTTCTCTCAAGGCGACTTTTTTTTTTGATAATGTAAATCCTCTCAAGGTAAATTTTTTTAAATCCACTGTTTCTCTCAAAAATGTTCAATGAAATATTTCCTGCCTTTTTTACTTGTACAATCAATGATTCTTCATAAACATTTAACAGGAAGGAATCCACAAATGTTGAAATGTAATCAGAAGTTAGTACAGAGTTTAGAATAAAATACAAAAATTAACAGATATCAATGTCTTTGAATTTATGTGTGAAAAAGCTGTTAAAAATAAGCTGTTGGGAATACCAGACACACAAAAAACTAAGATGATAGAACCCATCTATGCCATATTTTCCAGATCTTTAATCCTGAAATGTAAAGCATGGTTGAGAAATCATATCTGAGAGTCATGCAGCAGCTTCTAAGGCCTGCAAAAATATAGATTTTAAAACATTTAGAAAGATACTGTATTACAGGTTAATTGAAAATCATAATTTTGAATGTTAGGAAATAACCCAAAATAACAACACACAAACAAACTAGGAAAGTTGAGAAAATGTAAGCGAAGTTGAGAGGCAAGCCTTGCAGAAAGTACTGCGGGGGTAAAAAAAGAGATGTAGTAGATGCACAATTGCTACATGCACAGGAGTCTGAATCCAGGAAGATTGTGTCCTTTATTTATTGATTGACCAGAAAGGAAAAAAAAAAACAATTAACCTTAAAAAAATAGAAGGAAATAAAAAGAATCCTTTGAAAACAAAAGAAGATGGTATTGTTTTATTTAGTTCTATGGCCTTTATTAGTAAACAGCTCTGGCCTTGATCTCAGTTGCCATAAATTTCTGAGAGTAGAATTAAAAGGATGAAATAACAAAGAAAACAAATGTTAAGGGACACTTAAGGTGACTAATTTGCAGGACAGTAACAATGCATCTCTTTGATTTTGTTGGATCTTTTGTAAAGCAGTCTTACTTTGCCTATTTTAATATTACTTTTTCATGTGCTGCTGGTTAAAGCACAGTCAGTGCTTTAACAGCACATTCCTACTGTAAGTAAGTTTTCATCTTACGGCAGTAAGATGAAAATTTTTAAATGATTTCTCATTTGCATTTTCTATTTGAAATTTACATTTACCTTTTTCTATTGTGTTTATAAGGTAAACTTAAAGTTATTAATGTGTGCCTATTAACTAGTTCCTCTACTGCCATGAGAATTTTTCTCCATTACTTCTTTTTTCTGCTTTCAATTTTTTCTCTTCTAGTCAACGATTATAGATTTGTCTGTTGCTTTTGTTTCTAATTAAAACTTTTCCTATCCCAATACATATTTAAATACAGAAAAGTATTTAAAAGCTGCATTTCAGATCTTATTTTTACATTCTCTGCAAGTGGAGAAACTCCGTCTTTTCTTCTGTGATTTTACTTGAATCACTGCTTTGGTATCTCTGTCAATTCAATCTGAAAAGATAATGCTGTCTTTCCTCACAGAGGTGGTAAAAATTTCTGTGTGTGGAAATTTCTAACATTTTGATAAAGGTTTCATTTCTAACTGTAATGGAAATGCAAACCTAAAACTTAGAAGGAAAAAAACCCCAGCAACCAAGGCAAACTACAGCCAAATCACCTAAAATGTAACAAATTTTTTATTTCAAGTGTAAAGAAAGTCCCTATAGAAGATATGCAAAATCTCAAAAAAATGTTTTGAAAGTTTATATGCTTTCTTAAACTAGAAGACTCTCTGAAGAACTGAACCCATTAAGTGTCATAAGGACAGGTCTGACAGAAACACTTTGAGCCATGTCATACCTGTAGCACCCAGATGCTCAATGGAACTCAAGTCTCTAACTCTCATTCAGCAGAGACTTCAGCAACCGCTTTGCCCAGGGCAAGCTTACAGCTCCTCTTCCCCAGGCTCTGTCTGAAATCAGTCTTGTCTTTTAGTAGAATTTCTCAAAAATGTCTTTTTGTTTTGTTTTGCCAAGACTACATTTTACACCAAAAATGTGATGGAATTTTTGTTTGTTTGTTTACTTTGTTTCCTTGACCCAGTCTATTTCCCAGGATGCTTCTATGAGAGAGAAGTACTGAGAAGCAGGGCCTCAGAAACAGGCTCTGTTCTATTCTAAAAGTCCTTCTGATCAACATCCTGCCAGCTGTGTAAGTAAGCAAATTAATGATATCGACTCCCTAACTTGTTAACACAAACTAACACACAGTGTTGCCTAAAACAAGAATTATATTTTCATTGAAACAAGTCTTTCACGACGCAAAAGGAGTCTTAAGTAATTTAAGGAGAAAACATTCTTGCGCTGACTAGTGCAATAAATCCAACCCTTCACGCTAAAATAAAGCCACAGAATTATGTTTCCTGCTTGATTAGTTCTAGCTATGTAGATATGGTGGGCTCACAGTTATCCTCTCATTATCAAAAGGTGATGTAAAAGTCATTAGTACTAAACCCAACTAATAGTAATTGTTTCATGTTATCATTATATTTAAAGACTTCTGGGTGCCTAGAACCAGAAGAGATCTTTCCTAAAGTCATCCTAGCCTTAACATTTTAATACTAACAGAGGGGAAAAAAAAGCAAAATACCTCCTCTTGAATGTGACAAAATGTTGTTGTTTTTTTCCTAAAAATCCATTACATATCTAGATCAACAGATGACCAAAATATTAGGGAAATAGAAGGATATATAGTATAGTCGTCTATGCTTAGGGATGCTATTTACAGATGCAAGCATTCTGAGTGCTTGTCCCTGCTACTTTATCTTCTTACACATTTGTCTCTCATAGTTTGCACAAATGAAATGTGAACAATCCTAGGATCAGCCAGTAAGTGTTTGTTCCCCTTTTCATGTGAATATTTCATAAATCAGTCAACAAAATACTGTGAATTCTTGTGATTCCTGTCTCTGAATGATTCTTGTGTTTTTCTCTGTAAAGTTTCAGCTGGAGCAATATTGATTGCTTCTAATATTAAACATTCAAAAAAACTCTGTAACCTACTGACGAGCTGACCCAACAGGAAATAGGAGGAATTTGAATTTCCTCAGACAAAATAGAAACTTAGATCTCCCACATTCTCCATGTATGTTCTGATCACTACACTAGACTATAAAAAGATCAAGTAACTGAAACAAAGGGCTATCCTGCTAATGAGGTTTTTCTGTAGCAACCACAAGAAGAACAAGAAGGCCATCCAGGACTTAAAAAATACAACCAGTAACGCCTTTCTGTATATTAGAAAAAAACCAGCTATTCAGTTCAAAAGCAATTTTAGATACTCAGCAATTTCTCTGGTAACATTTAGAAACTCAAGACAAAAACTTGGGGCAATTGCCAAGTCATCAAGTGACTTGCAGCATTTTACCTTTCTCTTCAAAGAAATGTCTGAAACCTCAGCCCTGCAGCACAGTCCAAAGGAGGTAGACACAACGAATAACCATGAAAGACTACTGAATTCTGCAAATTCACAGTATCTACAGTGGTTTGCTTGCTGTATATAAGGGGCAATCAAAAATGGATTTCCCAGTCAAGAAGAAATCAACATTTTACTACAAACTAATTTAACTAAATACCACAACATTTTTAAAATGCCTCCTTGTTGTTATCTACCACAGCTCTGCTCAGAAAAATTAGCTAAAGAGCAGTGCAACCAATCTGCCATTCACTGTTTACTTCAGGGTGAACTGAATAACTTTTTGACCACAATGAATTGCATGAACTCTGAAAAAACTTGAGACTTAGCTCACACGCGACTCCTCAGTGGCTGAGTTGGGAAGAGATTGTTTCTGTGCACAAAAAAGATAAAAAAATGCAATGGCCTTGAGAAGGGGAATACTCAAAATTTCTAACCTAGGCATAAAAAGATAAACATAGCCAAAGGTCTTATGAAGGCTAGATTTACTATTGAGTGGATTTTATTATGAAACACTAATTATTATAATAATTGAAATTATTCCTTTAAATTGAAATGTGTAAATAATACCTGCATAATAAATATACTATCCCTGGCATACCAGTGTCAGAAGCCCCATTACAAAGCCTTTGGGTTAAAATAGACTTTGTATCTGTATCAAAAAATACAGATAACATTTTTACTCATATCTTTAAATGAGCTTCTCTTCCAGTGTTCTTTACATCTGCTTTATCTGATTCATAGTACTCCAAGAGAAGTGTCAAAGTAATTTTAAAATTTAGAATATTGCTTGAAGTTTCACCAATGCATCTAATTTTTCTCTTTTATGGATTCTATTACATAGATCTACCACAAAACTTAACAAAACTTCATTCTTACGATCAAAAGGAAGACATATGACAGTAAGCACATGGTGGTAAATTTTACAGTACCAGAGCATCAACAAAATATAGAAATATAGCATCCTTCCAGTACCTAAAAGGGGCCTACAAGAAAGCTGAAGAGGGAAGAAGGGCCCTTTTTAGAGGGGCATGTAGTAATAGAACAAGGGGGGAAATGGCTTTAAACTGAAAGAAGGAAGGTTTAGACTAGATATTCGTAAGAAATTTTTCACTGTGAGGGTGATGAGGCACTGAAACAGATTAACCAGAGAAACTGTGATGCCCTGTCCCTGGAAGTGCTCAAGGCCAGGCTTGGCGGGACTTTGAGAAACCTGGCCTAGCGGAAGGTGTCCCTGTCCATGGCAGAGGTGTTGGAACTAGATGAGCTTTAAGGCCCCTTCCAACTTAAACCATTCTATGATTCTTTGAAATATATCACAAATTTCACCTGAGTTGACCAGCCTCATATTGAACATTTAGTGGCAAGCTATCATTCATGTCATGTGCTATCTGAATATGGTATAATTTAGATACAGTTTGCTCTCTTGAGTTTCTGAATAAACTAGGATTCACCCATACCATATTTCAGGTAAGCAAGTGACATTATATTTGGGATTGCTGCAGGTACAACTCTGCGTCATCATGATGTTGTAGAATACAGAAATGGCGGCCCACCTGCACTATTCTCTGATCTCTATGAGCATGTAATTTGTTCATGGTATTCCTCTGAGAAAGTGAGTCTATTCACACGTGGATTTTAATTGCTGTATCTAGTGGCTTTCAGTATCAGATTTCATTAAACTGTACAATTGGAAGAACATTTTGTTTTCTTCTCTTGGCTTTTCAGTCTCTTAAACTGTTGATAAAACTGTAGTATACAAATGCTGAAATAGAAAATATTATTATTTTTTATCAATATTTAAAAGCCAAAGTTGATTTGACTATCTGAGGCTTTTGTGCATGATTTTTCACTTTAATCCCTCTGTTTGCATATATTTTGTCAATCTTCTTCTCCTTGATCGGAAGTCTGCAGGATATTCTCATATTTTCTTGTCAAGATTTCTCCCTGAGAGGACTCATGCTTATAGTTTCAGGATTTGGCTTTTGGAACTTGTAGATTTTCCCCATCATCCCAGCTTTACCTCCTTCAGTTCCTACTGAATCCCCCAAAAATATCTAATTTTATTTGTCCATTTAGGAATTCAATTAATGTGGCCAAATTAGAGCTATTTTATTTTTCAAGTTTCACATTTTTCTTCTTTATGATAATCTCCACAATACCTTGTCATGTAGATATTTTATTAGCTAGGGTTTTTTCTGGCTTGATGCAACCATAGTCCTTATTTCTGGACACAAAAACTCCTATGTTAACCTTTTTCACATAATACAAACCATTTCTAAGTAAACTGGCTTTCACAGTGATCAATAAGAAATGCCACTGATATTTTGGCTGCCCCACACAATTCTTCAATTTCAACATAATTATTTTAACATTACTCTATGAAAAACAATTTCTCCATGTAATCTGTCCTTGTCCAAATATTTGTGTACCTAAGTCATGTATAGCCTCCTACATGTATAACTGGCCACATTATATTGGAAAAAAGATGCAACTACAGTTATACCAAAATGTTTTATCTTTTCCCACCATCACATAATTTTCTAAATGATTCCTATAAATTTTGTTTAACAATATCAATGAATTGGCAAATATAAATAACAGAGCTTTGGTTTCTGCTCCCATATAAAAAAATTTTTTAAGTTCTATTGATCTCACTATGAATTTGTTTAAAGCAAAATACTTTTTTTAAAAGTAAAGACACCATTACTGATGTGCCAAAAATTTACAACACAGTCTTAATAGCTATATTAATTACCAATAAAAATTGAACCATGGATAGACATTTAAGCCCATTGTATCTGCCTGATGTATGCTTGTTTGTCTGTTATCCTTTTGTTTTCATAATATACATCTGTACATTATTGCTTAATTGTACTAATTTTAAATGCAAATTGAGTTAGTAGATCATAACTGCCTCAAGTATGCCCTGCTAAACAACATGCAAGTTAACCTGGTCTTTTTAAAAAGCTGAGTGTAATAATAATATGCCATTGAAGTAGAATTGATGTAAATGGAGTTGCTATGGAGAAATAATATGGTATGGTAGTATATGAAAATGTCTATAATATCAAAATTTCCTGCAACAATTCCTTGTAGAACTTCTATACAGTCAGATTTTTCACTATTGATCAGTTTATAACAGGTGACGAATAGCAGGTCACACAGTCTCACTGATTTCCATGTGACACGCATAAATCAACATTTACCTAATAAAGGACCAGTGAAAGTCCTAATATTTCATTTTCTGGAGGACTCTGTTTCATCATAGTGTCAAATCTAGAGGGCATATGGAAGTAGATGTAAAGAACTGGAGATTACAGAAATACTTTTATTACGCATTGCCATGTGCGGATGTTCCAAATGCCTCAAAATTACCTCTGTCCATCCCTTCTCTTAATACAACAGGGTATGGACGCAAAAAACAGCTTCTCTCATCAGGTTTTATGGAAGTACTCTTCCATTATATGTGCCAAGTAAATCATACATTTTTCAACAACACCAATATGAAAATCCCCTGTAGCAAGCATATAAACTTTCAGTGAGTGAAGCTATACATAATATGAATTCAGAAAGTAGAACAGAACTGAACCAGAAGTGAAGGGAACAAGATAAGAGAAAAGGAGAGAGTGAGCTAATCACCTGAGGTACGTTCAGATCCTTGGAAAGAAACAATCAATGGTTTACACCTGTCACAGGACATGCCTTCCCAGAATTTAGCACGGGGGGGGCAACCTAAACTCCCAAGTTGCTTCTTTGCAGCTTAATAGGAAATATTTTTCAGCTCTTTTAATTCAGTAGACATATGTGCAAGTCAATCCAGGATAACATCACAGACTGCTTTGCTTGGATTTTCTACTTCCATGCAGATAATACAACATGGGTTGCTCGAAGGCACTGGAAAAAGCAAAGTGGTAACATTATAATTTAGTCCCAGGGAGTCCATAACTATGTTTTGTCCATATAGTTGTTCTAGATATCTCTAAAATAACAGTATGTGTAGAGAATAAATTAGCCTTCAGTGGCCCATGGCCATTCAGAGCTTTTCAGATTTTGGTTTCAGCTGCACTTATTTCCAGAAACTTTCTGAGGAATTTTCATGTGTCAGTTCCCTAAAAAGTCCCCGCAAAAAAGCTTCAGCCAAGCTTCAGAAAACAAATTTTGCAAAATTTTCTGTTTGCTGTAGTGACAAAATGAAAAGTCAATTGAACTTGCTCAAATTACAGGAAGTACCAGTGTAGTACAGGTTATGAGATCATCAGACACTCCACCACGCAGTCATTCATTGGGAACTTCAGGAGAAGGTTGGTTTTCAGGATCACAGTTCAGCAGTAGGAAAGTGGTCTAGCAAGTTATTATCTGAGAGTAGAATTCCTTCTCCATATCTATTCTATGGGGCTATTCACACACTCTGTTTTTGCTATCTAAATGTTTATAGTAGGCTTCTGATTTACAGTCCATGGAGAAAATAAAACACTTCTAAAATATGCTTTATTTAATTCTAAAGAAATATTAGAACAGACTCTATAATACGTTATCTACAAGTGTCCATTGTTTTCTCCATTGTCTTTGAAGGAACTCCAGATTAGTTCAGATTTGGATGTCCAGACTCCATATGGCTACTAAAATTAATTTTTTATTGCATTTCTAAAGCTTTCCAATTCTCTCACAAAGTATCACTTCACAAAGTGTTCGAACAAAATCATGTTGAATTCCTGAACATATTTCACTTGTCCTTTTTTGGTTTCTGAGTCTGTATACCACATGTGTACCAGACTACTACACTGCTAAATGTATAGGTTCCAGAAGATCATCCTCGATCCTCCAGAGTGCATGTTCTCTCTCCTTAGGGATAACTCCCTCTAGTGAAGCCTAGTGAGAGCCACGTGAACAGCATTTGGTCCCAGGTTATCTCATGAACACCTGGAGCTTTTAAAGGCCATTACCCTTATGTGTTTCTTTCCTCCTTTTGATTTAGTGGTGAAGGTGTCAATAGTAGTAATAGAGACATTTGTGTGTATATACAGAAATACAAGATATTTACCTTGGGACTACGTTAATTTAGAATAAGTCCTGACTCATTCAGATGACGTGCACTGTCCTTCTGAGAACACATCATTCAGTTCCTATCTGTGGAAGCAACATCCAAAATTACTCTCTTATCACCTTTACCAATTAATATCCATTGCTCTTTATACTCTCATTTCAAGCTGATAATTGAAAGGAATAAATATCTTTTTAATGATACAATCCTTTTCCTATTTAAAAAATGTGTTTGATTACATCTAGGAGAAGTTATTCCTATGTGATTTTTCAGGTCTATTCCAACCCCTTAACATTCTATGATTCTATATGATATGCTTTGATCCTTCAGAGTCCAGGACGCACATATTCCCATGGTAGGTCATATACTTGACAGTGTAAGGTCTCAGACTGCATCTCTGCAGTGTGAATATTTTTCAGTTGTACTCTAAATAAGGTCTTATGCAACACTCTGGTCTCCTTAGCTCATCTGGAGACATTCATGCAAAATTCTAAACACTTGATGTTTAGCAATGAATCATAGCTCCAAATGTTCTCATCAACTCAGAAGTTTCAAAACACTTGTTCTAGACACAGAGTTAGTCAAGATTTTGATATTAAATGTCTCTGCATCATCCTAGAAGAGCATGACAATAATTTCTTTATTTTCTCTGTGTCAATGTATGGCTATTACAAGAAGATCTGATTTTCTTCATTAGGTGAAGCAAATAGCTGAGTGTCTGAATCATAGTCCTAGTGTCCAATAATTTAAAACCAGCATTTGATAGAACAAACATGCTCTAAAAATTGTCGCTGCATAATTATTATTAAAGTTTGACTCACCCACTAAAAAGACTGTGCATAATGAAACAGTATTTTCATCTAACACCATATTTTCTATGATCAGTCTGACACCTGCATCTTTAAAGATATTCTTTCTTATACTACTTGTCACATAAAAAACCCCACCATTATTCTAAATTTTGTCTTCTCCCTATCTCAAGCATTCTAAAAAGAAGTTTTGTCTACCAAATTCAGGTGGCCTATTCCTTGTGGTTGGGCTTCGCAAACAAAGATTTGAGAAGGGCTCTACCCAGGTTTGTTGCAAGCGCATTGGTGGTTAAAAAGGCCAATACGAGATAGGCATGTCCGGTTGCAAAAGGCACAGCAGAAAGACTCCTTAGATGGTATATTCTGCAAGGCACAATTCTTTCTGTGTTGCCTTTTCTCCTCAAGAGTGATCCTGCGTGCTTTCTCAAAAGCATCAGCAACGTTATAGATGGTGTGTCTCCAGGCCTCCCAATTGGAGGCCAGAGTAGACCAGTGATGATGATCAATACGGTCAAGGCTGAGATGTTGTTTCAGAGAGTCCTTGTATCTTTTCTTCAGGGTTCCTCTCTTGAGGCAGCCGGTGGCAAGTTCACCATAAAGTAGGATCTTAGGGAGGCGGTGGTCCTTCATCCTTGAGACGTGCCCTGCCCAAAGCTGCTGTATTTTCAGTAACATGGCCTCGATACTTGTGACTGCTGCTTGCTCAAGAACAGATGTATTGATCACATAATCTGACCAGTGGATATTTAGGATTGAATGGAGGCAGCGTTGATGAAAACGTTCTAGGAGACGTAGGTGGTGGTAGCCTATTCCTATTCATCTGATTAATAACTGGACACATTCTGCTTCATAAGCAGTTTGCATATCTGAAATTGATAAACTTAAGAAATGTAGTGTAATTGCAGATGCTTCATTAAAATTATTGCCTTTTTTCTTTTTTTTTTTCAAACAATGCATTTTGTAGCAGAGTACAAAAGTATAATAGGCGTAAAGTCATACATCTTGGTCTTTCGTTTCTATTTCTGACATACTAATCTTTGTAGTTTAAAAAGAAGTAAAATAGCACATCTAGAATATGTGTCTGGCTTCACCCTGAGTCCTTTGACTGTCAATTTTCTGTTTTATAAGGCATGTAATGCTCTTGTTCAGAAGGGTGCCCATATCAGTCTAGGCTGACCTCTTTTTTTCATTGGTCAATAACTTGTCAATGGCTTACTGTGCACCTGCTAAATGAGTTTCCTTTCAGACAATTTTGAAGAGGAGTAAAGATACCAGATGGCCATTTAACTTAAAAGCTGTCTCTGACTGAGGCCAAAAACAACTGGCAAAACAAAGGGAGGAATTGTCCATCCTGAATACGCAAGCAGATGCAGGACAAGCACAAGAGTTCTTTCCAAAGGAAAAAACACACAGGTCAGATATGAGAAAACCAGAACACTTAGTGTGATATAATAATGAGACATATTATGACATCTCTCTCAGAAGTGACAGCTTCTACCTCCTGTTCTGCCTGACTATTGTATTATCTGCACTTCTTGCATAAATTATACCTTACCCAAGATCAAGATTTCATGCACATTTTTCTTCACCAGTTAGTTGGTGACTAGTGAAATTAGAACAAACATGACTATAAACTGGGGTTATTGGACATCTTGAACTGTACCAATGTGTGTAGTACTAAGATAAGCATCAGGGCAACATACTACAGTTTGATCTGATTATTACCTAAATCAGTTAGCATTCCTGTCCAAGTAAGACCCACACAGAGTTGTTCATAGTGCCCTCATTGCTATAGTTCTTTTGTGTCCAGAAGCTGGACAAGATGAGAATACTTGAGGTGCTTTCTAAGAATGTATTTTAGTTGAGAATGAGAAAGCATTTTAAAACATAAAGTTCCAGTCTATTCAAGGGTCTTACAAGCATTGAGGAACCTAATCTCCAAACTAATACAGTGGTATTATTTTTTGTTTCAGATGTGTGTGTTGTCTCCCTCCATTTTCTGATTTTTCATGAGCCCTACAATCTTAAATTCTCACTAAGATGAGATTTTTAGTTCAGCTTCCCTTCCTTGGCTGTTGGTAGCTGCTGTGAAGTTATATATTTTTCAAGATTCCACAGCATGCTACAAGATTTCCATATAAATAACCTCTCAGTTATAAGTAAAAACAATTATCAACAGCAGTGCAAGCTATATGCTTACTTGATAGTATAAAGTAATGTTTAACAGGTTGCTCCGGTAACTATCCTTCCTCAAGAGCCATTGGTTTGCTTCTTGTTTTAAAAAAACCTCCTCAGGTCTCATTTTATACATATTGTAAAAGATGGAGCTATATTCATGAAAACTTTACATTTTCCATAGATGACAGCTTATTTAACTTTGCAATAATATAATCAGAGGCTTCTTCCCTCCCCAGAGTAGTACATTACTGGAAGGAACAAAATTATCAGAGCCACGGATACTCTTGGCTTTGGTATGGGAGGGGGGAAATTCATTTAGGTTATTTTCAATGACATAGAAAAATGATTGCAAGATAAGAAAAATTAAGACATATTTCTTTCCAATTTATTTTCTTTTAATTTTTGTCAAATTTTTTCAATACAAACAGAAATCTCTTTAAGGGAGAAAATAAGATAATTTATTTCAAAGTAAGTAGCAGGTATGTTTATTTCTTTTTTATTTATATAAAAGAGTTTAAATTATTAATCACACTGTGGCGTGCCAGTAGTCATTTACAATTTTATATCTTATGTAATGCTGTCACAAACTAGACAATAAATAGTGAAAATATAATCAGTTATACAACTTAAAATAAACCTGTTATTCAAAATTTCTCAAAACAGAAGATATTTCTTAATATTACAAATTTCTTCAAGGAATTAATGCAAGATTATCTTTTGAAATGGGAATTGCTATGTTTTTCTCTCACAATTCTGAGTTTTGACCAGCTTTGAATTTAATTCTCCAAGTTGAAACAAGAAGTACAGCAACAAACCATAAAAGCTGTTGGAAAGTGAAGCAACTCAACATGCAGAGCAACTCATCACATTGTGTCATCTCTTCCACTTTAGTTGCATCAGTCTTGTACCATAAGGAAGCAAGGAGTGAGACAGCAGTGGACACAAATGGAGAATTAACAGGATGAGTTATCTAGCTGTTAAAAACATGCAGTCCTCATAACTTTCCTAAAATCTTTCCTAAAGACTTTCCTTAAAAAGCCCTTTGATCTTATTTACTTTCCTCAAACACTTAGAGCAGGGGAAAAACTCAAATAAGAATAGTCATAGAAATATAAGCTCTTAATTGGTACTTGGTGCTAAAAACCTACAAAGTGGCCTACAAATATAGACTAATCATCAGAAGATAATTTCTAAATGAGATATGAATGTTTCTATGCTAATAAAAAAGTTTTAAAAATACTCCTGAATGTCAAATGTCTTGACTCAAGGTTAAAGAAAAATAGTCAGAGAATTTGGAAATTAAAGATTCATAGGTCTTCATCCACATCCCATGTTAAATTTGGGTTCAGGGTTGAAAGCAGCTTGTAATTAACAAAAAAAAGAGAAAACTAACTACATTGTTGATAAATTGTATTATCAAAGAAACCCTCAATTATACAATATGAAAATTTCCATACAATAAATTTATAAGAATTTTTTAATTATTATTATTTATTTAAATTAAGGAAATGTAAGGCTCTAATTACCCGTTCCTCACAGGAGAGATGTTCCAGCCCTCTAATCACTTTGGTGGCCCTCCTTTAGACTCGCTCCAACAGGTCAATATCCTTCCTGTGTTGGGGACCCCAGAGCTGGATGCAATACTCCAGGTGGGGGCTCATGAGGGCAGAGTAGAGGGGCAGAATTACCTGCCTTGACCTGCTGGCCATGCTGCTTTTGATGCAGCCCGGGATATCATCGGCTTTCTGGGCTGCAAGCACACTTTGCTGGGTCATGTCCAACCTCTCATTCACCGGCATCCCCAAGTCCCTGTTGGCAGGGCTGCTATTCATCTGTTCATCCCCCAGCATGTATTGATACAAGGGGTGGCCTGGTTATCTACGCTCATTACCTGTATTGGTTATCAAAAGAATTTGAATTTGATGTCAGGCTGTGCTTTGGTTACAGAAATTGTTTCACTCTGACAGGACATGTCCTGAACACTGACATATGCTCCAACCCATGTGGGATGACTGATTGCTACAGGAATTAAAGAGGAACAAAGTAGATTTTGCACACTAAGGAAAGGTCCTTCAACAGACCTTTTTAGAAGCTGTGTTGGTTCACATGAGAGTCCATGTAGGTAATCTCTCACCTTTCCCTACCACAGAGACATCTGCTCCTCCTGATCTGCACTTTAAAGGTTACAGGAGAAAAGAGTAGGGAAAAAAAATATTTGAAAGAATTAGTATGTGTCTACATGGAAGGGAAATCTTAGACTTTTTGTTTGTCAACTCCACAACTGAAGACTCAGAGAGGTGACAACTGCGTATTTTATATCTACAGGATATCTCATCTGCGAAGGGTGATTATTACTACTTTTCATGAGCTTTTGAGCTACTAAAGTCTTTCTCTGATGTGAAAGAGAAATAATCATCACCTTCACTGAAGAGATTTTATTTGTTCTGCAAGAAGTTGTGTCTTCATAAAAGCCCACATTTTAAGACTGAATTAGTAAACATATCAGCTTCAGACAGTTTTTATTTCTGCTTACTAGCTTTAGGGAGGAATGCTAGCCCTCACCTCTCCCATGGAAGGAGACCACGCTCTCTGACAGAAGGACAAGTCCTATGGAACATCAGGAATGTACATGTCACAGGGAACAGCAACCCACAAGCTCTGTGGAGCTCAAACTTTTCCATTAGCTGAAAGCATGTTATACATTGAATGCTTCTTCAGGTTAAAAATAGTAACCCATGTCTCGAAGATGCACGTTTACATTTAAAATATGCATATTAAAGTTAAATGATTCCTGTGATGCTTTTGACAACTGGTTTTTTTATAAAACACATATAATTTTCAAGACTGTGTGTACTGGTTGCTAGCTGACCTGGGAAAAACTAGTGCACAGCTGTAACATAACTTCTTGATATTCCCTCAAGCACACACAAATTTTCTGTGCTACATTTCTAAGGAGTGTTATGTGCATTGTTAAAGATGCCTGCATTGCATCAGCATATGAAGTACTGCATGGTATTGTTTTGTAATTCAGAAGTACTACTGGCACTGAGTGTTGTATTAATACATTTACACACTCAGTATCGTGTTGTCCCTGACTCAAGAGAGACTGCACTTATATGTTTCTAATTTGAAAATGGATGTAAGCTGTAAAATTCAGAGTAGACTTTCAAGACTCTAATCCCTCAAAGAGGAATGGTAACACTATGCCTCACAGAGTGCAAGTAGTATTTGCTTTGAGTTTTTTACTCTTTATACATGAAATAGAATTGCATTAACTTCACTGAATTTAGAGTCTATTTTCCCAAACACTTCATTCTAGTGTCTTCACTCTGCAAGTATTATCTGGATGATTTCATGTTTCTATTCTCATTTTAGTCAGCAATTTGCTGTTTAAAACATTTAGAAGCTCTAAATGCACTTAGGAGTATAGAGTTATGTTCTCAGGATTTTAAGCTTTTGCCATGCTGCCCACTGAAAATGTAGTCACTGACATGAACTCCATAATCTAGTTGTATTTACAGATTTGTCCTGAAATCTGCATATTGCAAACCCCCATTTAATTGCAGAATTTCCATTTGTAATCATTAGAAAACCATAACAAGCTATAATATTTGTGGTAAAACCTCCCCTGCTTTGGCACTAAGAAAACAGTTAAATGTATTGGATGTATTCACAGGCAACTTCACTACTACAGAGCTGCTCCTGAAAGCTGACCATCTGAAGAACCCCAGGTTGGATTGCTTTAACACTGCAGGCCCTGATGTAAGCTCCAGAGACCCCGGAGTCTTCCTTGCTGCACACAGCAATATGTATTTGGTCCCACCAGCTACCGTAAAGTCTCTGAAAACTCCCAAGAAAATCCCTGCTACCCATCTCTAATTGTGAGATCATTTGCCCATATCCCATAAAACCATCATGAAGCTCCAAGTGAAGTGTCCTTGAACTATCACACATGTTCTGCAAAATGATGATTGCAATGGGATGAAGGGAAACAATTCATAGCTCAAGAACTTGAGGGAGAATCAAAGAAGGAAGACAGAACAGGAGAGACAGATTACATAAACCTTTTCATAAAGCTGTCACATTTTCCAAGTTAGCACAAAATGAACACACTACTTGCAGAAAGACTAGGAAAGACACTGAACTTCACCTCTCTAAATGCAGCTTGAAAAGCTAATGAAAGTAGAAAGTAAGCCTTAATTAATCTATATCACGAATTTGAATCAAAACCAAATTTAACTCCACAACTGAAGACTCAGTTGACTCTATTGGCTAGATGGATTAAAATATGGCTAATTCAAAGTTGTCACATACATTAGAAGAAACATTTTGTCTGGGAAGATCATTAAGTGTTAAAAAGGAAACAGAAAAGGAATATATTCAGGGAAAAAATGCATCATATTACCTGTTATAATGTTTCCACTGCAAGTAGATTAATCAGCAGTGATCAAGTGAAAGGCATCTCTGTAAGAATTGCAAATGGTCATAAACCAAATACCCACCCTCTTAAAGAAATGCTCTACAGTCTTCAGAACTGAAATAGGGCTTCCTTTTTATAAGCTGCAGATAAAAACAATAATATATTTTTATTATATAATTTATTGCATGATGTATCCAGCTCATAAGAGCTCATGCCTTTCAGATAATTAAAAATGACTAATGATTAATGAGGAATGACACCTGATATATTAATGATTCACCTTTTACCATTTGGCTAGCTCTGCTAGCTGGTAAAATGTACTTTATGCAAGGGGACCAAACTTATTTGGCATCTAAAGGAAATCACTACTTAGCAGATTTGCTAATTTTTAAATATTGGTCAACAGGTGAACAACACCAATGGCACACTGTGCAATTTTCATTGGTAACCACAGTGAATACAAATGTGTCTATATTCAGAAATAAAACAAATTTCTGTAAATAGTAGAATACTCAATTCAAGTCTAGTCAAATGAAGTGCACTGAAGAGTTGAAACACTTTAGCATATGCAATGTAAGATTTACATAGAGAGAGAAATTTCCCATGGCCCAAGTTCTGGTTTTGAAAAAAATATCAAGTCAGAACAATAAAGAGAAAATTCAGAGCTCTGTTAGACCTTTTCACTAAGGTAGTGCCACTATAAAGGAGAAAAATGCTTTCTTAAAACCACTATTTTTTTTTTTGAGTAATTTTTAGTAGCTGCTGCATAACATTTTTGACTTTTTAGAAAACAAGTTAAAAATTGTCAAAGGTTTACAGTACTTACCACATTGTGTTCCAAAGGACAGAAGAAGGAAACGCTGCAGAAAATAAGTACAGTATATGAACACAAATGGTCTAGTTGAGAACTAAATACACAAATTTCCGTTTTAAGTCCTTTTTAACAGAATAAGACAAATAATCAGAAAAGATAACTTGTTTCTCGGTATGTCAAGCAAAAAACTTTATAAATCTAAGGTACAGCAGAACAAGAAATACAAAGGCTTTGAAATCACTGTCTTTGGAGTTGATTGTGGCAAGACAAGACATACCATCACAGAAATCAATTCCCCAGCTATTCAGGATCCACTAAAAAACCAACCAACTATAAATGCTTTTTACCTGAATATTCAGTGACTGCAGAAAAATCTCAGAAGTTAAAACTGTATATTGAAAATAGAAGCTATACACACAGTTGGACAAATCTGGCTTTCTAATTTTCTCAGTCTCTAAGTAAGTTCTGATTAAGGAAAGCTAAAGTTAATGGCAAACACTCTTGATTTATTTCTCTCAGGCCTGCACAGATTCCCGCTCAGACAAAACATGCAAAAAGATATTTTCCCCTCAAGATCTGGAAATAAATTGAACTTTAATGAAGATGAAATTAAAACTTAATGGAATCTTTTACAAGCTTCATCCTTATTTTCCATTTTACTTACATGAGACAAAAAGAAAAAAATAGCTCTAAAATGTATTTGGCTTTACTAGTATTTTGGCTTAACTCAGCAATAAAAGTCTGACAGCTGTGAAAGGGGTGTGAACATTCTGAATAAATATATTAGCTTGTTTCAAAACTGCATTACTTTTCTCTGTGCAGGTAAAAAATTCTACTGACTTCAGCACAGCTACAGTAGTGCGGACATGAGCTAAAACAATTGGTCCATTGACTGACTACTCATGCATCCAGAAGACTACAGTTTTCCATTCACCAGTTACAGATATCTTAAAGATCTAAATCTACAGATATGAATAGTATTATTAACTCAAGTTTCTATTTCTGACTAAAGTAGAAAAATATTGTGTCAAGACTAATGTTTTCAACACCTAGTTTCTTTCAACCATTCCTTGAATACAAGGAAAACCACTTCGACCAATGTGGATTACAAAGAATTAATTAGGAAGGAGCTAGAAGAAAGGTCTCAAAACAAACCTTTCTGTTCCTCCTCAAAATGTCTGATTCACACTGAATAGACAAATCAATATGGTAGTTGTGCAGTTTTGGCTTCCACATTCATTCTCCTATTCTACAGCTGAAAGTTGACAAGAGGCACCATTTATTCCTAGGTTGTGTTATAGGGCCATGACCTGAAGATACTGGAAGTGTGACTAACCGTCTATTTCGGTTAAGAAAGATTTTTTTCCTACTAGGATGAAAGCGGTAAAATAGTTTTTTCACCTTTTTTTACCTCCATTTTAGCAATATTTAATCATTTAGAACTAGATAGACTTGCTGGTTCTTTACAACATGCACCTTATGCCCACTGCAGACAAAGGAACCAGGTCATACAAATACAAGAGCCCTGAGGTATTAGTGAACAACAGAAATTATATGGCTAGAGCCTGACAACCCCTCATAATACACTTAAATGCCTTGTATGTTAAGGGGAGAAGGAAGAGCAGATCATTCTCTTCTTCCTCGAGTGCCATACAACAACTTTATTAATTAACTCTATATTAATTTCCATACACATCTTGATGTTTACCTTTTAATTTCTCATTCTTGGAAATAAGATATTGACTTCAGCATAAAATGAATAAATAGAACATGAGGAACAAACTGTAGAAGCAAAAGTCACTTGTGTGAATGTACCACACTGCCATGCCCTTTTTACCGCAACATGACAGTTCTTAAAGTACCTCCAGGCCATTCCAGTCTCATTTCAGACTACAGAGCATACTACTGCAGATTGCACTTACAAGTGCACACTCTCCTCAGCTACTTGTCTGCTTCATGTACTAGTGCCCTCACCTTGTTTTAGTTTAAAAATAACTCATAGCAGAGGCAACGCTTAATGCATTTTGTCCTGGTTTCAGCCGAGGTGGAGTTAGTTTCCTTCCTGGTAGCTGGTACAGTGCTGTATTCTGGCTTTAGTATGAAAATAATGCTGATGACACACTGATGTTCTGGTTGTTGCTGAACAGTGCTTATCCTAAGTCAAGAACTTTTCAGGTTCCCAAGCTCAGCCAGGAAGCAGGTGCACAAGAATCTGGGAGGGAGCATTGCCAAGACAGGTGATCCAAACTGGCCAAAAGGATGTTCTAATGCCACATAATATCGTGCCCAGTATACAAATTGGGAGAAGTTGGCTGGGAGGGGCTGATCCCTGCTCAGAGTTGGACTGGGCATCAATCAGTGAGTGTTGAGTAACTGTATTGTGAACCACTTGCCTTTCTTGGGGTTTATTTATATCTCTCTCCTTCTAATTTTTATTATTGTTATTACTAATAGCATTATTAGCATTATTCTAGAATAGGCAGCACTTATTGAGGCCACGTTGATGAGAACACAGCTGTGTTGGGCAGGACACGTCTCAAGGATGAAGGACCACCCCTAAGATTGTGTTTTATGGTGAACTTGCCACCGGCTACCGCAAGAGAGGAGCCCTGAAGAGGAGATACAAGGACTCCCTGAAACAACATCTCAGCCTTGTTCATATTGATCATCATCACTGGTCTACTCTGGCCTCCAACTGGGAGACCTGGAGACACACCATCTATAACGTTGCTGATGCTTTTGAGAAAGCACGCAGGATCACTCTTGAGGAGAAAAGACAACGCAGAAAGAACCGTGTCTTGTTGATACCACCTAAGGAATCTTTCTTCTGTGCCTTTTGCAACTGGTCCTGTCTATCTTGCATTGGCCTTTTTAGCCACCAGAGTGCTTGCAACAAATGTGGGTAGAACCTTTCCCAAATCTTTGTTCGCGAAGCCTAACCATGATTAGCATTATTGTATTTTACTTATAAACTTCAAATTTACTTGTAAAGTTTACTCATAAGCTTATGCTTTACTTAAATTGTTCTTACCTCAACCCACAGGTTTTACTTTTTTTTCAATTCTCCTCTCCATCCCATGGGTAGTGGGGAAGGGAAGGAAGGAGTGAGGGAGTGGCTGTACAGTACTTAGCTGCCAGATGGGGTTAAACCATGACAGTCCTTTTTGACACCGAATGTGGGGCACAAAGCATTGAGATAATGACGAATCTGATCCGAGTGTGTTAAAAGTAAGTTGTTATAAGAATTCATTTTATTGGTTTAATAGTTAGTGTTCACAATGTTCATTTATTTGCTCTCAGAATAGTTGCACTTGTTCTCAGGATTGTGCAGCATGCGATCCCTGTGGTGATCTTTATCCTCCATGCAGCCTGGGCTAAGATCACAATTTTGTTGTACTTCATAGTGTTGGCCTGGTCTATGATAAGATAGAATCAATGGTCATGAAATTAATCTTGTGTGTGTTCTCAGCATTGCCATCACATCTGGACTTTGGGAGCTACCTGTTGGGATTATTAATTACACCTTTTGCCTATTCTGCTTGGACAGTCAGCCTATGGGGGTGACATGTTCCTAAAATTTCCTTCCTTCCTTCCTTCCTTCATTCCTTCCTTCCTTCCTTCCTTCCCTCCTTCCTTCCTTCCTTCCCTCCCTCCTTCCTTCCTTCCTTCCTCCCTCCCTCCTTCCCTTCCTTCCAGCTAACTACATTTTGATGTTGAGAATTTTAAAGTTTTTGAATATACTTTGAATACCCTTGAAACCAACCTGGTTCTTTTTGCCAAAACCCATCATGTTGCTTCATATGGTTCAGGCCTTGTTTAAAGTTAAACGTTTAAGAATATCATGCAGAGATTTGTCCCAAGCCTGGATTGTTATGAGTGGTAGAGTGTGTGGGATACTGTGGGCAAGCATGGACCATAGGCACCTCCAGTGTTTTGGAACTTCACCCCTGAAAAAGCACAGAATTGAGAAAAACTATCAAAATACTTGAAAAAACTATACTGTCACCCTGGAAATTCCAGAGAGACACAAATCACTGCAACATACGTGAAATTGCACCAAAAAAGTGTGGATGTCGTGTTTAGGGACATGATTTAGTGGTGAATCTGGCAGTGCTGGGTTAATGCTTGGACTCGATGGTCTTAAAGGTATTTTCCAACATAAATTACTTAATAATTCTATTCCATGCTGGGGCCTGTTGCGAATGAGTGTTTTAGGTCTTTCAAAGAATCATGCCTTTTGAGTCGTGTTCAACACTAGTCAGTACCCTCAGGGGGAAAAGAATGTCTCTGGGTCTGTCATTTTTATGCTAAATTTTTATGCCAGTAATTTTAGGTGAAGGATGATGAATTAGTACACATTGTTTAAAATATAATAACAACACTCATGGAATAGACATTCCTACTTACTTGAAGCAGTAAGGTTAATTCACATGGAAAATATTCTGATTACAAATGCCCTCTCATTCCATCTCCACTCACTGTGACCATGCACACCTAGTGTAGTAAATACATGCACATTTACTGTAAGTAGCTCCAAAACAGTGCACTTCTGACACATAATAATGTGAAACAGACCTGCCTTTCTTAGGGGATCTTAATTCCCAGTTGTCACAATGACAGTGACAAATGTCATGGTTTTATGGAACATATTCAAAAAATTCCTTTCTTCAAATTTAATTAACAGTACAAAGTATAGTAATTTCTTCATTATTTAGGGATTTTATTTTTCACTATGTTTTTATGATTTTGAAACCCTGAGACTGCAAATAATCGAATAGCTGAAAATTATTGCTCAGTTAACTAATTCTACTGTACTACAAATATAACATAATGTATCATACACATTCATATGTGTGTAATCCGTCCTCAATAAGAAATAGTTTAAACTATTATTAATATATTGTCAAATGTAGTCTTAATTTAACTAACAGCTGTAAGGTAGTACCTCTTAATTCTTGTCCCCATTTCTCGCAAACTGAAACATTAAATTTGTTTAATGTATTTATTTCAGAATACATTTCAGAAATTTATTTTTATGGGGTTCTTTTTTTTTCAGCTAAACATTAAAAATACATTCTTGTCTTTCAAAACAAGACTAAGGTTCACAAAACTCTTTCTTGACTTTCACCCTGACAACTTGATCAGGAAATTTAAGCTTCTCAGATCTTTGGTTCTGAACGTTCATATAATGCAAATTATATGTTCCATTTTATAGACTTGCTTTGAGCTTGCAATTTGTGCTTCCTAAGAGACTAACAGATGAAATTTTTTTTTTTGTCAGAAAAATGAGGAAATTTTTAATGTCAATTAAATAACCAACTAAAGTAAAAAAAACCAAAGTTCATAATTTTATTAAAGCTGAAAAATCACAGAAAAAAGCATAAATTTTCCACATACTTGACTCAAAAGCACTTGTAGTACATATTTATAAAGTGAATAAATAAGAAGTTCAAATATCTAAATCAGACATCATTTTTCTCCTCTATGTAAATTTCCCATTCTCCTACTTCATCCTTGTAGTGAGTATTTTAAAGTAAGATACTCTCTGATCTTTCATATATTAAGGGTCTCAAGCTAATGTTCTGTTTATAGCATGTTTTCCAACACCTCTTTGTCTTTTCATTCTTTCTCATTTCCAGAGGTGGCTCCAATTCTGTGCTTTTGTAAATATTTGAGCTGAACTTTTCTACACGAATGTATATAACTACCAAATATGTTATTTACCAAGTGACAGAATTGTATGTGTTGAATGAGTTATATGAACTAAACACAAGGTAGGTGAATACAACTGTGAAAGGACATTTAGCTGCTGCTTTTAGCACAGCAATAACCATAATTTCTCTCAATAAGATAGAAGTTTTACAGTAAAACCTATTTGAATGTTTTTTAGTATCACATCTCCAAAACGAGTTTGCTGTTAAATACAAAGCTTTTTTGAGGTTTTGCAGTGAAGAATTTTTAATTATTAGTGCGGGTTTGTTGGTTGGTAATGTGAAGTAAATTTGTTTTCAGATTTATGATAAAAGAACATAATGCTAACACCTTAAAAAAAATATTAGTATTTGTCTGCTATTTGGTTTATTAACCTTTGGTCCATAAATTGCTCTTAGTTGTACAGCTCTTTATAACAGAAATTAGAATAATGATGTTTGAAAGAAACATCAGCTCAAGAGCAAAAGATTAAAAGACCACAAGCAAGTGTGGAAAAAGTGTTTCTCACCAAACCCAAAAAAGTAGTCTTGCACTTAGATGAAAGTAATACAAAGATATTAAAAAATCATGTCTAGTTCTGTGGAACAGAGTTCCCTTGCACACTGTGTTTATACCAAAACTAAGTTCATACTTAATTTTAATACCAAAAACACAGCCTCAAGTAGGGAAAATAATGTTACTATGAAGCTGTACATGTGTTCCATCTCTCCTGAGTTCAGAGGTTCATTAGGGAGGATAGAGACGTAGTTATGCATATCCAGTTATCTATCATCTTGTTTGGTTACTTATAATACCAGACTGAGCACCAAAATGGCGCAGGTGTCCTGCAAATCCTGTATTATATCTGTT
The DNA here is from genome assembly GCF_003945725.1 of Corapipo altera. NCBI lineage: Eukaryota > Metazoa > Chordata > Aves > Passeriformes > Pipridae > Corapipo > Corapipo altera. Next base: position 21,506,116 of record NW_020884872.1, read on the forward strand.
AGTCCAACCTTGAAGTTTTTGGTACCAATGCTAGATGAAGAGGCTCAGGCTGAAAAATCACTTCAGATTTCTGAATAGTAGGGATAGGGTTCAACTTAAGAACAGATGTCGCCATTTAGGAGTGTGTAGGAAGGTATCAACAGATTAGTCAAACTCTGACTCAATGGAGATGTAGTTAAAAAAGATAATGTAATCTAGAGAGATATCACATAACCCTAACACAGTTACTTATTAGTTAATTTGACATTTTAAATACGGGCTTTTAGTAATATTTTAAGTGGCTTAACGTATCCTTTCTGGCCTTGGTTTTACTTGTCCTGATCCTCTGTTACTTCTGTTATATTGGTATTTCAGATAAAACATGGTATCACAAATATCATTAGATTCTTATGCTTAGTGATTAGAATTAAACTTTTTAAGTTTGTTAAGGTAATGTAACTATGTTGATAGCAAAAAGATGAGTTATTGCTTCATCTGAGATTCTTTGCAGAACCCTCTTAATATGCAATTATCATGCTTGAGAATACTGAAGGACAGCTCACAGAAGCTTTAAGCCTATATTTACTGTAGGTATTAATGCTTGTTAATAAACTGTCCAAGATATTATTGTCATCATTGAAATGGTAAATTCACTGCTGTACAGAAAATAGTTCTTATTCATTCCATAAAAAGTCTTTCTCCTAGTTGTAGACTATAGTTTCTGTCACACAATGGACCTATTTCAGAATTGTTACCACTAGTCACATTGTCTAGATATTGGGTCCTTTCAGCCAACCAAGTTGAAATTTCTGTTAATTAATTGACTGGAATGACTATGGATCTCAGTTTTTACCTGCTTAAAAAATTAAGCTAACTGTCTTCTCCCTCTAAAGACAAACATGGAAATGTCACAATGCAATTTATTCCACCTTATCTTAAAAAAGAGTATAAGTTCAGCTAAGATGAACACAATTCTCTGTGTTTATCTTTAAATTGCAGAAATCAAGATACAATTAATTTCTGTAGTACCTGCCACATAATCTTTCTCTACTTGGTCTTTAAGTTCCAAAAATTTGCATCTAGGTAGAGTATAAATTAATTTTGCTTAAAAGGGAACTAAGGGAATGCCCTAAGTTGTTAAATACAAAGGAACTTTTACATTCGTTAAGAACTTTGTTAAAGTGAGTAGGATTTTATTCCAGATGTTCACATAGGCATTTATTTCCCTGTAATGATGGTGAAGATAAATAAGCATTTCCTTTAAGATATTTCCTTCTGTTGAGATACAGAATTTGGGTTCAGATATCTGCATAATAAAGATGTCCCATTAGTAAAACATGAGCTACATTAGACAGAGAGGAATCACATTCTTAAATCTTGGAGGTTTTAGTCCTAGTGCCTATATTGAAACTAACTAAGTAACTAAAATCAATAATTTTTGTTAGTTGTATATTTGCTTGCCCAAAATAGAATGCTTTTTCTGGTATTTTGTATAGGTATACACAACAAACCATCAACTGCATAAATACATGCATGGTCAAGTGGTCTACATCTTTTCAAGGGGTTTTGAAGAACTGTTCTTTTAAAGTCAGCATACATACCTCAAACGAATGGATATTTTTAAAATTTCACTAATAATACAGATGGAAACAAAAGTTTCTTTGTCTCATGAAGAGCTCAAAAGCTTTACAGTGATGTTCAGCAAAGTTTATAAAACCTTCAAAAGATTAGCACAGATGCAACTCTTCAGAAAACTCCAAAGAGACAGTGATGCTCAAAATCTCCTGACTCTGAGAAACTGCTCTTTACAAAGTCTGAAATTTTTATTGCTGGAGACCACAGGGACCAAGAGCTCCAGAAAATATAGCCATATTTTAAGGAACTTAAATCTCCAAAGACAGTCTGGGCAGAGCAAGTAAACTTTGTAGGCTAAATACCCATGATTTAAGGGACTTCAAAGTTTTAGCCACACTTGATTAAAAACCTCCATAAGATGCACCATTTAAATAGCCTGAAGTTTTATGTGAAAATCCAGAGATCTAACACTTTTTTTTCAAGGAGCTACAGGTGACGAATGGGAACCACAGTTTCTCCATTTGAAGTATTCAGTGGCAACACTTTTGTCACAGTGCCTACCAGTCAGCTCCTCACTCCCACACTGTTGAGTGACACCTCCCAATTGTGCCAAAGCAACTACTTCTGAGTTCAGACTGGAAGACAGACAGAGGCTGAAACATTTTTAAAAGAGATTTTCCACTTCCACCTCTATTTCAAGGACCTTTTTTTCATAGATCAGTTTTTCATCCCACAAATACTGGTGTAAGAATGACTGAGAAGTGTTAATCTGTTACTGGCAACAAGAAGCCAAGGGTTGACAGGAGGGTGAGAGCTCCTTGCACTGGGACTGTCACAGACATCACCTGTTGAAGACTCATGGTCTGAGACTGACAGTCCAAGTCCAGTACTCAACTGTTAGGTAAAAAAAAAATTAAAAACTACAGTGAAGGACTAGTTAGTTTGCAAGTTATTGTATCATTGCCTTCCCAGGGCTCCAACCACCCTATTCATGTTAACTACTCGTGTTAGCCACATTTGTTTGCAGTTCTAACTAGAGAAACTGATCAGGAACTCAGGTTAGAAAAAAAGCCCCTAACAAACTAGCAAAAAACAAAATCAAAAACATGGAGAACAGAAAAAAAAATGGTAGTGTAAAATGAATTTGGAGAATGGGAATTATAGATTCTGTTTTAATGTTATGAAACATCCAGGGAGCAACTGCCTTACCTGACATATGCTTCACATGTTTTTATAGATGATTAGTTAGAACAAAGTTGAAGATGAAGTACTTTTGTGCTGACTGGATATACTCAGCTACCTACATATAAGGTAGTGTATATGTATATTGCTTTATTGATTTTACTCTTTCAAGAAAATAGTAAACACAGTATTAACCAAATAACAGTCTTTTTTACTAAAAAGCATCAGGTGCATGCTAGGCTCATACAATAGACTTACAATAGGGTCTTTCTCTTCGGTTGTTATTTTAACAAGATATGTTTTCAAGGTCAAAACACAGAGTAGCTTTTTTGTTGCTTTTCTATTCTAAATATAGATGTAAAGTAAACTAGGTAAGAAAGCAATCTTGTATTATCTTTGGAATCAGTTTTTCTTAAGCTTTCATACCTGTTAGGTCAAACAATATCTGAGTAATTAGAGTTTTCAAGAAAAGTTATGGCCTTTGAGAATGATTCTCTTATCTCTGAGAATACTTTTTATTCATGTCTCTTAGCTGAAAACGTGTAGGAACAGACTCACTTGAATAAATTAGTTTTCCTCTAATAGACAAAAGCAGCTTAAATTCTTACTGTTGTTATAACAAGTATCTTCCCTCCGTAACAAACTATTATTATAAACACAGTTTTTAAAAAAAGAAATGTTATCACTTATTATACAGGTAAAATCCAAACTGATTTCAGAGCACTTAAAATAGAGAGACACCAGGAAATCCATTGGGGAAGGAAAAATCTCAACACGTACTTTTGTAAGATCCCAATTCTTGAGTTATGAGCTCACCAGAGGAGTTTTACTTTAAAATATACAAGGCTCCAAAAACTCACCCACCAAATTATGAGAAGAGCCCTTGGGATTCTTTTAACACCTTAAGAGAGAGGGCATAGGAGAAAAGCTGCACACATTTTCTCAGGGGGTACTTTTATGGGTAAACTTTAGGAAATAAGAGATATTGGCAAAAGTTTAAAGGGTAACATTAAACCAAAATAAAGCATTCCACAAAGCATTGACTTAGCACATGCTAACCCGTACAACTTAGCAAAATCCAATCCACTTGCTCCCATGTTACTCAAAATATTAAGAAAGAAGATTAAGACAAGAAGTAAAGAAAGAGAGAGAAATAAAGCTACTATCCATAGGTCCAGCTACAGGAGTCTAGAAGATGGAGGGTTCAAATGACGTGGAGGTCATATGTTGCTGCTTTTATTCCTTTGGCCCCTTGTGGCTGCCCCTCCCAGGTGAGATTCCCGGCCGACTGGCCACACTGGTGCTCCAGGGCAGGGTGAGGGGCTGTACCCTCACTGTCTCAGCCAAGCAGAGGCTGAGTGAGGGGTTCCAGGGGGTGTAGTATGGGCATGTCTTGACCTGCCTTTGAGTGACAGATGCCCTGGGATCACCCCAGCAGGTGCTGAGGGCATCACCTCACCTCCATGAAATTTGACCTGTCCCTTCCCTCTCCTCTCCCCAACCTGAGTTGGTCTGAGCCAATAATTAATATTGTTGTCACACTACTTTTAAGACAAAATAAGAGGCAAATGGGAATCTAAACTTCTCAAAAATTTGTTCTGACTGTGGTTAGGTAACACACTACCTCTAACGATATACGTTATTCTTTGTCATTATATACTAAGAAGTATGTCATTACTGGTGGTGACATTGTAGAATTTCAGGATGGTCCACTACATTGTCCAGATCCTTGAATACTGGGGAAGCACTATAATAGCAATGAATAGTAAAAAAAGATCTGACTTCAAAAGTATTGAAATTAATTTATGCCCTGCAACCACCTCCAACAGTCCTGGCGGTTGGACTAGATGTGCATTGTAAGTCCCTTCCAGCTGAAACTATTTCTGTTCTATTCTTTTCTAACCCCAATTTGTCCTTTCCTAAAAGGAGTACTTGTCAGAAAAGCAAATTAGTCTTTGTGACCAAGGCATTGACTTTAAGATAGCTTGCATACCCTGCTCATTGTCTCTATCTGTCCCTCACTCTTTGCATTTACATGCCCTCTAGACGACTTTCCTCAACTTATCAGACTGTACAGTAGATTCTAGACTATATAGAAGAGTATGAGAAAAGATGACTTCCTAAACACTGAAAACCAAACACAGAGACTTAGACCTGCTCACAGAGGATACTGTTTTCAGGAGGGCAGCAAACAATCAGAAGCCAGGCTCAGGAACAGCTTGGCACGCCCTCTTTGCACAGGTGTCTGTGCAGGAGAGACAAGATCAAATCCAGGCTAGGGGTAAAACAATCATCTTGTAGAGCCACATAATGAACTCACAGCCTGTTTCTAATCTCCAGATATAAAAGAAAAAAATAAAAAAAGTGGTTGTTTGGTAGTGAAGGGTAACATCCTGACAGTTCCAGGCAGAGACGCCAGAGCCAGGCTGTCCTCAAGCAGCTGACAGGTTGAGAATTACAGAAACCTCTGAATGAATAAAGTATATTAACAAATGCATGAAATAAAACAACAAATGGCAGCCATCAGTTCAGGAAGATGGGTAGGATCAATTGTAGAGGTAGTCATCACAAATTAGGTCCAAGGAGAACTTGTCAGTACAGCAGCATTTCAGGAAAACATACGAATCTCATTTCTACCCTTACTAAGCTCAGACTTTCAAGGCAAATATAATTCCATGGAACATTCAGCTTAGAAAAAGGATCAATAGCCAACCAATACAGATTCACTTCCCAGTGAGGATGTTATTAGTAGCAATTTGTTGGAAGAAATATGGAAATATCTTAGAAGGAGTGATTTGGCTAGAAATAGTCAACAATAATTCATAAGAAAATACAATGGCTGGATTTCCTTTTTTTAGCATGTAATATTTATCAAAGAAATTACACTTACAATCAACACTGAAGGTAAAATGTATGGCTGATTTTTTTTATTATTATTTTAAACAGCACTTCAGCTGCCTGTGTGGTGATGTATACTGGATCTGGCAGGAATGGACTTAATTTTCTTCATAGCAGATCACATGGGTCTGTGTTCTAGATTGGTGACCAAAACCAATGTGGATAAAACATTTATGTTTAGCTGTTGCTGAGCAGTCCTTGCACACTGTCAAGGCTTCTCACTCTGTGTCCCCCCAATGAATAGAGGGAAGTGGTGGTTTGTGTATGCACAAGAGTTCAGAAGGGTGTACGACCAGCCAGATGACTCAAACTTGCCAGAGGCATTCCCTGCCATATAACATCATGCTCATCAGTAAAAAGGGAAAAGAGGGGGTTTAAGGTGGTTAGTCTTCTGGTGCTCAGGAACCGGATGGACATGCATGAGAGGTGAAAGTGATTGCCTTTGCATCAACGTTTTGTTTTACTTTCTCTCTTCTTCCACTGCTCCTTCACTTATTAAACAATTTTTATTTTGACTCACAAAGTTTTGGCTTTTAGTCCTCTTCTCCTCTTCTTCCATCTCACTGGGGTGGAGGGGAATGAACAAGTGTGGAGCTTGGCGAACCAGATTAATTCACAACAAAGGGTAAGAGGGTACATATTGCTGTATAGATAAAGAGCTAGAAAATAAAGCTCTTGTGATATGCAGAGAGTCACAGGAATCTATACTCCTTAGGCTGGAAAAATGTATGCCTGAGTCCCAGGAAAGCATTTATGGCTGTAACATCCATTCCTTCATCTTTAGACCTATTTAATTTCCTATATGGATTCAAAGAAAAACCCAAACAAAACTAAAAAAAAATAAATTATGAATGTGATTCCAATATAGTTAGTAAAATTATGCCTTCAACACTTATATATATCTCCAAAATTATAAGTTTGTATAGAGATCGTGGCCATGATTTTTTTTCTTTGCACTGTAGTTCAGAACATATTAGGTATTTGAAGAAAAAAAAACGTATGAGAAGTGTATAAATCATCAGTAGCGTGAAGCATTTAGCTCTAGGTTGCACTAATTACAAAGCATTACTACACATTCTGCCTGCTTAACATATCTTCATTTTCAATCTGATCCGCTTCAGGGGAAAAAATAGAATATCTCAACATTTCTGATTAAGCTTTAAAGAGAAGAACCAACTCGTGTTTTCAGAGTGTGGTGTTATTTCTTTTTAAAGATGAATATATTTAGTAGCACACTAAAGAACAATGCCCTAGCTACTAAAAAAGGTTAAGCACTTGCATAATGTTTCCATCCCTTCATTTTCTGAAAGAAGTATAATAATAATAATTATACATGATAATAGAATTTAGTGGCTGCCTAACTGTATTTTGATTTCTAAGGATTAGAAGTTGGTGCTGTAATTGTTATTCCTTCTGATTGCAAGAGGCACAGCACTTTACCAGTCAGTTCTTATTTAGCATTTCACAGACTGCATCCTTTTTGAGACTGATTTACAGGTAATGAAGTAACCTATATTTAGATATTTTTCAGGGGATGATTCTTTTGATATCTTTAGTTGGGTGCACATTTCAGGTACTAAATTAATCATACTACTAATATACATAAAGTTATTGGATTTTTTTAAGCTACAATTTAAAATCTTGGTTAATTTTAATTGTGTTAGAACAGAGAACAGAAAGTAGACTTGCATATCTGCATTTTATTTAGTTGGAATATTCACCATTCTGACATACAGCATGCAAGACCAGATCAAGTACAAGTTTCATGAAATGGAATATTTGAATCATGGTTAGGTGCTGAATCAATACTTATGTCAAACAAATCTGCTAACTTGTTTTATTTATTGGGTTGTGTAGCGCCTGTATTTTGACATTTATCAAAGTATGACCTAGAAAGAAAAGATGGCCATTATTAAGATTTCCAATTTTCCTCTAAGTTTGTCTTTTCCATAATGTAAGTTAAAGCATTATCTTGTTCTTCCTTACAAACAAAATAACATTGCCTCTCAGGCACACAACAGTCAGAGACAAATTCCTCCTGATCTCCTATGCAGATAGGATTTCACCAGTATGATTCAACACAAAATATACACCAACAAATTTTATTTCAGCTTATCCAACATTAATATATACTGTTTTAAACATCACAGGATTGTGGAAAGTTTGGCTGGAAGAGATCTCTGGACATCACCATCCCAATGCTCTAACTGACACAGGAGTAAACTGGCTCACTCAGCATCACTTGGTCTTAATCTAATCTTAATGGTTTACAAGGATGCAGCTTTCACAGCTGGTGTGAACAAGACATTCCGCACAGTGAATTTTCTTTCCTGAAAAATCTGGAGCCATTTCTCCTTCTACTAGTGACCTTTGCACTAACCATAGAGGTTTAGCTCCATGACTTTGCCACTGCCCTTCAGATAGAAGAAGGCCTGTGCTAGACCAGAGTTAAGCATCCTCTTTGTCAAACTAAACAAGCCAAGCTTCCTTGGCCTCCCCTTCTAGGTGATGCCAGCTGGTCTATAAACGCCCAAATAACTTCCTCTGGGCAATCTCTGATTTATCTACATCTTTCTTAAACAGAACTCAAAACTAAACATGCTCTACTGGTGTAGCCTCACCAGTGTCCAGTAGAGGAAGAAACAATTTCTCTTGATCTAGTGACTATGATCTTTTTATAGCAAAGTATGTGGTTTGCAATTATGTCAGCCAAAACTCAGATATCTATAACGTAGGCATCCATATCTGAGCCCATGCTATGTTCTTTTTTTCTATAATCCATGGTAAAATGAGTTGCTTAAGATTCTATCCATTATCTCTACTGTATTGTTATCTCTTACAATGAGGAATGTCTACTTCTGTGCTTTGATAATGAAGGATATCACCGTGGGCTGATACCTAATCCCTTGTTAGATAACCTGAGGTTTCTCAATCATCTTAACAGGCTGGCACAGGACATGTAAGATGCCTCTGTATCTTAGAATCAGTGCTAAAATAGTGATCCTGGAAGAGATACTATGCAAGGGATACTGGATCTGCTGGAGATACATATCCTATACACATGCTGTAGGAGGTCAATATGCAGTGATCTTTTCTGGTAGATAGGTATGGTAAAGTTCTAGCTGTGTTTAGGTTAGAGTAGTATATTCTACATATATAAATTTTCTGAATTATTCTTATATTTGTTTCCATCCTACTGGAGTAAAATAAATTTGATCTACTACACTCTATTTACACTTCAGTGCTTGTCTTGTTGCATTTTATTTCCCTTATGGCACTTCAAATAGTGTAAGACAGAGAGAGCAACAAAGGAAAGCTTTTTGTTCTTGGGGATAAAAGTCAAAAGACTCCAATATTAGTAATAATAAACATGAACAGGGTTAGATGGAGCCTTCACACTCTTTGCTTTTCTATTATATCTCCATGAATAAGGAGTTATGGCTTTGAAGTACTTAAATCATTATATGCACCAACCTTTTGATTCTGTTTTATATGTGGACTAGTACTAATGTCTGTTGAAACTGGTAGTTACAAAGGTCCACCTAGAGAGAATAAAATGTAGGATGTGAGAATTTCATTTGCTGTTATTCCTGTGTATTTTAGGACATGACACTTTCTAAGAGTATTGGAGGACCTAAAACTACATGCACTGAGATAAACATTTTCACAGTAACCTGTAATGAATCAAAACTAGGAAAACTCTTCTGCTACAACTTTACAAACAGGTCACTCCTGTGTAATGATATCAGAAAGAATATCTTCTAATACTAGAGGGTGTTTAATAGGCATCTTTATTTTTTGTTGATGGTAAATTCATCCTTTTCAAAGGGCAAGTACAAGGTCTATGGATATTTAGGTCCCATTTGAGTGCTCAGAGTAGAACCAAATGGGATGTAAATGGTCTTGTTATGGACTCAAGGTAAATTCTACGCTGATTAAATAGACTACAGTGTCTCAGTGAGAGACAATGGTTAACAGCATTAAGGGCAGGAAAAAGCTGTTCAAGTGATAATGTCTTTATAAAGTGCTCTCTTTGCCACTTCAGAAATGTAAAATTAAGCCTGATGAATTTAGGACCTTGATTATAGCTTTCACTATGAAGAACTTGCAGAAATGCAAACTGCTATCAGGTAAACTGGTGTTAAGTGCTATCACCTAATTTCACGGAGTACACATATTTACCATAATTCTTTTCAAACCTCTCTGTTGGTCTGTGTTTGTATAGCTGTTGCTTTCCCTGTCCTCTATTAATCCACTTGAGAGACTACTTTCTGTGTTGCCTCCCACGAAGCCTAAGTGTCACACTCCTGAGAATTAACACTAAAGCTCTAATTCTTAGTGTTCTAATTGAAATTTTGAAAAAACATAAAAATTTTGTTTTAATAACATATAAAATAAAGTAACCTTCTATATAAACAAAACTGCTCTCATTTCTTGGTTCTTTTATATTCAAAAAATTTTCAGAGTTAGAGCAATTCTGTTACAAAATAACTGAAAGATCTGTAGATATGTATCACAAATGTACAATACAAGGTCACAGTACATTTCTAGAGTGCATTGGTCACCTTTTCAACTACCCAGAAGAGAGTTATCTGTGGATAATCAAAATACTTTCTTTAAAAAACCTATCTAATAAATATAATTTTTATTTCTTTGATTATAAATTGATTATCCATGCTGCATAGCTGAGTGTCATGATGTTCATAGATAGTCCTTTTGATATTGAAGTAATGAGATTGTTCTCAAGAAAATGGACAAAAACAAATTATAAGGACACATCTCAATGGTATTTATAAATCATAAGACCTCTGTGTACTCAGCTTTTTCATTTCTTTTGGGCATTCTTTGTTTAAAGCAATATGGATCAAATTTTTATTTTCATAACAAGTTATCACAGTTTTTTGCTCAAGAATCGATATTATTCTGGGTTTTTATTTACTTTACCCAGTGGGAAAATTAAATGCTTCAGTGTGTACACAGAGAAGTAGTGAATGAAAATGGATTCCCAGGGAGATTTCCTAGCAAAAAGTTTACATTTATGTTGTGTGAACTTGGTGGCTAGCTTTTAATCCTTGCAGTATTTAATTTATAGTCATATTTTTTTACTGCAGGTTTTCTTAAAACTGATAGCATTGATACTCTAATGTTCAGAAAATGGTTGACAAAATTATCAGTAAGTGTATTTAGTCCATCTTTCTATGTATCTGTACTCAGTACCTACTTATATTGCTACAGTAATTATGAAATGTGAACAGACATTGATAAAGCTATCAGTGTAAACATGAATAGCTTATCCAATTTGAACACTACTCTCTGGTATGTAAGCTACTATCCTAGAAAATAGTGTCTGTGTTTAACAACATTTTAGAGTAAGCCATCATTCATGGACCACTATTCTTATCTCTTTTCTACCTGTTTCTATGATCTCTGCTCCATGAAATAATTGAAATTTTCATAGTGGTTTTTCCATATTACCTCACACCCCTGTTCTCTACTATCATTTTCTTGATCCTCTCTGTTGATACTATTGACCAAACACCCTGCTTCTAAAACCCACTAACACCCTATATTACTTCAGTATTATTCATTCCCATTTGGTAACAGTTTTCCACTTTCATACTTATGTTTTGCTATATTATCATATCCTCTCTGTGGGTCAGCAGTGGGAAGCTTTTATGGTAAGCTTAGTTGTTATTGTACTTTCAGTTACTAACTTTCTAAACATCTCCAAGAGTGGTAACTCATCTTCATGTCTTTTCTCTCTTTTCAGTTTATAACACCTACCTGACCCCCTACCACCTTTTCTGTTCTCAAACAAACCATGTCTAAGAAAAATTTCTATCATCATCTCACTTTTGCACCTTAAAATTTCTGTGTCACCTACATTGAACCTCTCATGTCTATGTCTATGTCATGTCTATGCTCTGGAGAACATCATATGTTCTCCACCGAACATCATATGTTCATCACATAGAACATCATACGTTCCCCAGAATGTTCTGTATTATATATTCACCCACAAACTTCTGCAAAAGTCTACCATTCTTGTATGCCCAAAGGACCCTCCCTTCATTTTTTAATTTGAGATTTTATGACATAGCTGAATGATCCAAAAACACACTACCATGGGGAGGTATCCTCCATGCCTGGATGCAGGGTGACATTTCTTCCTTCTGTTTCTTGTGGTCAGACACATCTGGCAGCTCAGTAAGTTAGGTCAGACTGTCAGAATCACAGGATGGATGAGGCTGGTGATGGAGACTCCATATGAAGCATTGGTGGTCTCTCCTTAATGTCTAACACCCAAGTAGCTGTAAGGAACCAAACTGCCTGACAGTTCAGCATACATGAACATCCCTCCTCCACAGGAGGCAGTTGCCATCTGCTGCCACTCACCACTATCTCTTGATGCTGCTATGAGACTCAGTCTCAGCTCACTTGGACACAGCGCCCAGCTCCCAGCTCATCATTGCTACCAGGGCATTGAACCTATTCAAGAGCTGCAGATCTGCAGGTAGAACTGGAGCTGTCTTCACAGTGCCAGAAGTTATGAGAAACACTAAGGTCACTCTGCTTTTTGTCATCGCTTACAAGCTGCCTCTTGACCTCCAGCTGCCATTCCTTTCCTTAGAGACACAGAGGCTTCCCCAGTATACACTTTCTGTGGACAAGTAAAGCCTTTGACTCAGCAAGAGGCACCAAACACCCAATTGCCTGGAGGTGCAGGGCTGTCTCCTCCCTCAGGACCTCACTCTGCCATGTCAGGAGTAGTTGCTGTTGCCTGTGTTGTCACCATCACTGGAGATCCTGTGTGTGCTGCCCTCACCTCAGCTGCTGGTCTCATTCCTGTGTGCCCTTCTACTTTGGCTACTGCCATCATTGGCTGTGCTCTTGGCTGGACACCCCTAGGCACAAATTGAAATGTTGTCTGACTCCCCCTAACCATTTGGAACAAAGTTATTTGATCAGGAATAGCTGTCAAGGTTTAAACTCATATTGTCTGTCTCACCAAACATGCCTCTCAGGAGGGCAAAGGGGGAAGAAAGGAGCTGCAGGCTTTGACTCAGTTCTGGAAAGGATGAATGCTCTTAGCATTAACACTATGTGCAAAAGGAGGAAAAATTATTGCTTCCTTCAGGCAAACTTGAAGATGTACTCTCCTACTCATGCACATTTTTTCATTTCCGACAGAAGTGACTCATAACTTCAGAGGAAGTTTCAAGGACACAAACTTCAAGTCCATGTAAATGTGTCCCTGAAACTCTGGGAAAGATGCTGGAGCCTGAGAGCTAACTGGTGCTTGTTTTATTTTCAATTCAGAGATACTTGTTTTCCCTGAAAATATCCCACTGGGTCTTTCAGAAGCATCAAAACCAGCATAATATAACTAAGCCCACAGACAGTAGTGTATCCCACTCATATAGCTGCTTCACTAGCTAGGAGTGTGACAATTTGCAAAGATTTTGACTGATGTGAATAAGACACATCAGCTAATATCAGTTGGCTCATTGCTTTTCAGAAAGATATTTCTCACAGGCTAACTAGATTATTAAATGAATAAGGGTTGTTTTTTTCCTTAAGCTTATAATTCAGTTAATATTATTATTTAATAAATAGCAGAAATGTTAAAAAGTTACATTTGTGTTGCTTAGAGATATTTTTTCTTTAAAGAAAAAATACCCAAAATGCCTTGCTTGTTAGCAGGTCTAGGAATTGATTGAATTTGTGTTTCATTATACAAATTCCTTATTTAACAGTAAAACAAAAATAGAAAAGTCAGTAGAACCTAGAATTTATATAAGGAACAGTTAGATAACCAGTTATCGTTACCAGACCAACATTAACACTGCCATATTGATTTATAGATTATTTTGTCTCCCAGATTTTACAAGAAAATTTATAATTTTCTTTGTATTTAGTTCACTAAAGGTATTAATGAATGCCAACAATACTCCTCTATTACACAGCTTGGAAAGATGGAGTGACTATATGCTTTTGCCAAAGGTAATAATGTCTATTTAAAATTAATAGGGCCATGATGAGAACTCATTTATTATTTAGTATTTTGTGGTGGTCATATGCTCATTTAGACACTACATAGGGTTTCTATTTGTTCATTAGCAGAAAGCTGTAGGAATATTTTTTTAAGGATATCCTGATCTTAATTTTGTCATTAAAAATTGTGAGTACAAATGCGAGTACAAATGCATCTGGACAATTGCAGAATTATATTGGTTTGATAACATCTTAATCAAGGAGCTTTCTCAGATCCAAGATAGACAAGAGAGGCAGAATTACACTGGACTGGGATATCTCCTGGTTATAACCTTCACTTGAGAAATTAGAGACACAGGTTTGTAGTCCAGTTTTGGTTAGTGAATGCAGACTAGGGTTGTAAGGACAGATACAGTCTCTTTTCCACTAGCCTTCTCCCTCGAGAAATAAGTTAGAAAGAGCCAAATCTCTGGCCAGAGAGACAAGAGACTATGCCTCATGACAATTCTCTCCAGCCGCTGGATTATGACTATTTTGGGTGAGGTCTATTCTCCTTGGACTTTCTTGGTCTATTTTTTTTCCAAATGAAAGATGAAAAGAAATCACAATCTCATCTCAGTAAATTATTTAACTCAGGTCAGTAGAGAATATTTCGCAACTGTTCTTATGTCTGCAAAAGGCAATTAAATTAACTTAACTGGAAAGTCTGATTTTAACGTAAGTGAGAACTGGCACACCAAGATTTCAGCTTCCTGACTTTTGGGTGAATAATTCGTAACAATTAATTTTTATTTTTTTTTATTAGGATAAGATTGGTTAACAGGAGAGGTCCTGCTTTGTTGGAGAGCATGGCAGACCATGGCAGGGGGTCCAGCAGCAAAGTCTGGAGAGGCTCTTGCCCTGCCGTTTAATGCTGAGTAGAAGAGCTCTCTGGCTGAGCACACTGCAGGGCATAGGCTGAAATGGATGAAGAACAGAAGTAAAGCATAAAGTCACTCCCTGGAGAGTCAGGAAAAAACGCACTAATTACACTGTGGAGACACCTGCTAGGGAGTCAGTTGGATAGTCCACCAAGAAAGGGGGGATGAGATAATGTGAGCCTGGTTGGGGAAGAACAACCTAGGGACACGAATTACAAACTGCAACTCATTTTAAACAGGCAACCATGAACCTATAACAAAGATCTGGGGAGCACTGTGAAAGGTAAAGGTATTGAAGTGTCCTGGAAGGTGAATATAGGAATACCATTTTTGATGTTCATGTTGTATGTTTTATCCTCCAATTACTCAAAATACGTCTGAAGCACCTCTTATCAGAATTTCTGTAAAGGGATTTAAAGGGGTTTATTTCACTTTTCTAAATTCTTGGTGTCTTTCTTGTGACTTTCAGACTTTACAGGAGTGAAGCATTTGTTATTTCTCCATGGTCTGTGGTAATATTGTTTACTTGACAAGTCAGTACTGTTAATACTAAAGGGGATTTTTTTAAATTTACATTTCAAACTTGTTCTTGACTGAACTATCTGATGATGATGTAAGGCATATGCTCTCTCCAGACTCCCTTTAATCTCTTTCGGAAAACCCATATAGGCAGAAGAAATTGTTACAAATATTCTGGCAGGTATGCTATACTATTGTTGATTGCAGAAATTAATTAACTTTAATGTTTTAAAGAGGAAATACTACAGAGAAGACACTTATAGACTAAGGTTTGAGAACTGTTGCTTAAGGCAAAAAGAGCTGCAGCAGGTGGAAAAGCTGGGCAATTGCTTTAAGGAGTTTGGAGTTGATTCTAGGATTGTCCCATGAGTAAGCCAGGAAAATCAGTCATTAAAAAAAAAAAAGTTGTTTTTTTCCCCCCCAAAGATCATGTTTTCGAATTTTCATCCAGTAAAAGTTGAAATTAAAAAGAAGATCTGTTATTTATTACTAAAGATTGGAAATGAAGACATGATTGAAGCTACATGTCTTTGATATAAAAACATTTTTCAAAGGGTATAGTGTTAGAAAATTTGTGACTAACAGAAAACGTGATGGTTTTCTGAGTGAAGGTAACTCAGGTGTTTGCTATCAGGGCACAATTAGCAGTAGTCCAGCCTCTGTTTAATTCCTGTGTGCTCTTAATCTGGTATCCAGCATCAAATCAGAGCTCCTCCAAATGCTTTCTACAAAATGCCTGTCTGCCTTATGATGTAAGCATGCACATTAAATGATTACAAGCAAAATGGAAATATTGTTTCCTCTCTGTTACTTTTTGTTCACATTAGCAGGAGTTTTATTAATATTGAGTTTTATAACAGTGGGGGTGAGTTTGAATCCTCAATAATGTTCTCGAAAATCAAAGCCCTTCTTTACTTTTTTAGGTAAAAACTAAATAGCATTTTTCTGTCTTCCCTTGACTTTTCCTTAAAGCTAGTTGAGAGTGAAACAGGCTGTAAAGGGAAGATTGGTGGTAAAATGTTCAGGATTTCCAGTCAGAATAATCCTGTAAACTGTATAAAATAAAATAATTTGAAAATATATTTTCTTATTACTCATGGTATTTGTCTTTTATTTTATTTATGTTTCCAGTTATGTTTTAATTGTTGTTTTGTTCCACTATGCTTATGCTCTTTAATCTGTTGCATATGAAAATTAGTAAAAATATTTTGGATTATTTCACTAATAATATAATAATAATGTTAATAATAATTATTAACATTATTATTATTAATGTTTTTTTTTAAGTTGCCTATGTGATTGTTAGATTCAGGATTTTTACCATTACAAATAGATGTTCATTACTTTTACAAACTGCAGTTTAAAGGCACTCAGGTTTGTTGTATATGCTTACGGTATTTGAAATTTTTCTAGTTATTTTTGTTTGATGATTTAGGGAAAAAAGGTACATGTGAATCACCCTTCAACTTTATGATAGGAACAAATTGAACTGTACTCAGAGAGGAACATAATGCTCCGATCTTTTCTAAAGTGTTGATACAGAACTTTGGGGAGAAATCAGAACCTATAATCTCAGGTTAATACTGTGGTGTAGAGACTGTATTTTCTATGACATTGAAGTCCCACTCAATATAAAATTAATCTTCACGAATGCAGTGAAAAGAGAGAGATTCTGGTCCCTACTGTGTTATTAGTATAAGTCAGAAAATTTGTGTATAACACAACACAGGTTTAGCCACTCTTCTAACTTAATATTGACTTCATACTTTGAAATTTCTATTTCTTGGGGGAGGGAAATAGCATTGTATTTTTCTAGTTCTGTTCAAGACAATTGCTCTGGCTTGCTGGTGTTGAGATTTCAATTTGGACCTCCACAGTGGTGATAAAAAGCGAACAGAAACCCAAGGGAATTGTTGACTCTGGCAAAGTAAATTCCTCTTACAGTCTTGATGTACTTTTCCAGTGACTTTAGAGAAATCAAGATAAGAGCTAATAAAAATGTAAGGTTACAATAACTATGACTTTTTTTTGTATCAGTGTTAAGAAATTAAAAAGGTCCTAGTGAGGACCAAATTATTTGTGGTGCATCTGCTGCCAGTGAACATTTCCTTTTTGAAGGTGCAAGAAGAATGGCTTAAATGCCAAAAGGACACACTGTAACCTTTATATGGGTATTCAGTTTTGCACATGGTAAAACTATCTTTCCTGTATAAGACAGAGAACTCTAGAAAAATATACAGGTCTCTTTTTTTTTTTTTTTATTTTAGCTTTCCTAATAACAAATGACTGATAGGAGAGGAATGTCAACAACAAGCAGTTATCCCTGTTTATAGAAAGAAATTCACTTGGGGACAAAAAAAGTAGATAAAGATTGTTAAATTAATTCTTAGAAGTGAATATAGTCACCTGTCTGACAGAGCACTGAATGCCTTCCTGAAGCTTGCGTATGAGTAATCTGTGAAGAACAAGACCAGTTCTGTTTTTCTTATACAGAAAGGAATGGAAGAAGGAAAACACTTAGAAAACAACCAGAAAGGAAACTTAAGGTCAAAGAGGAAGTTCACACTTAAAATATCATGCCACAGAAACTACCATGGAGACAAATTCCTTTTTGCCATCCAGGACCACCAAATATTTTGACTCTGTTACATACCTCCAGTATTTTCTATGTTTTTCTGTCATTAGGGATCATGTCTTCCATTAGGGATACCAGAAATCAGATTATGAGATCAGAAAATTGCTGGGAACTGTTGCAAAAAAAGTGGACAGGTATTGGTGGGGTTGGAGAATTTGTACACTCATGGTATGCTCCAGAATGAACAGCATCCTGATTCATGATAATTTTATGTAATGGCCTGTAAAGTTGATTTTTCAGTGTCTGTTCTGAACTCTACATCCCAAACTATTTACTGGCATTTCTTTTCCTTCCTATTTAAGCATACACATTCTCTATCCTGTTCGCACCCTCACAGAATGACCTTTCCTTATGCACAGGTAATTTTTTTCTTCCTGGCTTCTCTGTGGTTGTTGCCTTGACCTGTTATTGCCATGTGGTTATAAAGACAAGACTTCTAAATCATAGTTTTCTTCTCAAAATAGTTGGGTTTTCTTATCACTTTTATTACTCTCTCTCTCAGCACAGAGCAAGCCTGCTACACTGGATTCTACAAAGGCATAACTGGAATTCTTATCAGATGAATTGGGTGGAAAAGATATATTTGTATACATTTATACATGTACACATAAAGACTGTAGTATTTTTTGTAATAAAATCTACCTATTCCTGCATGGCTCCTGAGCCACAGATTACCAGCCTCCAAAAGACATTGATTTAGATTATTTACTAATATCACAAGGTTTACACCTCTCTGGAGCTCAGTGCCAAAACTCTCATTGATGTCAATAGGACTCAGAGGTAGGTGTGATTTTTTAGAAACAGTATCTTTTATTTACAAGTTGTTTTGTTTCTGCTACTGCATTTCCTCAAGGGCTATAGTTTATGTACAGTTTTTATTATTCTCACTTAAGGACACTGACATGGTTGTTTGTCTTTTACTTCATCTCTGGCCCAAATTGATGGACAACAGTTACTGCTCATGAATGGTTCTAGCATTGTTTTTATGGGAAAAGAGAAGTGGCATTGTTGGCATGAAATTATGTTTGAGTTTGAAACAAAAGACCCTATTTCATCAAATATCAGCTAGAAACTTGCTTAGATTTACAAGTTCCAAATGAAAATGGCAAATACATCTAGGCTCGTAGTTTCAAACTTAATCTTTTTGTCTGATTCCATAAAACTTGTGGTATTGGCAACCCAGCTGGAAGGAAGACTCATTGCAGTCTACAACTTCCTTGTGAAGGAAAGAGGAGGGGCATGACCTCTTCTCTGTGTTGACCAGTGGCAGGACACAAGGGAATGGCCTGAAGTTATGTCAGGGGAGGTTTAGGTTGGATATTAGGAAAAGGTTCTTCACCCAGAGGGTGGTTGGGCACTGGAACAGGCTCCCCGGGGAAGTGGTCACAGCACCAAGCCTGACAGAGTTCAAGAAGCATTTGGACAATAGTCTCAGGCACATGGTGTGACTGCTGGGTATGGTCTTGTGCAGGGCCAGGAGTTGGACCCTATGGTCCTTGTAGATCCCTTCCAACTTGGCATTTTCTTTGATTCTGTGAAGGAAACAAGTGGCACTTTCTATCCTAAAGCTGGAAAGGAAAGCAAATGCAGATGAGTGCTCTATCTACTTGTCTAATTTTTTTCTTCCTTTTTCTTATTTCTTTTTTTTTCTTTCTGAAGTACCCATGACTTTGCCGAACATATATAAAGTTTTCTATTTGTATCCATTGTGTAATGAGGTACTCTACTGTTGTGGGATATTTAGGGACACAGACAGAATGTGAGCTAGTAAGACAGTGAGATTCATCTGCCGTTTCACTCTAGATCCTAATTTTTGTCTTTTGATAATAAAGAAGAACTTATACAAATAGATTTGATGTGTAAGCCCATAGTATAGGTGTCTGAATTTAGTTTTTTCTAAATTCTTGGAGAGTTTAGGGTAGAACTCAGTGCCTGAGTAGGCAGTAGGAAATTCAGCTACATGGGGGTGGCATTTGGCTTAGAAGCTGATACTCAAGGCAAGTAAGTTGCCAATTTAGGCATCTCCAGCCTGAGGGTGTTGTTGAAGGGATCTTTCTAGATGCCTTTCCCAAACCCAGAAATTAGTTTTTACCTAAATCTCATTTTCATTGTAAAAGTATATAGTATTGTACTTGTTGAAATTCTTATCCTACTTCATTTTAATATCATATTAAATTAAATGTATACTGGAAATCATACCTATGGCCTTGTCAATGCTGCTGTAAATTGGAGATTAAATTTTACTGATATGAGTAGAACTATTTTCACTTTTACCTGCTATAAGTCAGTGTAGCTGTACATAAATTGACCAAATCTTTGCTAAGTTCCATCAGAGAAAGATCTATCATGCTGAATGTATTTAAAGTTTAACGAGTTCTGTTGAATTGGTAACCGTAACATGGTAATTGCTCTGATTTGTGTGATATGTAGAAGCTTCCACTATACTTAACACCAATTAAAATGCA
Organism: Corapipo altera; assembly: GCF_003945725.1. Lineage (NCBI taxonomy): Eukaryota > Metazoa > Chordata > Aves > Passeriformes > Pipridae > Corapipo > Corapipo altera. The sequence goes on from NW_020884872.1 coordinate 21,526,284, forward strand.
ATACAATCCTAGATTTTTTTTTTTTGGAAATGCACAAGAGATGCTAAATTTGTTTGTTTTGTTAAGAAAACAAAATATTTATCAGTGGTTCTGTAATGTGAGCTAGTTGTTATTGTTCTACATCTGCTGAAGAAAATCGAGGTTTCATTTCATACATTAAGCCGGGTGAATCAGATTGCATATGACACCTCTCCTGTGTGACAAATGGGTTTGTAAAGTATTACTTGCACAGCATAATGGTAATTTGTCTACTTGGTGGCTGTAACAAACGCATTACATTTTTGTTTAACGGTTATAATTCATCATCTCAATACACAGAATACTTTATTTCTCAACGGGGATAAATAAGTTGTCAACATTAAAGTTATATTTGTTTCCCAAAAGCAGCACTACTAATTCATTCTTATGTCTCCCCATAAGTAGTAGCCAGGTTGTGTCTGTGGGATTGCATTTTTAAGAACAGTCGAAAAATTATACTGAAGATACAGTTGTGCTGCATGACTTCTCCATGCTCATTTAAGCAAGTATAGCACTATCTGGAGATGTCATAGGACACATTTATTTTTGAGTCTATTTGAGAAAGGAATCGTGACTGCTTTATCTCCTGTTGATACACGCTTAGATAATATCTCTATACCTAAGTAAATGATTAGATCGCTTTTTCTCTCCACAATTCCCTGGAAAGTTTTGCTTGTCTAGGTCATCTTAGAAAAAGAAAAATATCCTGAGCTTCAGAAAACCTTTAAAAACACAATAGTGCAACCAGAGAGAAAAATATTTTTATATTGCATTAAATATATACAATAAAAGGTAGATATTTAAGGTAAATAAAGGTAGACCCACTCATTGTGGCTTTTCTCTACTGGACATGTAAGAAATGTTATCAATGTAATCTGTGATATAGAACAAATATATGGTAATCATTATTAATCTCATTTATTGTTACTCTGAGATAACTTTAGCTGTATTCTAATATCTCAACAGGTTTAGCACAACAATGGTAATGAAGAGGTTTTCTTCCAGATTAGAAAATAAGAAGTAGATTTAGTAGTTTTTCAGATGTAGTCTATGTCATTAACCTTAAAGACAGAAATATAGATTTTCCTCATGTGTTTGGTGTAGAATGGAAAGGACAGGTTCAGTTGGAAGGGACCTATGATGGTCATCCAGTCCAACTGCCTGGTCAATTCAGAGCTGACCAAAAGTTACAAAATGCTAATAAGGGCATTGTCCAAATGCCTCCTAAGCACTGACAGGCTTGGGGCATTGACTAGGTCTCTAGGAAGCCTGTTCCAGTATTTGACCACCCTCTCTTCAAAGATATGTTTCCTGACGTCCAGTCTAAACCTTCCCTGGTATAACTTTAAGCCACTTTGAAATCCAAGGTAGCAATTCTGCTGGTGTTTTTCCTCACTACAACAAAAAATTTTAAGCACACTGATCACTGTTTTATGATCACTGTAGCCAAGACAGTCACCTACAGTCACATAACCCATAAATCTTTCTCTATTCAAAAATAAGAAGTCCAGGAAGACATCTTTCCTAGCTGACTTACTGCATTCTTGTGACAAGAAATTATCTTCAACAAACTTCAAGAATTTCCTAGATTTGATCATGGCAGCAATATGATATTCTCTGTTATGTCTTGGAAGTTGAAATCTCCCATAAGGGCAAGAGCTTCTGATTCATAAATTTTTCCTAATTGCCTATAGAATAACTAATCATGCCTGGGTGATCAGTCATAGGCAAACACTATGATATCTCCTTTGTTTTCCATCCCCCTAATCCTCACCAAGGATCTCTCAACCACATCAACCCTAATTGTAAGGATTGTACAGTCAAATATCTCCCTTACATACAGTGCAAGTCCTCCACCTCACCTGCCCTTCCTATTGTGTAACGTTAACAGACTGTATAAAAAGTGCTCTGCTTCATAAAAAGTGAACTAAATAACATTTGTTTTTCTTTTCACAATGAGAGTATTTTTGCATAAATCTAAAATTATTATTTCTCCATAAGCGGCTTTTAATATTAGTAAGACTCGTTTTATTGGTAAAGAAAATGAAGTTTTTTTAAAGAAGTAAGATTTCTAGTCTATTTCTCCCATACCTTTATGCTGCGCCATCATAATTTTTACTCCTTGTTCCCACAAAGTAAACAAAAGAACCTTATTAGATGCTTAGTGGCTGTTTAGTAACATTATTTATAGATATTTATAAAAAATATGTAAAAAAAAAATTCTGAAAATAAATATGAGCTTAACTTCATGAACAGGAAGGCCATGATTCAGTCTTACAGTAAATCTTTTTTAGAGCTTTCAGTACTATATCAAAAGTGTCATAACAGCATGATACAAAGTGCTGATCTGATATAAATGCACTCTACTAGTTCAAATCCCTTCAGAAATTTATGGTGGGTTATCATTGTACTGTCAGGTTTTTTGCAAGATCAAATGTTATTTGTTCATGATTTTTTAACTTTATGTTAAATCAGGTATAGGTTGTCCTCTTGCAGTTGACATAAAGAGAACAAAATTTTTAGTATTGTATGAACTCTGGTTATTTCAACAGAAGTACTGTGGATTAAATGCATGCTGTTTGCTGGAGTGTTTTAACAGTTGTAGGATTAACACTCATGAAACAAATCTGAGACTACCCCTGCTCTGTGAAATCAGTAAATCTATCTCCAACCTATTATGTTATATTAGCGTATGTTTCTACAGAATTAAAGTTTAATATGCCTCAATCAGTGTCAAGGGCAATATAATTTCACACAGCAACCGATCTGAAGATGGCAATGGGCTTTCATAAAAATGTTAAATATATCAAACAAGAAACTGTGTAACAGTTACATGCATATTTCTTCATTCATGTTTGTTGGGGAACAATAAAAAAATCTATTGCATATGACCAAGGAACATGGGAAAAGGTCTTTAAGGAAAAAAAACAACAATTTTGTCTTAATAGTTTCCATCACCCCAGGTAAGGCAGAGAGACTTTCCAAAGAGATTTTCTTTGCTTTTATAACTGTGTGACTCAGTTTAAAAATTAGAAACATTGGGTTTATGATTAAAAAATAAGAAACTATTTGATTAAATTGAAATGAAACTGAGTGATAGAGAAAAATTATCATTTATAGCGTTAAAAGTGACCAATTTGTCAGAGATCTGAGCAGTTGGAAACACCACTGATTTTATACCTAGAAAGTAGGCTAAGGAATTTAATATTAAATCTGAAATTCTACTTTTTTATGATGGAAATAACATGAAAATTACCAAGAAAAAAAGACATTGCAATGGACAGTACATGAACATATGTAGATCCCTATGTGGCCAAAACTAGAGAGAATTGAGATACTGCTAACTGTAAATGTGAGCTTTTTTAATTTTTAATTTTTAATTTTGTTAAAAAGTATTGAAAAATTTCAAATTAAAAAAAGGGTATGGTGGGAAGGAGTGTGTGTGAATCAGTGAAATGTAAAGTGTAAAGCAAAATAGACATTGGTTGCTGATTAACAGAATTAATTGCCAGACTTTACAGAAAACTGTTGATATTCAAAATTTCATTCTGATCAGCCATGTATCTTTAATTAAAGGTGATATTAAAAATAATATTTAATATATGACCTTCAATCAGATAATTTACCATGTCTTTGTGGACAACAGTGTAGAAACCTCTGATTTATACTGATGAACTTCTGGGAACTGAATACAGAAATACATCCCCATCCTATACATAGTAAGGATAGATCTCTCAGGCTAGCAAAATTGGGATTTTACGTAGCACTTCTTCTGATGCTTCTTTTGGAGGAGAAGTGGGATTTGGATTTGGGAAATAAAAATGTTTTTCTTTATTCTTGTCTAGGTGTCTGAATTCTCTCAGCTCCTTAATTCAGAAAGGCTGCAAATACATTTTCTCTCCGATGGCTCCACAGAATTATGTAGGGAGGTAGCCCCAGTAGGCAAGGTCTTGTCTGCATCCATGCTGCAGTTCCTCTAGGGCATCACAGTGCATAATGCAAAATGAAAAACAGGATGTTGGAAAGGGAGAGCAGTTTTTAGGGCTAAGTGTATCTTACAGTTTTCCATGGTAAAAATTAATTTTCATGTCCCAAAATTAGAAGATGTATTTATGTTTTTAAATTACCAATATAACAAGATTTTGTCACTGATATTTGTATTTGATTATACAGAGAGAATGAGAAGATATGCACACACAGAGTTCATATGTAACTTTTCTTCTTTTTACATAGGCAATAGCATACTATATTTATTCCTCAGGCATGAAAAAAAAAATTCTTCTATGACATATATAGGTCAATACACATGAATGGCAAGATTTTTACATCATAACTATACCATGGTTCACTTTTGCATAGGACTGCTGCCAATTAGTCCTCTTGCATGTCCAGTATAACCTTTAAAAATACTTAAGGGCTATTTTATGTGTGCACAGTCCGGAAATTTAGTTATAATAAGCACAAATACAGAATATTCAAAAAAGTTATAAAAAGAGGAAAAATATTTAAAAATTCTGTAAACTATCTTTTAGATTGGAAGGGTCATGGGATCATATGCCTTTAAAGCATACCACATTTCTAAATACAGAAAAGTTGTTTGTGACAGAACTGCGTACATCAGTGACCTGAGGCAGCATAGTGGTAGGTTTAGGGTAAAAAGCTTTATTTAGAGGAGGAGAAGAGGTGTCTAGCAGAGTCACAAGAACAGTAAAGACTATTTGGAGCCCTTTTGGGTCTTAAATCAAGTAATGAAAAATAAACAGGAATTTGATAGATGTTTATGCGTAGCTCTGTTATCCCTATCCATGAAATGCAAATTATGTTTACAGAGCTTGTTGAATACCTATACATACAAGTGAAGTCGTTAGAAGGAAGTCTTTCTCCAGCACCTTCTTCTTGTCCTGAATTTGTCAGCCTATGTGGAAAGGAGGGTAGTACTTTTACTAGTTGCCTTTTCTGGTCAGTGCCAACGAAGAAGGGCCGTTGAACATCATCCAAAACATCCAGCAAACTGGAAAGTGGTTGGCTGGAAGTAGCCAGTGGGATAACTACCTCGTACAGGCAAGTGTTGTAATTGCAACCTCTTCATTTTCTCTATATTTGGCTGGCATTTATGTGAATTTGCTTTTGTTTACTTGAAATACACAACCTGTGAACCCTCTTCTTATGTAGACTTCACTGACAGTATTTTTCAAAAGAAAGGACATTTGTGCTGTGATAGGCAGAGAGGTGTTCATGCTGCTGTTCCACTCAGAGAAATGGGAAACCCCACGTGAAGTTCCTTTTCAAGCTTGCTAGACTGAAAGTCGGGGATCCTATGCTAACTTGGATAGCGGAATTGGGAATTACTTCTTCCTTTTGCAATTATGCCACCATGCAAATAAATTATGTATGTCTACATGTAGTCTATATAAAACATGTTTAACAGGGGCAAAGAGAAAGCATATAAAGGAAAATACATTGTTCATGAATGGGTTGGACTTCTGCCAAATATTTGATATCACATTAATATTTAATAACTGAACATTTAGAGATATATCATGGAGATAAAGACCTTCCTTTGAATAATTCTGATGATGGAAATACAAAGCAATGAAATATTGCTTGGAGAATCTAAGTAGCCTTAATGAACAAATGTAGAGAAATAAAATACTTGATAGTTTGAAAGGTGAAAATTGTTCAGGGAGATGAATTCTGAAAGCAAAGTGAGAGTTTTTTGGATTGTTTCTTCCTTGCTCTAGACAATAGTGATAATACAGAACTATTTTTCTACTAATGCAAAAAAATATCTTTGCATCTGGGTTGGATCCAATTTAAATAGCTACATCTACAAGTGGATGCAGGAACAAATTTATGCTGGATGGGCTTTTTCACAATGGATATGTGCTTATGATTAGTGTTCTAACAGAACAAATGGAAACTCTTTCAGTGATAAAACATTAATTAGGAGCTCTGTGTAAGAGCCATGCCAACATAGAAGCACAGAATGAAGGGGATATGAATGCAATTTCTACAAGAAATTCTAACTAAATATAACAACCAAGCTTGAAATACATGGATAATTGTCTTTCTAAGTGCTCTTTCCAGTCTATCTGGAAATATTCTATTTCAGCATGTCTAATATAGGGACTTCTATTTGAGAAACACCTGCCCAGTACAAGTTGATGGATGAACATGATATTTTTACATCTGATATATTTATTCTTTGAGCTGAATAAGAATGAGAACATGTCATACCTGACAGATAGTTTCATTTGCATTTAGGGAGAAATATATTACATTCCTTAACACCTTTTACCTGATTTTCAAAAGAAGAGGTGGGGTATAAAGAGGATTTATTTTGCTTTTTCTATTTCAACTATAATAAAGAAACTTAGTATTCTTTCTCTGGATGTAATATAATATAATAAATATGATATATATGCTTTATATAAATATATATATATGGACCCTATTAAGCCAAATTCATAAAAGTACCCCAGAGTTTACGCAAATAGTTTTGAAATAGCTCCTGTAAAATACAAGTAAAGAAAGAGCAAATCAGAATGAGTATTGTGGCACAAAATCTGCAGTATATGAGAAAACTGTGGTTTAAACATGTTTCAAAATGGCTTTTTGTAGTCTCTTTGCTAACTCATGCTTTCTTCTTCCCAAGACCCCCCATGACCAGTGTTATCCCATGCAGGAATGTCCTGGGAAGATGTCCTAAGGTGTTCTCATTGGACCTTGTTAACCCCTTCCTGTGATTGGGTGTTCCTGTAAGCCCCTTGAGACTTCTAATTGGTTACTCTGTGAGTCCTCCTAACCCTATAAATGTAACCCCCCCAACAATAAACTCCTTCTTGCCTCCTCTCTGCGGCCTGTGTGCTGTCTCTTTGGCTGCCATGGGACCACGTGGGGAGGGGAGAGCACCTCTCCCCTACAGGCTTGGGACCCCTGGCGCTGGAGTCCCCCCCCCCCCCCCCCCCCCTTAAGCCATCGGAAATGGTTCCTCAGATGGAAATGGAACTAGAACTGGGTCGCTTCACGCCATGGGGAGAAAGAGATCCAGAACTGGTGCCCCGTGTGAGGAAATGAATTTTACTGAACTCTTCTGTGAAGATAGGTTGATTCGCAGGCGCAGAAGGGGGCGATTCTGCGTTCCCCGACGGTCTGAAGTTTAAGCGGTTCGGAGTGTTAGCAGACTGCAGCTGTTTTGAACACTTCATCAACCTTCCTGAGGCAGGTAGGAGCAAACTTTGGCAAATTCCCTAAAATTTTCCCCCTGTAAACCTGTAACTACAAGAAGCGTGCATGCCTCTTTGAGAGAGAAAAAGAATGCTTAAAGAACATATTTACTTCCATTAGCAAGTCATTTAATAAGACTGCTTTGCTAACCCGAAAGATAGTTCTGTTTCCAGCAAGGGACTCAGACCACGCCAGCATGGAGAAAAAAGGGTTAAAGCTGCTCGAAACAGCTCTGCAGAAATCCCCCGCGCGGCTCCCGGCCCCGGGCTGGCCCCGTGCTGCTGCTCCAGGTGAGGCCCCGACATCAGCCAGCCCTGCTCCTACCGCGTGCAGAGACTTTCTTTTCCTCAGCTGACGTGGGAACCAGCCACCGCGACCTCTGTCTGTCTTCACCGAGCCGCCCGGGCGGGCCTCCGCCCCACAACGAACCGGACCGGACACCCGCGGTGCCGCCACCGATCCCACTGATCTTTCCTCTGCCCTGCTCCCGCCGCACGCAGCACCCCCCCCGTCCCACCATGTGGCCGAGGCGGCCACCACAGCCCCTCTGGACACCGAGACTGCCTCCGAGAAACAGAAAAAAAAGAACCATTTGGACTCTAATGAAACTAAATTAACAGCAATAAGTAGTTTGTTTGTTTCAGCAGTAAATTGAAGGTTTGTGTAAGTGAAAAACTTGGTGCTGAGTACTAAAGGTGGTACAAATGAAATAGTTCATAAGTAGTGAAGCATGGTTGGAAACAAGGGAAAGAAAAATGATAAATAAAGTCTGTCAAAAGAGTTGTGTAAAACATGTAAGATCAGAAACAACAAACTACCTGTACCTGTTTATAATTACATCAATAAAAACCTTTTTAAATTCTGTTTTATAGGGACACCCTCAAACACTATGAGAATGGGGTAAATTAAAAAATCCATATATCAATAAAGACATATTTAACTTTAAGGAATAAAAAAGGGTGAAGTATAACAAGGATATGCTGAAAAGTAAGGTATTTTTGAGAAAACATATCCCTTATGTAAATGCTTTATATAAGATATTGATAAAGAATTAGAAAACTCCTTGGTTAATTTTAAAACTACTCGGAGGGAATATTTTTGCAAGGACAATTTTCTTTATTATGCATTTTTTTTTATTCATGCACATTATATTTGTGTACCACCAGTTCTAGTTTAGATGAGAAAGGTATAAACATCTCAGGCAGAGAAGATTCTTCAGTCCTCTCATGTACTACATGAATACACTAAGCAAGGACAAGACTAGTATTAGAGGAACCAAATAATCAAAGTTTTGGCTGACAAAAGACCAAAGCTGTCTAACATTCCCAAATGAGCTCTTTCTGTTATCAAAGAATAGTTTGTATGTATTTCGTGTGAAAGTCTATATCCTAATTAGTATCAGCAATCTGTAAATTGGAAAATATAAGTGAGAACCCTTTGGCAAAACATAAGAAAATACAAATATATAATAATGTATATCTTCCCCTCCACCATATCAGAAAATAGAGGGTATTTTAGTTAATTGTGTTTAAGCCATTAATAATTTAACATTTCTTTTTTTTAACAACTAAATAAATCCAAATACCTTTTGGAGATCTTATTCTAAAGTTTTGCTGAAGGGGTTTTAATGTCCCTGAATTAATAAAAATCAAAGCTAATTTTAACAGCTTGACAAGATAAACTAGATTTGACTAATAGATAAAGAAGCCTTATAATAAACTGATTTTCAGTTGATATTTGTGAGATCTATAAATTATGTATAGCTGTATAAAAATTAAAGTGAGAGATCATTTCTTTGTGGACAGAAGATAGCTCTAAGCTATTTTGCAATGGGATAAAGAAAAAGAGGATAGAGAAGGAAAGACATAAAGGGACTTCAGTTTTATTTTACATAAAACCTGAAGTGGTAAACATTCACAAGTTTTCTTATTTTGTTAGATATGAGAAATTCTTACTTTCGATAAATCTGACTTTTTCCCCCTATTTCATTTCTTTATCAAATTTAAGATCTGGAGGTAAATGAATACAAACCAGGATTTCAAAGATGTTGGAAGTCCAACATCAAAGCCAAAATGAAGTGCTCTGACTGCTGTTGTCATGTCAGGTATGGGGGTGTCATTTCTCTATTTCCTTCATTATCTGTTGTGAAAACCAGTTATGTTAAGTGACAAGAGTCTACCAGCCACCACTGAAGTGAGAGGGTAAGAGGTTTGATTTTCAGCTCTCCTGGGGGTGTTCTCTTAGAATGAATATATTGACTTTGCCAATGAAAAACAGGTTTCCTAGAAGCACATATCAGGATTATTACCATTAATAAATGGTAGTTAAAACATATTTGTGAATCAGTAACAGAATTAAAGAACCTAGTAGTTGCCTAAACTATAAATACGTTTTGAGAAAATATCCAAATTGAGTTATATTAGAGCAAAGAATCCAGGGAATCTGCCCGAGAGAATTTATGTCCGCAAGCAGTTTTACAATTTCAGATTTCTACTTAAGGATCATAGGTGTTCTAAGTAATATCTCCATACCTGAAAAATTCAATAAACCTTTGGTAAATACCAAGTGTTAAATGATAAATCCAATTTTTATCTCAAATTTTTGTTTTCATAAATACAGATAAAATTAAATTCTATTCCTTGACGGCATTTGCTATAATTCAGTTTACTCTTAATATTGTAATCCTGTACTCTTAACTATGTCATAGTTAGTTCCAAATCCAATAACTAAATACATTGCTCTTTGTTCACAAAGACACACTTAATATGAACTGGTAAAATCCCTAGTCTCTTATGAATCAAAGAGCAGCACCATATTCCTAGTTCTGTTCAGGCAGACTCTTGAACTTTAAGGCCTTTTTTTACTGCTTGTTTTCAATTCCTTTGATATTTCTGTAATCATGAATTACAGAATTTGGTTTAAAAGTTACTAATAATACTTCAAAAAATATAAAATCCTTTAACTGGACTTATATTTATGCTCAAAATTCATACCTGACTTTACAACCTGTTATACTATGATCGAAGTACAGATTCTTCCCACGTAAAAATTGGCAGTCCTGCAGTTACAGTCATTTAAAAGAGACTGGCTCATGAGAAGTCAGCTGAGGAACAAGTATCATTACAGTATTCAAAGCCATTCTTGAATAGCCAAGAATAGAATTTTTCCTTACAGAGTCTTAGGTTATTGCAGTTTATTTCCTATTTATGAGGAAATATTTTCATACCTGGACATGAAGAGTCATGCTATATGCTATGAAAAGAGTGTGTTATTTTGAAAGCATCCTTCATCTGTTTTAAATGAACTCGGTTCTGTTTGGCATGCATTTGCTGTATACTTTTCAAAATAAAACGCAAGAAGACTCAACACTTTGTAACCAAGCTCTGATAACACATATAAACTGTCACTAAGTAAACTTTCATGTAGCAGAATTGCTTTCCTTTCTGGAGAAAAGTCATGGAGAGGCTTTCTAGAAACCCTTAGTCATTCATTACAGTCCTTCCTGAATATTCGATCATTTTTATAGTATTGACTTGCCTTTGCACATGTTCACAACATTACTTCTCTTTCATGCTGTTGGTACTACATTGCCTTTATTGGTTGAATGATGTGTGTACCTATTTGATACAATAACCTCGTGAGATGGTTATCCTAATTTTAATGTGGTTTACTTAAGAACTGTGTTCTTCATACAGTAAGTATAGGTAAAATGAATACTCTGTGATATTTTACCGTTCAGCTTTCTGTTTCTGATTTGGTATTTATGTTCCAAGTTTTCACAAGAAATAACCTAATTTTGAAGGATTTTATCTCCCTCCCGGATATTTTTAAGAAACTTAAGGAAAGCTGCCAAGGAAATTAATTTTCCTCTTGCTTAATAAGTTTGCTGAAGACACCAAAAAATGAAAGAATGTACAGACATGAAGCTAATCATAATTGTTTCTTGTAGTGTGAACGGCACAATATCACAATCATGGCTATAGTTAGGAGATCTTCAGTGGAGCTGTTGCAGAGTGTGTTGATTGACGCCTTCTATTGTAAATTCTGTTGCTTCAATCTAGCAAAAGGGTAAAAGTATTTATTGTCAGTCCACAGTACTTCAACCTCCAAGAGAAATTTTGCAGCTTTTAATAGGTTTCATGACCTCTGTCCCTCAGCCTTGTTCAGGTACATGTGATAGGCTCCCACATGGAGCCTTTGTACCACTGGCACAGTCTATTTGCTGCATGTTTATGCTTGGTTTTTTAGACTCATTTGCAGGAAGCTACACTGAATATTATAGACAAAATTAAAATGCTACAAAATGTAAACCGCAGTTCTTGAAAGACAGATCAAGTAGAATCTACTTTTACTGCGGCATTGTATATGATTTCACCTTCTGACAAATGTGACTGCATAACGGTTATATAAGGAGTATGTTACAAACAGGTCATGGTGATATGCTGACCGACTGAAATGTATCAAGTGCGTAGGGGTTTCTATTTTTCTCCAAATTATAAAGCTGAAAGCACAGTGTACTGCCCCATTTCTACTAGTTTTATCCTGCACAGTGCTTCTTCAGGCAAAGTCAGTTACATGAAGTCACTCAAGGAAAATGTTTTTCTAGAATGACTTATAATGAGAACTTCAATTTAAGTAGTGATATCTTTTACAGCCTTTGTATTTTTCAAACCTTTAAGAGATAATAAACTAGTTGGTAAAGACAGTGCTGAAATGCTTCACACTGTGACTTGTTCCATTTACCACTAGCTTCCTTCCTGCTACCCCTAGGATATTCAGGGATATAAGTCCTGTAGGATTATTACAAACAAATTTAAAGTCTTCACAGCTTTCCCCTTCTTCTGGGAATGGTTTCACTGAGACGTACTGAAGGTCTGCCTAGACAATAATTCTTTCACTGCCATCACAAACTGGTGATATTGAAGTAGTGTATAGGGGAAAGGGCTGATACACAGTGATAAATCCATCAGTAAATTCTTCCAGCACCTCAAAATCCAATTTGTGTGGATTTTATGGGTAGAGACAGCATGATTATGCTTATTAAGCACTGATAGTTTTCTCTTTCATGAATCTTGCTTGTCTGATAGCATGTTTGCTCTCAGAAAACATGATAATTTTTGTCATGGTCCCTGTAAGCTGCAAGAGTTTCGATACACACTCAAAACTTCAAGAAGAGTGGGGCTTGGTACCCAACTGGGGGGTTTGGATTGGCCAGTGAAATGTTAACTTTGCAGCTGATGCTTTCCTATGGTGTTAGAAATCTCTATTTTGGAGACACTGTCTTCCAAATGAGGCTGGATGAGCATGGTCCTGAGGCAGGTGGGGTAGAAAGTCTTTGTTTGTCCAAGGTCTCTAGAAAATCTCCCACAATGACTAATTAAAAATTATTCAGCTAATGTTCAGCATACAGCTAGGCCCTTTAAAATGAGCTGATCTCAGGTATCATAAGTCAGCAGGGGGATTACACGTTTGCAATGTGCCAAACAAGTGAAGAGTACTCTGCCAGGTAGAAGAGTGAGAGGAAGATGATACTTACTGCCATTTTCTGTACTTTCTGTCATCAATATGACTAGTGAGCAATATGGAAGTCCTTCCTGGTTTATAAATAATACATGAAAGTACTGCAAATAATAGAGCAGTTCTCAGCTCTAGACCATTTGACTTTCAGGATAATATTTTAAACATTTTACGGTATTTTAAAACTTTTATAGTCACTATAATAATGCCTTTATACAGTTGTGTTTATTCTCTTTTCTGTGTAGGTGTTCTGGTTTCAGCTGAGATAGAATTAATTTTCTTCTTAGTAAGTGTAGAAGAAAAACCCAAGTTCAGTAAATATAAAGTAGTAGATAGACTCAGGAACTGATGAGATACTCAAACCTATTTTTTTAAAGGTGGGTAAATTGAGAGGTATATCTAATAATAGATTTTCATGCTGAGAGTCTTGTATAAATTGTAATTCTGTGGCAGAGAGATTTTGTGAAGTGGATTGGGACTATTTCAAAAAAAGATGAAGGACGTATATTCATGAGCACAATACCAAGGTAGTTTTAGCCACTAAAACTATTTAAGTAAAGAAAAGCTAAACAAAGAAACCTTGGTTGGGGTTGTTTGTTTGTTCATTTTATTTTCCAGTTGTTCATATCCATACTGATTTTCATATCTAAAAGAAAAATCCATACTGTGAGTTCATACCTCATTTCTTGCAGAAATGTCATAATGCTCCAGGTCTCACTTTTAGAACTAGCATCCTGGTAATGAAATGTTGAACAACGAACAAAATATATATAGAATGTAAAATCTAAGTAGCAAATGCTTGCCACATATGGGGACTAGTATATTTTATTCCAACTGCACTTTGACTGCATGTTCAGTAAAATGTGAATGTAAAGGATTCAAAATATTTTATCAAGTATACACTTTCTAGAATGATTTCAAAACTTTGAGAAAGGTTGAAATGTGATGAAAATTTCTTTAAATACAAGAAGATCCATGACTGATAAGACTGGAGAAGCCTATATGATTACAAGAAAAGTTCTTCAAAACTATGCAGTAAAAATGAACAGGGAAACTGGGTTTCTTTAAGATTAAGACAGTTTAGGAAAGTTAGAGATTCACCCAACCTAAAAGGGAAATAAACCATAATTCTTTTTCAGACAGTATGTGTTGCTCAGCATCTGGATAGAGTGAGACAAGAACAAATGAGGGAAATATTACAGGTACTTCTTCCTCCCATGATTTTCTGAATTACTAATTCTGGATCTGTGTTTTATGGAAAGATATTTCATTTTCCAGAATCAACTTTTTAGAGGCAAATTCCTGTATGTGTGATCACAAAAGTCTATAGGTCACTTTTGTGTAATGAATATAAAGAACTTAATGAATCTTTGAATTTACTAAATCTATATAGAAGTTGCATCATCTTTGGACTACTAGAAAAAAAGTGTGAAATATATTTTTGAGAACACTGATAGATTATAAAAAAGTCTGCAGATAAGACTACCTTCTATTTCTAAACCTTATTTTCTGAGCATAATGTTTTATCTCATATAGTTATGACAGAGAATATATATGGTATTGAATAAGATATAAAATTTGCCTAAGAAAACTCAGCTTTGTGAAGAGAAATTTTAGGACGTATTTTCTATTTTGTTCCAGATCTGTAGTCACCTATGCCCAAAGCCATTAAAATATCAAAATATTTCTGTAGTTTTTCATTATGTAATAACTGAAAGATTAACTATCTATTGACTTTTCAAGGCAATGAAATTTCATTATTATTATTATTTGGAAAAGTATTAGTGTTTATGACAGTGTAGTAAACCCAAATATTTTGAACTTTGACACTGTGTCCTTGTTTGTAGTTACCAGAACTAATATTAAATTCAGGAAACATCATTCTGTCTTTACAACACCCACAGTAAAATGAAATTGATTTTTTTTTTGATAATTGCCTAGATAATTTATCACATGACAAAATAGACTATCTGTAATTCATTACTTGGTCTGCAGAATAAAAGTTGTAAAAAATTTTTCTATATCTTTCAAAAAGGGACTTGCAATCAAAGAACACCTCTGAATATTTCGAAAAGTTGAAGTATTGTCACACTAACATTTTTACCTTGATATGCTCCTGTGAGAACTTTGAGGTGCTCTCAGTATTACAAGGTGTTGTCTTTAACGCTGGGTGTCTCTTACTAGCATATGTAAGTTTATCAGAAAAGATGAAGAAGAGACGTTTTTGGCGACCATTATTCTTATACAGCATACACTGTACTAAAAGACTGATCTGTACAGAGAATGCTAGTTTTATTACCCAATGTATTCCCTTTTATGACAAATCATTGGAAGCAATTTGTCATTTATTATTTGACCAAAAATGTAGTTCTATATAAAAACACATATGGCAAAACAAAAGCCTTTCAGAAAGGATTCATTGCAGGACCTGGACAGTGATTGTCCCTCGTTCTTGGCACTGGTGAGGCTGCACCTCAAGTCCTGTGTCCCGTTCTGGGCCCCTCACTATAAGACACTGAGGTGCTGGAGCATATCTAGAGAAGGGCAATGAAGCTGAAGTGACTAGAGAAAAAACCCTATGACAAGCAGCTGAGGGAGCTGGAGTTGTTTAGCCTGAAGGAAAAGAGGCTCATGGGTAACTTTATCGCTCTGTCATGGGTTTAACCTGTAGCTGGGTTTTAATACCGCAGGGGGCTACAGGGTGGCTTCTGTTAGAAGCTACCAGAAGCTTTCACTGTCCTATGAAGAGCCAATGGTAGCCAACTGCAGGAGGGATTTCCTGCTGCCGGCCACCGGCTGAGCCAATGAGATGCGCTTCTGCCATAACATATTTAAGAAAAAAAAGTTGTTGCGCAGAAGTTGGAGCCAGGAGGGTGGCAGAGGGAAGCTGCCGGGCCCCGGGTGCGCGCAGCGGGCGCTGTGGCCGGGCTGGGGCAGTTCCCCCGCCACGGGCGGCCGCGGCAGTCACGGCCCGGGGCCGAGCGGCAGATGGCCGGGGGCAGGCACGGCGCTGGAGCCAAGCCAGCGGGCACGGCCCCCCGCTCTCCTCCTGGCCGAGGCGGGACGGGCCGGGGGGGCGGCCCCGCTGTTCTGCAGCTGAGCCCAGGATGGAACAAGCAGATACGTGAAAATGAAGGAGGACTGCTACCCTCCCGTGGGAGGCCCAAGAGGAGTGAAGTCCTTTCGGAGACTCTGTGGCCCGTGAAGAGAGAGGCCCACGCTGAAACAATTCTTTCCGGGCCACTCTGTGGCCCCTGTGGGAAACCCACGCTGGGAACCCACGCTGGGACAGGACCTTCCGTCAAAGACTGCATTCTATGAAAAACCATCAGGGTATAGAGAACCCCTGCACGTCAGGACCTGCGGTCCGGGGGAGGGGTGGACCCATGTTAGAAGGGTCCACCGAGGACTGTTTTCCATGGGAGGGACCCACGGGACAGGGAAGGACTCGGAGCTTTGGCCCCCTGTAACCTGTGGTGAAGGACCATGATGGAACAGACTGTCCTCTGCACTCCATAGAAGAGCGACCCACAAGTGCAGCAGAAATGGAAGACCTGTTGCTTTATAGGTGGACTTCTCTTCCTGCACCGATGCAGGGGGAAGAGGGAGAAAGGAAGGAGGGATGGTTGAAAAAAAGTTTTTTAAGACTGTTTTATTTTTTTAGTCTTTAGCTCTTATTCTGTTAGTAATAAATTTAAGTTTTATCCTCACTCTGAGTTTGTTTTGCCTGTTATACTGCCTTCTCTCAATCCTTGTCTCATGAAATTCCTTTGTTGTTTTTTTTTTTTTTTTTTTTTTCTCTCTCCTCTGTCCAGCTGCAGAAGGGAGGAGGGAAGGTAGTGGAATGGTTTTAATAGCCCCTGGCATCTGACCAGGATCAAAACACAACAGCTCTCTACAACTACTTGAAAGGAGGCTGTAATGAGGTGGGGGTCATCCTCCTGTCCTAGACAACTAGTAACAGGACAAGAAGACTGCGTCTAAAACTGCACCAGGAAGAATTTCTTCACTGAAAGGTTTGGCAAGTGTTGGAATGGACTGCCCAGGAAAGTGGAGTCACCATCTCTGGAGGTGTTCAAGAAACAACTGGATGTGGCACTTAGTACTATGGTCTAGTTGACAAGGTGATAGTCAAAGTTTGGACTTGATGGTCTTGGAGGTCTTTTCCAACCTAAATGATTCTATGATTCTATGTTTACATTTTAAATAGCACAGTCAACAAAATTATTTTAGCCAGTAAAATGTATCTCAATATTAATTACTTGCTTTTGTATTTGTAAACAAATACTCTTTGGAAAGTCATGCTATTTATTAAAAAAAAAAAAAAAGCCTGAAAAAAACTTATGAAATAAATCATTTGGTACAGGGGTTTTTTGCATGCATCAGGAATCCTGTCAAAGAAAATGACAAAGTATTCTATCTTCAGATTTTGCCAATGTTTTGCCATTTAATAAAGCTCAAGAAACTAGTCATATCTTAGATTTAATAACAGAAATATATTTTTTTCTATTTAAATGAGAAATTTGCTTTCTAGGTGCTGACTCTAGTGTTTGAGCTTCAAACTGAACATATAAGCAGTCATTATTGAAATCTGTTTTGAAAAGAATATTATATTTTTCCTTGATTTAGCCAGCACTGGCTTATTCTAGTTTATGCTGTTAAATAACCAATGGTAAGATAGCCTTTGGTTATGGAAAAGTTGCACAGTTGTGCAATCAATTATCACACTTCATATCAGACATGTTAATGGCGGGCAAGCGGAACAGTTCTTTTTAGTTCCATCCATCCACTGAATTTGTACTTAATTTGCTTTCCAAGATGTCTGGACATATCCTTTGCTAGTCATCCAATGGCTGTGGTCTGTTCTGCTTTACAAAACAAATCAACACAAAAAAAGTCACCACAGGGAAGGTGCCTCTCTAAATCAGAGTTAATGTTCATTTTTCACTTGTCCTCCACTAGCATCTTGAATTACTATCACATCTAAGTGTTTGTCACAGAAACAACATTTTGAACACTTTGCAGAGGAGTTGCTTTTTATTATCTGCTGCTCTGAAGGGTAGCTGAGGAATTAGGCTTCTTTGTTCTTTTCTCTTTCATGTTTACCAGAACCTATGTAATTTCAAGCTAGACTGCCTTAGTGCCTAGCCATGCTGGGGCTACAGTTCGTATTGCATGCCATGGCATTTGCAGCTTTACCATCTTCTATTTGCTGCCATGTGCAACCAACACTTTGGCTTGATGTACCAAAAGGAATTCCAAACTGTCTAGTGATGTACATCACCAAGGACACTCAGAGAGCATTTGAAAGTTTTTGTCAGTCCACTGATCATACTTTGCAATCTGAAAATTTGGCAGTAGATGTCAGAGCATTTTTTCTAAAGCATGTTTGAGTTCAGATTTGATTTGCCTTGAGAATATAAAGCTGAATAATAAAAAACTGTGCCAGCCCCAACTGATTTTTTGTTAGTATTTTGGTGTTTGCTTTTATTTTTTTGTTTTACTCTGTGATCTGAAGTCTACTACTTATACTGTTGTGGAGGACATTTCTTCAGTTCTCTTCTTCTGTGTACCTTTGAAGCAGAACAGAAATGAAGTTAGTGGTATGAGTATATGGGAAGATTGAAAGGCATTTCCAGTAGTGACTCCAGAGTAACAATAATGATAATAAAACTAATAAAGAGCCTCTATCCTCCACTAGAATCAAAACCTGAAACAAAAGCAGTTGTATGTTTGCCTTTCTAAGCAGTTAGTGTTCTGAATCAAGGCCTGAAGGAAGAAATATGTAAGGGCATTTATTTCCATAGAAAATATCTAGAAAGAACTTCATCTGAGAAAAATTAAGCAGAGCCTTTTTTCCGGTGGTTTCTTGTGTTCATTTTGTCTGAAAGACACTTAGGGGAGTTTCAGCTTGTCTTTACTCAGCTTTACAAGCAGTTCCTGAAGTCAGGTTGCAAAAAACTTCTGGGAGAGATGAATATTTTAAGGATGTGATTCAATAAAAAGGTGTTTGTTAGAAAGTTGCAGTTCTCATTTTATAGTGAAAACTGCTTCAAGAATATCTTCATTCAACAGATCAGTCTGGAAAGGCAGCTGTCATTCACTTCCTTGAAGAAAGTTTAAAAACTGTCTAATACACAATTATAATGGTTATCAAGTTTCCAATTTTTGAAAAATTACATAAATATTTGAGGAAGGTCATTGTGGTTAAAATTAAGTATTGTGATTGTCACTAGTAGTATTTTCTGGAATTAAAATAAACATAATTATTTTTGTATAAACTGTAGAATTTTGAGGTATTTCCAGATGCATTCAGCTGCTTTGAAACACAGAACCATTGACAATGGCCAAACAGTAACAGTCAAATAGAAGCTTCCTGTTGAGCCTATAGGCATACCACTGGTACTTGATACATGCTGTGCCAGGAGGATTTGCTCAGAAGTTTGTCAAATTGCTAAGTTTCCATAAAATATATTATTGTGGTTAATCACTATTTGAAAATCTGACATCCACAACATTACCCAGCTTAAAATCTACTTTTCAGTTAAATGATCTTTATAGTCCTATTGTAAATTCTATAGGGACACTTCCAAGTTTCCAACTTCCTCCTGTACTTTCTGAGGTTTCCTTGGATTTTTTCCTTTTTTTTTCTTTTTTTTTCCCATTTGCTTATCCTAGCACGAAGCCCTCGAAACAATGTAAAGTATACTTTAACATTGCACAGAAGACTTTTTTTCTAATTTTTTCAATTACAATATTGCAGTGTCATAGGAGAATGTGATCACAAATGAACACAGAATAGACATCACCACCACAGGTTGTCAGTAAGCTTTTCCTTTAACTGGCATCTGATTAGCACTTAAGTTGTTTCACACCATTAGCTGCCTAGGATTTTAGGGATCATTAGTGGGTCTGAAAATGAACAAGATAAAAAGAAGCTTTGTTTTCAATTCATGGGATGGTTTACTTTTTCCATGCAGGGTCATTTGCCACTAAAAAGGTGTGTGGTGTTGATTAATGTTTGGTTTTATGCGTCATTGTTTTCTGTTATGAATATTAATGATATTTTCAAGTTAAGCAGGGTATTCTTTATTTTCTCCTCTAAATATTGAGCATTTAGTAGTGTTGTGCACCTGCATAAGTTGGATATAGGTTACTTTAACAATACTATTCAAATTAATTTCAACCATAAACTGCATTTTGGTGCTCTGGGGATATTTATGTCTACACAGAACATGTATCATTATAAATTTCTACAAAATGGATGGTACAGTATCACACTGACTTGTGTTACTGATACTGCTGCCTCTGAGGTATGGTGTGGTGTACCCCTTATGGAATCAAATCATTGTGAGGTTGGATATTACTGATAAGAGGACTACAATGAATTGCAATTAATGTATTGTCTTCCCTATCAGTATGAAACCATAGTGATCCTACAAAATGATAATTAATATGCATTTTTAAATGAAGAAATAAGATACAGAGGTTAAATTACTTAAAGAAATTTTGAAAAAATCAGAAATTTGTCTTGAGTCTTGTTCTCTGATAGAGTTCAACGTATAGAAGAAAACCCAAGACTCTTCCTGAGCATTTCCAGAGGAAGTTAACTGCAGGTCTTAGTGGCAGCATTGTGATGTTGGAGTAACAATCTCAAATTGGAACCATGGTGGTGATTAAATATAACCACTCCCTTCTTGAAACAGCTTAAAAGAATTGCTTTCCAACAAACACCTGTAGTGCACATATATAAAATTACCTTCCAATGTGAATAGGAATGTAATTTTACCAGTATGCATTCACTTTGTCTTTCTGGGGTGATCACAGAGCCATTAAAGCTACTTGTTAGTGGCTTTAATTTCAAAGTTTTTAGAGCAGAATATGGTTGTCAACACACTTGTCTCCACAGGCATTTTTTCCATCTGCGATGAAATAGATGCCTGTGTATGAGATAGAGTCTTAAGATTGTCTTATTATGCACTACAACACAACTTTTACATTTCATATCCATAAAAACATACTGCATTTTCTAGTTGCATAAAGATTTTATTTTATTTAGGAAGCTGTAAGTCCTGTGCTGTAGGTTAGGCACCCCTATTTAAAGACAAGTTTTGTTTACCACTGTTGCTTTGATCAGAATCATTATAAAAAAAACACTATTGTAAAATGCATGCTTAATTGTGACATATGCCACAGTATCTCTTTTGCAATTCCCTTTTAATTGCTGAACAAGGTGCAATAATTAAGTCTTGAACTTGAAGCCCTTCATTTAGGTTGTACTGTTTGTTAAAGGAAAGAGGTTATAACACTACAGTGAGCATGAGATTTTCCTCAGTCATGAATACTACTTTGACTTCAATAACAATTTTGAAGAATCACTACATTTTTCGTCTTTTTCTCTCAGGTGAAGAGGTGGAGAATTACTTTCATTTAACAGTGAACCTATCTCAAAATGACCTTAATTTCTGCAGGCTAAACAAATACTGGAGGAAAAAGAGAACACAGATAGTAAAACATTTTGAAAGTCAGAAGTAGAGGGCAGGTTTCAATTCCTTCCACCTAACCTTAGTCACTAAACTCAGGAACTGTATGTGGTAGTCTTGTTCTGTAAGGAGAGAGACAGGCTCATTCAGTGGTGGCTGAGACTGCTTGAGACCTGAATCACTCTGTAGAAGCCTGCCTCTCTTTAATTCCCACAGGAAGGATAGTAATTTTCCAGCCAGGACCTTTCAGCCTATTGTGATTTACCACAGAGCTGAGCTGATCCAAAAGCACGTAATTGCCCGGTGATTCAATCCCTCTGCCTCTTCTCTCCATTCTCAGATAATCTTTCCGATTTCTTTCCATCTGCTGACACTGGAAGGGGTTTGATTCTGAAGTGATTTAGGTCATCAAACATTCAAGAAATATTGATACTTCATTATAATTTTGGCTTTTGATACCTTATACCTTTAAACGGCTTCAGTGCAGAGTCACGTGACCATCAGGGGGCCTCTTATGTCCTATCCAGTTGGTCAACAACACCAGCTTTTTCATAAAACCTTATTCTTAGCTAGAAGGTGAAGAGGATGGCACAGGATCAAAATTTTATCTTGTATGAAAGGAATTTTAGGTTTGAAACACATTTGAATCTCATGGCTAGGCTTCATGAACGAAGATTTGGGAAGGGCTCTACCCACGTTTGTCACAAGTGCGTTGGTGGCTAAAAAGGCCAATATGAGATAGGCATGTCCAGTTGCAAAAGGCACAGCAGAAAGACTCCTTAGGTGATATATTCTGCAAGACACGGTTCTTTCTGTGTTGTCTTTTCTCCTCGAGAGTGATCCTGCGTGCGTTCTCAAAGGAAGCAGCAACGTTATAGGTGATGTGTCTCCAGACCTCCCGATTGGAGGCCAGAGTAGACCAGTTATGATGATCAATATGGCCAAGGCTGAGATGTTGTTTCAGGGAGTCCTTGTATCTTCTCTTTGGGGCTCCTCTCTTGTGGCAGCCGGTGGCAAGTTCACCATAAAGCAAGATCTTAGGGAGGCGGTGGTCCTTCATTCTTGAGACGTGCCCTGCCCAACACAGCTGTGTTCTCAGCAACATGGCCTCAATACTTGTGACTGCTGCTTGTTCTAGAACAGATGTATTGGCTGAGCCAAGCTGATTTGAATCTAAGATAATATTGGATATTGAAGAATTACTGAGTTATTGAATGGGAAGAAAGTATTTTAATAGGGTTTATAAACTAGGGTTTATTATCTGAGCTTAAAACTGACAGACATCATTCTCTGGTTATTCCTGACTGATATTTGTTCAGAATGTCTTTTGCAACTATACAAATGAGAAAATGGCTTCTTACTTTCAGATGAAGATAAAACTGTGAACTTCAACTTGTCATTTTCATAAAGAAATGCCAGTCAATAGACTGACACAGGCAAATTATCATGCCATGTAATTCAAACAAAAGTTTTACATAGGTCATGTAATTTGCTAAATGTTCTGTCAGTTTACTTAAGTGAACTGGCAATCTATATTCAGCCTTTTTTTCTTTCCTACCATGGAGTTAAATAGCAAAGTCAGGAGTTATACATTTTCAACAAAGTTTACCGTGAAGCCTCTATTCTTGCAAAGAATCAAGAACTACATAAGGAGAGTTTGTATAGAAAACTGTCAATTTGATATGCTGTGTTAACATCTCTATCTCATATTTCCTCTGTGATTACATTTTCAAGAACAACTTCCAAACAAATTTGGGATCAAAAGAACATAATTCAAGCTTTCAGTTATATTTACAATTAAAGATACACTTTCCAATATTCAGGAGAATTAGTATAGTATATTCTAAAAGAGCAGAAGCTTTTGACTGAAAATATCTTAGAAGAAATAGAAAGACTTTCTTGAGTTTATGAGAAGTTTGAAAATACTGCCTGTTTCACAAAGAACTCATTTGTTTTCAGTAGTTCCAGGTCAAGTTTGTAAAGTCATCATGTTTGGGTGGTTTGCATTGAGAAACTGAATTTGTAGTAGAATTGAATCTCAGCCCTTGATATTGATATTGCTCTTCTCCACCACATCCAACTCATTAAAATTTTTATAGATTTCTCAATTGCACTGGTGAACACAAATCTTTAATGTGAAAGGTAAGAGCTCACCGAACATTATTTTGCTCTGTTATTACTCTTATTACTCTTGTAATATTACTCTATTATTGCTCTTTGGTATTATTTATTATCAGGGTTTGTTATTATGACTTTAAAAAATCATCAAGAAGAAATATTTTGCCGTTAATGCATCCAACTGAGCTAAGTAATACTAATGTTTTTTTTAAAAATAGCATTTCTACTTTAGAAAAGATTCTGCTTCTGACAACATACCTGAGAGTTCTTCAGTGTTAATGAAATATTGATGGACTTATTATATTACCTCCCCATGAAAAATCACAATGAAATTCACTTCGTGTCTGGTGGAGAAGCCTGGTAAGGAATGTTTAGTCTAAAACAGCTAAAATCTCACCTATAAAGGAAAGATACTTCAGTTTAGACAGACTATTCATAATAAACAGAATGTGTGAGGATTATTGTTTTTCACCATTGGAATTATTTTCAAAAGAATACAAGGGAATAGTGAATACTTTATTATCCCAAATATTTTCAGGAAAATTTATCCTAGATGCCTTTTGGCTTGAGAAGAGTTGATCTGGTTTTGAAATTGAGAATATAATGTAATAAAATGTCGATCTCTCTCAATCAAATCTCTCTCATGAGGTATAGTTTACTTAATTTAACTGCAAAAATGAAAGTCCTAAGGCTAAAACCTTGGAGTGGAGGAGGAACAAACCATTAGGTATGTTGAACTTTTAATTTTCAAAAAGGTTTCTCTTTTAAGAACAGCAACCCACTCCAAATGCATGTAACTTCAAAAACTTCCTCCACTAGTCATTTACATCTGACATTATTATATGTATATCTTCCAGAATGAGAAACCATAGTAATGATTGTCCTTTCACACCAACTACCCTTGTTTATCCGATTTCCTTCTCATTCCATTTTTGACCTCTCAAAGATTCTTCTGTTTTATCTCCCATTTTACATCACCTAGATAAAATGGTGACATTTATTTTTAAAAAAACCCACAGACTGCATTAAGTCATAAATGGAGAATAATCTAGGAAATCAAAAGCAATTTTAATTGATCAGAAATCAGTCTTTGCATACACGAACACCAAAAATGAGCTCCAAGCTACAGAACTTAAAACAATTTGTACATATCTTAATTTTTTCTTCCTCCAGCCTAGCTGTGAGATGCTGGCTTGGACAAAAATTCTTTATTACAGTAAGAGACAACAAAATCCTTGAGGAGGGTATTGGGTTTGGGTTTTTTTGGGTTTTTTGGGATTTTTTTTCCCCTCATATATACCAATATAATTATTTTGTCTATATCTACATATAGTCTAAATGAGGTGCTTTAGCTGAAGTGATTATAGTAAGAAGAGAAAAATTTCTTGACAGAGTCATTGACCTCTGTTTCATTAACATGGTCCAAGACAAGCATATATAGCTCACATTTAGATCAATAGTTTTCACAGATTACTTAATGAAAGGGTGTGAAACAGATGTCACAGATGTCAAAAGGCTTGAAAACACTGGAGGGTTTCTTTTCAGTCATGCTTGTAGGTTGATATCTTTCTAAGATTTTCTTGGGAGACTACAGAAGAGGTTGAGTTTGACGAAGAAAGAACAAGTGTGGGAGAACAATCCATATAGCCATGGAGTGCTTATCTTAAATTATACTTTATTAACTAAACAACATAATTTGAATCACTAGCTTCATACTCTTCTTTCATGGATTATTAGATTAAAAACTATAAGGGTGAATACTATTTTACTACCATGAACTCTTGTTTGTTAGTAATCTCTTGCCAAGGGTTTCCTGTTTCAAACCCATGACATCTGGTGAGTCAAACCCACATTTTTAGAAATGTAACCTACCTCAGTTCAGAGTTTGCGTCCGAATAGAGATGTGTGAGATACTGAAGGTAGTTTTAATGGTTTATTAGTGTACCATACTTCTTCAGGAATGCTACAATTTCCTAATGGAAATTTCCTATTTCAGTAGCTGTCTCTAGGTTTAGCAAATTGTGAATTGCCTACAAGCAGAACAAAGCTTTCTACACATCTCTTTTTAGTGACTTATCTTCCTTGTCTCAGAAGTCTGTATCACTTTGCTATGGCACATGTATTTCAGTAATTTCAAAATCTAATTACAGACTAAATTAGATTGTTTTGTTATGGTCTCATCCTTCTCATCTCACTTATCAAAATCACCATGTCTTCCCTGCTGATATCTGAAATACAGTTGCACTTCATAGAGAGGAAACCTGTATTTATAGTTTTCAGGTGGATGCCTTGTCATTTAAATACATGTATGAATATGACATGTATTTAATAGACAAAAGAAATAACCTACCTTTTTTAACTACCACTCCAGCAATGGCTGCAAACTTTATGTGTTTTGCTAGTGTTCTTCTTTTATTTCAGATTGTTGACAAAGTTTTCATTAGACACAGTCAAAAGCAGCTTACTGTATATGACTACAAGTGGAAGTTCTGTTTATGGTTATTTCTTTAGATATATCATGTAGCTGGAGTTTAACTAGTTGAATTTCTATTTTGATTTGCTTGCTGGCAATAGTTTTAATAAAAACCCTGGTTTTCCCTTTCACACATTGAATAAGTGTTGTGATATCTGAATAGCAAAGCAAATCTACAAATCTTAATTCTAAGAGGTTGCAAAGCAATGTAAATTTCTGAAGAGCTCTGAGCAGAAAGTGCTGCCAAGAAAAGTCACAGGCAGGAGCAAAGAAAAATCAATTTGCCTTTGTGGTCTTAATGCAGAAGGTTAATGACTTAATTTTTTAAGTAAGATCATTTTAAAATGGTAAAACTCAAGTGTTTTGTAGTAAAAGTGCCTATTATGAACAAAAAAAAATTGGATACTATGACCACATAAAATTCTTTAGATCCCATTGCCTGATATAACTTGTTAAACTTTCACAAATCAAAAAATTTCAAGTAATAATTTGCAACAATCAATCCATGTGCTTCTGGGGGAAAAAAAACAACGAAACAAAACCAAACAAAGGGCACTTTTGTATTAGACCAAAAATCGTTCTCCAGATGATTTATACTTGATGTAAGTGGACATTCACACAAACATTGATTCAGTTAAGTATCTGTGGACTCCTACTAGTGCAGCTATCACAAAGCTATTTGGAGTTTAATTTTCGAGAAAAGAAGACTTGTATTTGAAGGAGATACTTGGCTTTTTTATTTTGTTGGATTTTTTCTGTGTTACTGGAGGAGAAGCACAGAATTATATTGACAATAAGAGGAAAAAATCTGGACCTGAACTTGTGCCTAGGCATGGTTCCCAATCTAATAAGTTTTTCACATTTCCCATGAGATATTTTTGCATCCATGACAGTTTATACAGCAAGGGACTGTGATTTTTGTCTGAATTTGCAGACAGGAAGGAATTTATTTTGAAGTTTTAAGAAAAAAGTAATTTCAGAACAAAATTTCTAATGCAACCTCCAGTTTTATCTGACAGACTGTAGACTCTGTCATCAAAGGCACTCTACATAAAGGATTTTTACTGAAATTTTGTAGGTTCTAGCAGAGAGATCGAGTGAAACCAACTAGTATGATTGCAAACCTACCATAAGGCTCTGATAACTGAATTTGGTTTTGCATGCCTTTTATTGTTGTAATGGTTGTCACTGTTAATAAACCTGGCTAAATCTAGTGGATAATAATGTGACTGTACCATAATGCCTTATACATTTTCCAAGATGCACATTAGGCTAATAATGTCATTCTTCATGCTATTATACAATGCAGAAGGCTACCAAGAATTTTTGCGATGCTCACAGTTATTTAACAGGCTAACTGGATTATCCAGCGTGGGGAGTCTTTTGTTAGCTGAATTGGTTTGGCCATGTAAGTATTTACAATAGGAGATTCCTGCAGCTGCAAGCATGCTGCTGTATGAAAGGAGAGAGGCTTGGGTAGCCAATTAAGAGATGCAGTGTAGTGATTGCTCCAGGCTGGCAAAATGTCAACATCGATTTCAGGTTCCTCACATTAAACCAATCAGCAATAGACTTTGTTTCAGCTTCTGGTCTCTTGCAGGTTTTTGGTTAAATTAAATTTTATAAACAGGCAAATTGAACTAAGCCCTTCACGATTCTGAAGCAGGTTTTCTGCTTGTGCAAGTGAAGGTTAATAGAAAATGCAAATATCATATGCATACCAATAATTCTTTTAAAATGTTTCACCTTCTGCACTGCCCTTCAAGTCAATTTCCGTCCATGTAGAAGTGCTTCACATTGAGTTCCCTAGAGTTTAGCAATTTGAAAATATATAGGCGTCATGAATACAAATTGTATTAAGCATTTCCCTTTTTTTAAGTGATACCCAAACAAGATGTGTTGTCCAATTTCATTTAGCTACAGAAATTTGATGGTTTCTGTAATTTAATCTGATTTCAGAGCAACTTCCCCTCCAACACACAGAAGTAACAGTTTCCAGCTCTTCTATTAAACTCATGGTTGCTATAGAAAAACATCTGAGGACGTGTTCTCAAAAAGTGGCATAGATATACCCTTTCTCCTAATACATGTGCATATGGTATAAATATGGGCTTTAGGGGTAATTTCATTATTTTTTCAGATGAACACTATCTCCCAAGTAGACCTGTTTCACATTTCAAGTGCTCCATGTGCTTTTTTAGCCCTAATGGTGGTTTCCTGAGGGAACTGTCAGATTCTGGTTTGGTGCTTCCTAGCTCAGACTTCTTCCATGGTATCCTGGAAGTGTGAGTCCAGCTTTTCAGTGTGACAAAGCTGAGAGGGAGATAGCACATTTTTCCCACAACTTAGCCCTCAGATATGTTTTTCCTTCGCTACTAAAGAGACAAGCCTTTCAGGCTGATCTAAAAACTGAATCATTTGGATGAATTTGATCCAGCCATGCAGCAAGGCTGTTCTATCCCTGTGGAAAAAAACCCCGAAAAACAAAGGAAAGAAGACTTATCTTTTATATCTTATGACAGTTTCAGGTCTTTGGACTATAATCATCACAACTGCTCTGATCAATCCATGGGTGGGTGTCCTCAGGAGTTTTACTACTAGAATTAAGAATTTGATTTATGAGTACTTTTGCATGCTACAGATGCATCAGAGAAGTTTTCTAAATAAACATGGGTAGCACCACATTTGTCAGACAGTCCTTAAACGCTGTCCATACCTCCTGGTGCTGTTGGAGATATCATAGGAGTGAAGCCTTATTTGATAAGTCTGGGCATAGATTACTTCTGCTTTACACAGTTCATCAGATTCTTTCAGAATCAAAACATATAAAGATTTATTTAGATTCTTCATTGAGGTATGATCAAAGATGTGACTTGATCACAAGAAGAGAACCTGGAGATTAGACACATATGTTCTTCAGTTCTTAAGGATTGGTCTACATAGGATTATCTGAAATTTATGTCAGCAAAGTTTTCTCAAATGAATGATCACCCAATTTGTGTATGAATACAGGTAATTTTCTCTGTTTGCTACTTCTTCTGGTGCTATGGCAGTCCACAGCAGCTTAATACAAGCTTAATGCTAGACTTGCCATTGTTAATAGTATCATGTTTTATCCTGTTCAGTTGCACCAAATTAACTAAATCCACTAAGATCATGTTTACTTGAGAGAAAATAACCTTTTGAAAATGTTTTGTTTTCTTACTTGCAATATGCAAGTAAATGAAAAAAAATCCAATTAGAATTTTATTTGTGATCAATTGGACGAGTTACACTTCTTTTTTTCACAGAAAGTAATGCACCTCTTGCACTCTAAGGAGCCCTGCCAGGTAATTATCTGATTATTTTTTGCAGTACTTCAGAATATGTGATCTGTCTCCTCCATTTGTATTTTAACATCTCAGTACGAATGCAGTGCAAATGTTGCTCTCCTTTGGCTATCTTAACCATTTTTGCTGTCTGAGGATTTTGTATTGCTCCATGTGTATTAGCTCCTGGTTGCAACAACTGAATGTTTTGCTGGTTGCAAGTACCTTATACTTTTCTAACAGCAGGATATATCAAGGCTTAGAGATATTTATTGGAAAAATATTTATCTACTTCTGAATATAATGATGATGTTCCTTTAGAAACTACAGGCACATGTACTTCAAGGAGAAAATCTTGCTTCTTATTTTGTTTTTCTTTTCTGAGTTAAATTTATAATTTCTTAAGAGGAGAGGAAGAAGAGAAAAAAAATAGGAGAGTTTTAAAGAACTTTTCTCATAAATTCAGCATTATCTTATTCTTAGCTTCTTTTGTAGGGAAAAGAGCTGCATGTACTCCAACTAGTCTAAGCTATCCAAGTTCAGGACAAATGGAATAAGTAGAAATTCAGGCCAAATTAAGATAATTAATGTTCTGTCATTAATATTTGAGAATATGTTGATTGGTCTACAGTAAGACCATCCTATGTGGTATGATGATTCTAAGTGTAAACAGGATAAGATACTTATGGTTTCGTTAAGGAAAAAGTAATCCTTTTATATTACTTAGTTTCTGGGAATCAGAAGTTCAAAGCATTTTAAGTTGAAGGCTGCATCTAAACTATTATGTTTAAACTTGTCCAGCAATAGACATTGTTCTTCAATATCTGACATGTTTTATTGTCTTCGGTATGCGTCAGTAATGCATTGCACAACATGTTCCTGCTATGTATAAGAAGATAAAGGGCTTCCTTATTTGCTGGCTTGAGATTTCCTTTTCATTCTCTGCATATCCTTGGAATATGTAGACTTTTATGCCTCCTGGGCTCTTCAGGAAGGAGATACGATTTCTTGATATTTAGACTGCCTATTGAATTTTAATAATTCACTTGCACAGAATGCCTCATCATCCCTGATAATATCTCCTCGCCTTTCTAGTTAAAGAATTTTCTTTTTGAAATGGAACAGCCAGAGCTGTGCGTAATATTCAAGATGTGTACTTACCAGCTACTGTTAACATCATGAAGTTGTTTTCTGACTTAGTTCCTTTCTCAATTCATTTTCACACTGTGTTGTTTTTTTGCCTACTGGGGAAAACTGAGCTGACATTTTGAGAGATAAGCAACTGTGGCTTTGAATTCTCTTTTAGAAGTGATAATATATAATCTAGAGTCCACCACAGTCTAGAGGTACAGTGATTACTAAACATGTCTTTAAGGTTGACCCTTTTTAGTGTAAAAATAAGAATGCCCCCCCCCCCCAATTTCTCTTCACACCGTCAAAGGATGACTTAATTTGCACAGAAACATATAATGTATTTGTTTAGCATTTCTAAATTAAATTAAGTATTGTTTATGATTTTTCAAAGGTATAGAACATAAACTGTTGGTCGTTACTGCTTCCAAGTTTCACAATTCCATCTTTCATTCCCTGAATTAAAACATTGCAATAGAAACATTATGTATTCAAACCTATTTTTTTAGTAATTAACAGAGAAGGAATATTAGGTTTTATTTTTGCTATTATCAATCACTAAAAAGTTAATTTTCATTTTATAATTTAGTACAATAGCAGAGTGGTGTCTGAAAAAACTGTCTTCTTTTATTTGTCAACAAGTAAGACAACAGAAAATTTCAGGAAATGGAAATTAAAATTAACTGTATAGACTCATTGCACAATTAAAAAGGGCATTTATTCAAACTGTACATACCTAAATATCTAGAAGTATTGAAGCATTATCCAATGCTAAGTAGTATATATTTTTTTTAAAAGGCAACTTACAAGAATCCATGGGAGAAAGAATTTCTGTACTTTTGGAAATAACTTTTAACCAATTATTAATTCAGATCAGGTGAATCTCATACCCCCAGAAGATGCTTTGGCCAAAGATGAAAAGCAGTCTTGACATACAAAATAATATGCATGCAAGCTTTAACTGAGTTTAGACTGTCTTTCTCATTCCCTACTTTTAAATCAAAAGTGAGAGCTTGAATACTCAGGCAGAAAAGGAATATAAATGAAAAGCACAAGTCTGTGATATTGAAGCTGATTAACATACCCAATAGGATTTCAAATAGAAGAACAATTGAAAAGCCAATTGTATTGTGTTTTAAAGAAAATAAACAACTTTAGCTGCTTTGGAAGGAATAGCAAAACATCAACCAGGAGTAGGAGATTTCTGAGCACAGAAACAAATTTCAAGGTTTTACAGGTAAATGAATATTGCTGATGATACACAGCAGCAATGTGGGCATTGCTCCCATCATACCATTCATAGGGGAATTTAATAAAGTGGAGGGAGATGAAAGTGAACAATTTCTCTTGAATGTTCTCACAAATAAAGATAAACAGAAAAAGAAAAGAGCCCTAGGTTAAGTGGTAGAGGGATAAGAACCTAAAGTTAAGAAACACAGGGCATCCATTACAAAATACTATTTTTCCTGTCTCTAACAGAAATTTCCTATTTGATAGAGTAGTAAAGAAATTGGAAGGCTTAAATCAGTCCTGAAGTTGAAGGTTTGGGCCAGGGTAGTCACAGTTCCATTACTTCCGTATGCAAAATCTTTTGTTGCCAAACTTGAAAAGAGCCAAGCAAAACCAGATATACAGATATTTAGCGATTCTGCATACCAATATAAAGTAAAAGATGGAGATATGTGTGGGTTCAAAGTGATATGTAATTCAAAGTTATATGTAATTATAATTCTGTATATGTTATTCTACATGAGTTACTGTGGACATTGTTTGTAGAACAGTATTGTCAAATGGTATACTAGGTATGAAATAAATCATTTCTTACAGCAAGTCTTGCATTCAGCAAGGCCACTTTAGTGGTGAACTTTTTGACAGGCATCAAAAATTTAACTACTGATATAAAATTTGCAATTGCTTAGTCCAAATTGATTAGGATCTTGATCCATATGTTTGATGTAAATGATGGTAATATGTAGATATTCACATATATATAGACTTACCATTGAATTCTAATTGTTTTAATAGGCTGCTATAAAATATGAATTTTACATATCTTATATCACAAAACAATGAGTTAGCTTAGATCAGTTGAGCTTTAGTTAGGCTAAATAAGCTATGAGATCAGCAAATATTGAAGGTATGAGAACAGATATTAACTTGGGCCCCTCAGGGACCCAAAATTTAGCAAACAAATTTAACATTTGCTTTGTTTAGATTGAAATAAGATTATCATGTCTCACTATTTTATTAAATCATAATTATAGATTATAAATTAAGATATATTACTAGGATTAAAAAAGAAGTTGCTAAAAACCTGATGGAATTCCTCTGTATTTAAAATTATACTTACAATCAAGACTTCCATCTGCAGATCTCAAAATTCTTTTTAAAAGACAATAAAATTTCTGATCCAGAAAACAATTTTTCTATAAACCTCTTTAAAATTATCTATATTTATTATTTTTGCTTATCTACCATTCCTCTCTTACGCCTTTTCTTTCTTTTCTTGATCGTGCACATTTTGTATCACTGTACCAAATGACTGCCATGTTGTAGCTATATTTCTTTATTCTTTATTTTCTCACTGTGCTATGTTATGAAGTTGTTGAACAATACTCACTTCATCTGTTACTGTGAAAGACTTTCTCTTCTTAATAAAATTACTTGAGCTCAAGTGATTTGCAAGGTCATGGTCAACAGAAATGGAGTTTTATAGGAATTTGATGTTAAGGCACTAGATAAAATTGTAATATGTGCATTTTTTATGTTTGTATATACATATATTTTATATATACAAATATATATACATAGATATTTAAATATAGAGCAAATCTCTGTTGTGTGTATATATATGCTTTAAGGGACAATTGGTGCTGATATACTTGATCAAAATAATTAAAATGAAAAGTTATTTAATGAAAATGGAGTATAAAAATTCATGAATCTGTAAATTATGTGTTTAAAATGCACTTGGGGAAACAGTTAAAAAAGTTAAGAATTTTAAATATCTTTTAAGAACAAGTGACATCACGGGTCACATATATTCCTTGCTAGATACTGAAAACATTTCAGAATTCTTTGATAAATGTTTCTACGCATCATCTGAATCAACACAGGGAAGTATAGATTAAATATAATGCTGTAGCAAAGAAGTAAGAGACATCATGGCTAAAATTTACAAACTCATTTGTCTGTATAGTGTGTACTGAAGAATCTTAAAAAAGCATCTGAGAATTCTCTGAACTTCTAACGTGAGTTATTAACATCGTGTGGAAATCTCAAGAAATGCTAAAGAATAAGGCACAGGGGCTGATTCTGGAATTATAAGCCAGTTGGAATGTCACATTAGTCCCTAAAATATACTAACTACCATGTGTTTTATGTAGAGTAACAGATTTTTTACTTTTGCTGAATTTCATTTCAATTAACCATTGGAATACATTGCCTGGAGATCCTGTGGAAACCATCTTTGGAGGCTTTCATGACCTGACTTTGCAAAGATCTAAGCAACTTATTTCAATTCAGCATTGACTATACATTAAGCAGAAGGTAGGCTCAATGACTAGCTTGATGATTGCTCACTCTCTATACTTACTTGCTAATTTGTAGACTGTGTTAAGGCAGAGGACATTTATCAAGATGCTTTTCTGCTAAGGAATGTTAGGTTTGGAGAAAACCTATGAAGTTTGAAATTAGACTCATGAAATTAGAAGGAAAGCACTTATTCACAATATTCAAAACCAACAACACAGCTAAAAGTGTGACACTGATAAAGAAACATAAAGTAAATGCTTAATCTGTTTGCAGGAATGCTTTGGTTCTGTAGCAAGTGATTACATAAATGAAACAGGAGACAGGTGCGTGCAGTATCTCCCTCTTCCAGTGACAGCGCTAATCACTGTGGAACTCTTTAATCTTAAAATCATAAAGCTTTTCTGATCAATCTTTCAAAAGACCTGTTGTAGTCTTTCTTAATGCATATCTGTTTGGGGTCCTGCCCTCTTTTTCTCAATAGGCTGCACCTCCAATTAGGTTCTACTTGGAAGAGGCAGAAATATCCTTTGAAATCTTCCTATCTCTAGGATTTAAGTTTAAACTTCCATACCAGGTTTAGTTTAACGGTTTCATATGCAAGATGTCTTCTGGTCATGCACCTTTACTTACATGGCTCAAATGCCTCTTTGTGTCATCACCTACTTAATTGTCAAAATCTCTGTCTGTGAGGCATGAAACTCTCTCCTCCTGCCCCTATTGCTTTTGGTAGTTTGCACATGTGCTTGTTTTTCAAGGCAAAAATCTTTCTTTCGGAAGATTCTCTCTGAGTCACCATGGTCTTTAGCAGTCATACTAAATGCCATTAGCTTGATAGAATAAATGTACTTATATAGATGAGGCATATTGTTTCATTTTTAAACCTTCATGTAAACAGTTGGTTTATTTGACTGAATTTCAGCATCTCTTTCTGAGTTACTGTACAGCAGGAAAACAACTTTGGTAGTTTCCTTGTGTGCATCAGGTTTTAAGTGTAAGAAACTTACTTCTTGCAGATGCTGTTTTGTGTACCTGTTCACAGGTATAATTCACATTTGGGGGAGTGTCTTCAGAGGTCCATAACCATAATTTGTTTTGCTATTTGGATTGCTCACACAATGCAGTCTCTGATTTGCATGCAAAAGTCATATGACAATATCCCTTTATAGCAATATCCCTTGTTATCATTACTGGACTGCTTTGGTTTGGAGCATGACAAATACAATGAGTTTGCTCAGACTTGAGCCAATGGTTTGGGAAAAGGCATTGTCTAAATCCCCATTAATAAGAATAAGTGAACACCATAAGGAAGTGTAAGTGTTCAAGACAGTGAGATAAATCTTCCACTTTTCCTCAGTAATTAATACACACTGGGAATTCACGTGGATGGCATAGTTTTTTCTTTTCAGAGTTAAAATATTTTCTTTAATTTCAATAGCACTTACTGTGTCAAATAATATATTTTTAAGATATATGTATCTGTAAATCTTACATATTATATATTATTTATGCAGCTCTTATCATAAAAACTAGTTTGGTATGAATACATATCCACTTAAAGTATCTTTAATTTCATCCCAAAACAGAGATATGTAATTTTAATTGCATTCATGTTGTCTTTGGTAAGATCAATAGCAGTCTTAATTTACTAACAGAAGACTTGAAAAGACTTCCCATGAATATTAAGTAACACAAATCAATATGAATTTGTAATTAATTACTTGTTCTAGACAACCGTAACCATAGTTTTAATTCCTTGAAGTGTCTTTTAAGTTCATGAAGGAAAAAATGTTCTGTTCTGTTTATGTTGTGTTTATACAAAATACCACTTGTAGGGGGAGCGCTACCAAAACCCATCGTCTAACAGAAATCTTGTATTTTTATGTGCTTAAGGATATGAGGAAGAATTAGTTAAACAGAACTGTAGCCCTCCTTTTCCTCTATCAATGGGAGATAATTCACATAAATAATAGAAAATGACAGAGGGATTTAATATAGTTCAAGAATTTTGTTTGTAAGAAATAATCTTCTGCAGGAAACTATTGTATGGTTGGTCTATATACAGGAGGAGATAAAGGTAGTGTTTATCATATTTGCTTAGTTTCCATCTCAATAGAATAGTATTGAATCATGCCTCAAACTAAGATCTTTTCAGGAAAGGAGCCATTACACAGATTCTAATCAGTCATTCCATTGTAAATCTGGATTGCCTCTATTGAACTCACCAGCGTAACTGTGGAATTACTGCAGTGTAATTTGGCACATGCAGTATAACAAGATAAAAACCCCAGTGGCACGATACAAAAATATATATATGCACATAAAAATCATAATTCTTTCTGAAATGCATTTAGCAAGTTGGTGTAAAGTTCTTTATAAAGAAGTGTCCCAGAGAAGCAGGTTAAATGATATGCACAATGTTCCAAGCTACAACTGCAGGAGCTGATTTTTCTGCAGCTGGTCTTGGTATCGGCTCACTGCAGAGTAGACAGAAGTATAGACAGCCTGAGAGTGACTTCAGGGACTGCAGGGTATAATGGAAAAAGTCCTTGTGTGCAAACATTCTCTAAATAATTTTAAATGGTTTAATCAGGTAAAATATCCCCAAAGCTGCTATTTAATTTTCTTCATAAATCTATTTCTGAAAGTGAAATATTTGTTTTTACCATCCCTGAAGCTGAAAAAATACTGTGATAAACACCAAAGATTTCATAGATTACATTTCTCTTTCAAGAAATGAACATTTCTTCATTGATTCTTGTGTCTTTGTAGTCAATATATATATAGTTGTGTGATAGGATATAAATATTATTCACATGAAACAGGATGACTACAATTCATAGGAGAGGCAAAATTGCAGGTGATTTATACAGCTTACCCTTGGACTGTGCTTCTATAAAGTTTTCATATCACATCTTACCTGGTTTTATATTAGTATATGAACATCATGACTCAAAATTGTATTTTTATAAGAGTTTCTCTAAGTAAAAAGGTCTGTTAACACACATGCTCTAGTTCCTGTTAATCACGTTTGTAAACAAAATAAAGCTATATGGAAAGCAACCTTAATTCAGAGCTTGAGATAGACCTTACATATTTAAAAATTACACCCAAGAAATAGATTAGTTTTTGTAAATACAATTTATTTTAGAAAATTGTTTTTGCGTTTGAGAGAGATCACTGACAAGTCAGACAAAGAGATTCTGTTTCCTATGCTATTTGCCAAGACAGTATTTCCTGCTAGCTTTGGGAATCCTACCTTGAAATCAAGGGAGAAAAGATATCATAAATGTATGTATGTGAACATTCTGGGAAAAAAATGCACAACTCCTAAGAAGTTAATTCTAACTACAGTGATATAAAACTTTTTACTAATTCTCTAACTATAAAAACAGATGAACCTCACTAGACGAACTAAAGTCACTCTACCAAAAATAAACAAATTCTAGAACACTTACAAACCATTAAATATTAAAATCCATTCTCATAGTCTTGAAATCTGCTGTTCATTACCTCCTACCCCTGTGCCAAATGCAAATATGCACAGTGTTCACTGGCCAGTATCCAGTATCCCAAACAACTATCCACTTGTTAAATTATATCTGGCATTTTGAAACTGACAATCTTGTCTCTCCGGTCTGCTTCTAGGAATCTGTCCAATAAAATATGTATTCAGTAAGAAAATATTGTATATTGTGCTCTAAACACAGTTCTCTTCAGAACAGGGGAGGGAATACAAATGAAAGAAATGAAAAATATGCTACTGTGTTGCACATGAAGATGGTAGTACATTCCAATTGAGGGAGAAATAAGCAACACCTTATTTCATGATCTTTGTTTAATAGGAAGGGTATCTATTCACTCAATTTAGAGTGCATTTTTCCATTCTCATTTGCACACATAATACTCTGCTCTTTTCATCAAATACTTCATGTAAATATTTAAGGATAAAATCTATTTTTATTACAGGGCTATATGTGCTTGCCTATAGCTGACATTTGCTTCAGTATGCTGTTTGACAGAAACCAATGGAACCAGATCATGCAGTTTAAAGTGGTTTGCCTCTTTTGGGAAAATAAATAAAATCTATATACTCAGATTTATGATACCTTAACTGATTTTTCAGTTTCCTCCTATTTGAATTTATTGGAATTTTGACAGCAAGACACAGACTTTATAACTTTAAAACAGTTGTGGGCTTTTTTTCGTGTGGTGTCCCCTAGGAATAATGAAGATTTTTGGGGGCTGCTTAACAGATAAACCATTATGAATAAATTACTTCTCAAATTTTCATCACCCTCTAAACCAAAATATGATGTTTTGAATAAATGCAATTGGTTTGCTCAAGTGCTTGACTCTGATCATCATGATGGCTTAGAAAAAAAACAAGCTAATGAAAGACAAAAACCTTCACTCTAATCACTGACAAATGTTTGAAAAGACTACATCTGAACTTTGTGAATCATGCTACTTTTTCCTTAAAAAGCCTAAACTTTGTCAGACTATCTGTAGTAAAATAGATGGATCTTTAAATGCATTGCATGCATACTGAGGCTGTGGAAAACTTTGCATCTCCCAAAGTTAAATGCAATGCAACCAATGTACCATTAGAGATAGAAGGTGGAAGTTAAATTAGTTATTGAACTATTTGCAGACTGATACTGCAGATACTGTTGTCCTTGGAAGCACTGGTGAGACAAAAGGGCTAGGTTTGTTGGGGTTGGCTTCGATTCTTTGTTTTGTGTGATTACATTCTTGATATATTTTCTTTTTCCTTTTTTCCTTTTTACCTTTTTTTTTTCAATGGCATGCTACACAAACAAGGTAGAGGATAACCTGGAACCAGTCTAAAACTTGCTCCAGTCTGCTCTTTTTATCCTAAGAAATAAGTGATGTGGCTTATCCCTGTTCCACCCATAACACTGAGAAGAAGACCTTTCATATGGGTAACAACACAGTGAATAGTTAACTTACTGAAAATCCACTCCCTACCTTGTCACTTCATATTTACTCGAGTTAGTAAAATTAGGATGATATCAAAACTGGTAATACATTCTGGATTAGTTGTTGGCCATGTTTCCTATGACAGATTCAATGGCAATGGTTGCAAACACTTTTAATAATGAATTCCAACACAGTTATCAGCCATGTTCTCTGTCACACACACAATGGCTTAATTACAGTCACTTTTTAAAGCAACATTTTTTCTACATATTGCAGTTTGTGTACAGTGAAAAGAGGGTAGTGTCCTACAGTGCATCTCCAGATAAAGAAAGCCCACTGACTGCATAAGTTCATGAATAATACAGAAGTTATTACTGTGCCTTTCTCAAGAATTTTCATTTTCTTACTACTTTATATCATTAGCTTACAGATTTTCTTATACTTCTTTAAAAGATACTGATAAACATAAGCTTGCTTAATATACAGAAACAAGACAAACATCTTTCTGAAAATGCTGTGTCATTATGTACTCTTTCCTTCTGAAAACAGTCTTTAATAATAATGTATGATACTTGGGAGATGGCTTTATTACCATGTGCAAGTTGATATATTTCAAATAAATTCCTTTCTGACAGAACAAACATATTTCAAAATCTTTCACCAAATAAAAGACTATGTCTGAAAATTAACTCATATAGATTTCTGAGAAATCCTGGAACTGTCACAAATTACTACCATGACCACTGGGATAAAGTGAAGTGAGTCTCTGGTTTCAAATAAAATTCTAACTTTTTTCATGCAAGTTTTCTTGGAAATGGCTAGCTCTGAAAAAAAGAAAAACTTTGGCTTTGATGAGTCTGATTGTTTAATACTGTTTTAATCCATATAACTCTCAAGACAAGTGCAAATGTTTCAGACTGGTTGAAAAACTGAGCATGCAAACTAAATATCAAGTATAAAGCATAAAGGTTTTAGTAGTGACCAGTGGAGCATGAGATCGTGAATTTCTGTAAACATCTGTGCTTGTAAAGAAACACAACACAACATCTCTTCATCTTCTTTCTTGAAAGGAGAACCCATGGGAAGGCAGGTAAGAGTGTTCCACTTTTCTGTGCCTTTCTGTACTCTGGTAGCTGCAGTCTGCCATAACAACATAAGTAAGATTCTAGTGAAAGAATATGAATGTAGTTAGCTGCCATTCAGAGAGAAACATATTCATTTTAAGTGATGTTATTATAAAAAGTAGTCCATCTATATGGCAAACTGAAGCTCAACACTCACATTTTCTTTGTTCTTAGCAAGCGTTGAATGTTTTTACTATCCAAGATAGCATTCAGTTAATTCAAACTTCAAACATCTACATGGAGAAGATTATATTCTGGACATAACTATAACAGAACAATGAACTTGAACAAATCTACATATCAGCCAAGTCAAAGATTAAATAGAGATAAGAGTTTGGAGAGCTGTGAAATTTTCTGACTGGTAATAAGAAATATTAGTGTATAGATCTTATTTTCTTAATATACACTGTTCTATAAGCTGGTTTTTTAATTGTTCAGTTTTGCTATCAGTAATTTACTGAACAAGCAAGATTAAGTATAGAGTAGGATTTTTATAGCTTCTTTTGAGGACATAGTTTGTGTTTGACAAATTATGTATAAGTGTGTGTGGTGAAAGGGACAAACTAAAAATGCTAATATTGCAACTATAATTCATATATTCTTTTTCATCTGCCTCATTAAGTTTATAATTAAAGGTTTTTCTGTTCCAATTCCAGTATGGAGTATATATTTTTAATGATAAATTAACCAAATTATCAAAAATAATGTAAAAGGAGATTTATATTTAAAAAATGAAGCTATTTCAGTCATTCTCACCCCCTCCCAAAATATTGTAAAAACTCATGGATGCTCAATGTTGTAAATGAAACTACTGTTTTCTGATATTTTATATTAGTAATTTAAACTACAGCATTAAATAATTACATTAGCTTACTTTATTTTCTATATGTGGTGTGAAGTATGATTAATAAAACTTCAAGAGTGATATATCTTGCTTTGGTAGTGGTTTTTCTTTCTTATTAAGAAGCTTTTTCCATTAGCATCTTCTTTTCCCTGATAAAATAATAGCCAGTTTAATGAATGCTTTCTCTCTCAGCTAAAAAATCTGCATTTTTGGGCCTGATCCAGAAAGAAGTGAAATCAATGAAAATCTTTCCATTTGTTTCAGGGGGCTTTGAGTCAAGCTTTTAGCTAAGCAGCTGTTTGGTACTTCTAATCAGTATAAGTCATTCTTTTGAATGATATGCGTTTTTCTGTACTATACAGCTACTCTATGTAAATTTTGAATTCAATACCAACATGTCTCTTTACAGGTGACATCTTGTTTCATCATGTGTACCTGATCTGAATATAGCTGGTAATAGGGATAGTTGTTAAATATGATAACTAATTTGACTATACTAAAAAACAAGGTCGTCAAACCAGAAATGCTACATAATACCATTTCCAGGAAGCAGCTACCACTGATGACATTGCTGTCTATTCCTGTAAAAAGCCATGATGAAAATGAAATATCTCAAAAACAAATTCTAAAGATTTATGTCAAATGCAGCCTTTAAAATACTGTCAGGATAAATTAAAAATGTAATGTCATTTGCAGCCAACTGCATACAGTTCTACCATTAGAAACATAGTTTCTAATAAAGTAACTATTCTAAAATAACTATTTTTGCATAAAGCCAATACTATATGTGAAACAACAATTTAAGTTTTGTCCCATCAAAATTGGCCCTTAGTCTCAGTACACCAGGCAGAGATTTGAAAATGCAACACTAATACACTTGAAGGGGTAACAATACCTCCATTCTTGAAAATATGTTGTAGCAGAAGAACATTTTATTGTGTTGCTAATAACATTTGTTCTCAAAATGGTGTCCTATCCTGAATGATCCCAAATCAGACAAACTATTGGTCTAATGCTCCATGGGGTAAT
The DNA here is from genome assembly GCF_003945725.1 of Corapipo altera. Lineage (NCBI taxonomy): Eukaryota > Metazoa > Chordata > Aves > Passeriformes > Pipridae > Corapipo > Corapipo altera. Next base: position 21,568,031 of record NW_020884872.1, read on the forward strand.
AAGTACATTGGTTAGCACAAAGGTTTTGCCACATTACCATAGTGCTAATCTCCAGAAACAGGGGAATGATTGAGTCCCAAATTTTACATATGGTCTCATTCTGATGTAGGTCTGCTGAGACACTGTATTGCTTCCCTTCTGCTCTTGCATGTGGGTTGCTTTTCTCTTCCCGTGTCCCATTTCTTTAATATCCTCTCCAGAGTTTTGGCATGAAATTGCATAGATCTTAGAAAATGCAGTGCCTATATTGCAAGTTTCAGTCCTTTTTTAAATCAAAATACTTTACACGCTATAGACTGTACTGAGTATTAATCTCTGATACCCACGGAAATAAAATATTGTAGTATTCTTAAACAATGTTTGCAATTAAGATGGCATGCGGAACATTGTTCTGTCAAGCACATTATGGTCTGGGAAATAAATTTTCCAGCTGTTTAATGATGTTCAATAGTAATTTTTTAAAAAAAAAATCAATGACCAATGTAATTTTAACTTATAAGGATGCCTCTGAAATTCTGAAAGACCCTGCAGAAACTATGTTTATTTTTTAACCTCTTCAATGGGAAATAAGATCGTCTAATTCAGCTTATTTAAGAGTAACTTCTTTGTCATTTGACAAAGTCAACAAATCTAGTAAAATGACTAAGACCATCCTGTAGAAGAGGGTTAGAATATCAGTTTGGCTTACAGCTATGATCAGTGTCCTTTCTCTATCATATGTCATATTCTCACCCAACTTTATACGCAGAGCAGGGTCAGACAGGGCAGGTTCCTCAGGGCTGTGTCCAGTCAAATTTTCACTATCAGGAAGGATGGAGGCTCCAGAACTCTGGGCAGCCTTTTTCCAGTGCTAGCTCATATTAGAAAAGTGTTTTCTCACAATCAGAATTTTCTCTATTTCAGTTTGTGTCCCTTGCCTCTTGTCCTGTTACTGAGCACTGATGAGAAGAGCCTGCCTCTGTCTTCCTTACTCCCCCAATGGGGTATTAATATGCATGGATAATGTTTTCCTGAGCCTTCTCTTCTAGATGCTGAGCAGCTCCAGCTCTCTCAGCCTCTCTCTACATGCCAGATGCTCCACCCCCTTAATCATCAACAGACTACAGGGCTGTTTCTCATGGTGTTTCTACATAGTATCACCATAAATACTGGCACAGAAATGAGAAAGGGTCAGTCAGTGAAGCAATATTTCAGCAATGTCAGAATCAGTCCTGGCAAGACAAAAGTATCACTTTATGTACGTCTGTTGTTCAAAAATAGCATATTTCCAGACCCATATTTATTCCTGTATGACCTACTTTCAGCAGCAGCTCTTATTTCAGTAGCAGAAGATTGGGATCTGTGAGTAGCTCATACTGCAACTTAGTTAAGTGCCAGCTTCTCATAATCACACAGAACACAAGCAGCAAAATCAAATGTGTTTGTTGTAAAATTTTTTCTGCTTGTCCATCACTAAGGTTTAGACCTTTCTGAGTTACTAGGAAAACTGAACCTGATAGGCCTAATTATTGAAATATCTTCTAACAAAAAAAAGGAAACAGGGGAACAGAAAACTGTGGCCATGAAAACATTGAAAATAATGGAATTTTCAAGAACTGCAGCCTGTGTAACACAGATTGGGAAGCACTCACAATAACAAATTTGGTTTTGGTTAGATGAATAGGAATGACTGACTCATTTGATGGCAGCTTTCAAACTCAATTTTGCAAGGGCTTTTTGGTTTTGATTTTGCGTTCTGTTCCCTTTTTTTACAACAAGGTAAAAGAACTTAGGGCAGATGGGAACCCACTAGAAACTGGTTCTCAGAGTATTCTTCCATCTATTTCTATTTTCTTTGACACATTGACTTCGTTCACTCTCTTTAAAGAGTAGCCAAACAAGAAGGAATATTTTTTTGGATCTGTTTTTAGAAGGAGACTTTTTTTTTTCCCTTTAGTCCAAATCCAAAATCTGCAGATCCTTTCCTCAACAGCTGCAAGAAATGACATAATTTGAGCATCAGTATTTATAATTTTTTGAAATAAAAATATTTTATGAGATATTTTTTTTACTTCTTTCCTAGATTGATAATATATATATTGAGAAAAATATTGATCATGCTGCTGACACCTATTTTACTTACATATGATACATGGAGGACGTTTGTCCCATGAACTTTTTCCTTGAACTTTTGTTTTCATGCCATGTATATGCATATTACCATTGAATATACTTCTAATATTTATTAAAATTTGTTAAAAAGCTTAAAGAACTTACCATTACACTTTGGTATGGATTATAGCAAAATGCAGCAGTACACTGTATCTTGCATATACAGAGTGTAATTACTCAGCACTTTTCTAATAGTAGTAAAGACAGTAACTATTTAAATGGCTTAAAAATTCAATCTTCTTGTATGTAATGGAAATTTCCAAAATTAAACTTAAAAAAATTCCATTAAAAGAATCAGAAAAATAGATAACTTTCCAATTCCCTGCTGCTGTGACTTCATGGTGCATATATGTATATGGTATTGTGTCTCTAGAAATAAAAGGCAGGATAAGTCTCTGAAATTACAACATACTCTCTAAACTGTTAGAAGTGCAAGAGACATTATTTTTTTCTGTAAAAATACATCATCTGTCAGTGTGTGGTTATGTGGGCCATTTTACTCATTCATTATGTAAATATTTAAATGTACAATGTTCTCTAATACAGAGAAATCAGCATCTGTATTTTGTGAAGGGATAGTTATTGAACACTAGAGTTATAATCCTATAACCTAGCTGTAGTTTTGAGGAATGTTTAGCTACATATAGACTTATTGAATTATTCTTTGTTTAGTTAGTGTTAGGTAGGCTAGAAAAAACATAACCGTGGCTATTAAATAGGTATTTATTTTTTTTAATTAACAAATTATTAGAAACTGGTGGATTGGGTTTGAGAGGCAAGGTTTTGGTAGTGGGATGGGGGGTATAGCAGTAGGCTTCTGCCAGAAGCTTCTCCCATGTCCAACAGTTGACTCCAGGATGGACCCACAACTGGCCAAGGCCAAGCCAGTGATGGTGGTAGTGCCTCTGGGGTAACATATTTGAGAAAGGGGAAAAAAAAATGTTGCACAGCAGCACCTGGAGAGGGAATTGAGAATATGTGAGACAAACAGCCCTGCAGACATCAAGGTCAGTAAGGAAGGAAAGGAGGGAGGTGCTCCAGTTTCCAGAACAGAGATTCCCTGCAGCCTGTGGTGAAGGTCATGGTGAGCCAGGCTGTCTCCCAGCAGCCCATGGAGGTCCATGGTGGAGCATATATCCACATGCAGTCTCTGGAAGACCCATAGCAGGGGAATGCCTGAAGGAGTCTGGGACTCTGTGGAATGCCCGTGCTAGAGCAGGCTCCTATCACAACCTGTGGACTCGCAGATAGAGGACCTAATACTGGACCAGGTAGCAGGTGTGCTGGCAGGACTTGTGACCCCACAGGGGACCTATGGGACTGGAGCAGTCTATTCCTGAAGGATTGCACCCCGTGGAAGGGACCTATGCTGGAGCAGTTCATGAAGAACTGTAGCCCATGGGAAGTACCCTAGTTGGAAAAGTTCGTGGAGGTCTGTCTCCTGTGGGAGGGGCACCATGCTGGAGCTGGAGAAGAATGCGAGAAGTCTTTCCACTGAGGAGAAAGGAGTAGCAGAGACAATATGTGATGAATTGACCACAGATTGCATTCCCCATCCCCCTGTGCCACTGAGTGGCGAGGAGTTAAAGATAATGAGGAGCAAAGTTAAGCCAGGGTAGAAGGGAGGGATGGTAGAAGGTAATTTAAGATTTGGTTTAATTTCTCATTATCATGGAACAATCACCACCTTTAACCAAAATTTGCCTTTTGTTGTGCTACATAGAATGAAACATTTAGTCTTTGTGCCTTGGTTGTGACCAGTGAAATAAATTTACATAAAGCATGAGAGTAATACTACACTCAATTACAATTAACACATTAATTATCATAATAGGAGTTGAACGTAATTTCAGTAGATACTGGAATTGTTGCAGTTCCTGGTCTGCTTATACAATTTTGTCTTCTAAACTCTATGTCTCTCTTTTGTCAAAAGGTGCCTTTGGTAATGTAGCCTTTACATTCAGGATGTAGTGAAAATGTAGGTGTGATTACAGTGCTGAGTGTTACATTATCAACTGACACATATATATGTCCATTGTCCATACATATATATGTACGTATTTAAATAATGCAACATCTATTCTGAACACCAGTTCACAAATTTGTCACCTGCCCGATATACCATTCCAAGTCTCCTTAGCAACACACCAACTCTTTGCAGTAACAATCCATCTGTCTGTTTTACAAATCCAACTGTTCACAAGAAAACCCAAAATCTTTCCAGGATCAATCAATCTCAGTATCCTGCCAAGCTATTTTCTCCTCCGTGTTAAAATGACACAGGTTCTTATGCAATAAACTACTGTGTTTTTTTTAGGGCCAAATCTGTTGTGGTCCACTGGTCTTCAGACAGTCATGTAGCTCAAATTTCAGTTACAAAAATTAGATAACTGAAAAGGACAGAGGAAAAACAATTAAAGTTCAGCATCTGTGCCAGAAAAAAACAGAATATTTTTTAGAAAATATATGCTCTTACAACGCCTTCAACACTGGGCACATCTCCATATGGGAGCACAATGCATAACTTTGAACTGAATTGAAAGGAAGATAATTTTCTGCAATCACAGAGCACATTTTACACTAGCAAATATGCACTATTTCTTTGGGCAAGCGTTGAGTACTTCATATATATTTCAAAATTCTAAACGTAATTATCTGTATTCATTTCTCTCTCTGTCTAATGCTATGAAAATAAAAAAATATGTGTGTCATTTACCCTATTTCCAGTCTTATTTATTCTGTCTTTAAACTCCAGTGACACTGTAGTTCCCTGTGTCATTTTTCTTTATCTCACAATACAGGGTCACAGCATATTTCCAACACATAGCTTTGTTTTCTAAGGTCTCAAAGAATAAATAAGGCTGACAGACACCTCAGGAGCTCTCTTGGCCACCCTACAGTCCAAAGAAGAGCCAGATTTGGGGTGAGACCAGATTGCTCAGGGCATAGTCCAGTTGTGACTTTAAATCCTCCAGGGTCAGAGATAGCGCAGTTTTCAGAGCATCCTGCTCATCCACCTCACTATCCTCACAAGGTAAAAGTTTCTTCTTATATCTAGTCTGATACTCTCTTGTCTCCATTTACACCCGTTGTTTCTTGCCCTCCCTCCTTGAACTTCTGTGAGGAGCCTGACTCAATCTCCTTGATGACCTTTGGTCAACTGTGGGGTCTGTTGAGTGCATTGAAGCTGTCTCTTCTCCAGGCTGACCCAGCCCAGCTGCTCCAGTCTCTTCTCAAAGGGCCAGTACTCCATACTTCGCTACCTGACAGGACTCTACTGAGGTCCCTTCAGTTTACCCACATCTTTCCTCTCAGAAAAATATCAGAAAAACTAGATGCTGTAACAGGGAAGGGGTTAATATGTCAGGGAAAAACAGGTTCGAGGTATTCTGGAACGTGAATAAACCAAACACCGTTGCTAGTTGGCAAAAAATAGCTATTTATTAGAAAAGGTGGCAAACAGGGAAAAAGGGGAAAAAAGAGGTACCTGAGGGAAAAGAATTAGGGCGGAGGAAAAAGTGCACAAAAACCCAAATAAGATAGCTCTACACCCTACTCACCTAGGTGTCACCTGTAAGAAAGTCTTACCCCCTCTAACAAGTAATAAAGCCTCTTTGTAGCAGCTGCGTGTTCTGGAGGGGTGGCAGGCTCCCACTTCAGCAGGCGTCCCCGCTAGAAGCAACTTGGTCCATCGTGAAGAGCCGGCTTTCCTCCAAGAAACGAGTCTGCCTTTATAAAGTTTATTGAGAGCACCTGCCCTGGGGAGGTGTGGCCAGTACCGCCCCGTCAGGGGCTCTCAATCCCACCCCTTCTGTTATGTAAGTGCACCCCTCCTGTGCATGCGTGAGAACTTTGGAAATCCCCTGACGCAGGCGCAGTGAATTGGGGGGGGTCTTTCCAACTGAGTCTGGGGGATACCTTCATCACCTTCCTCATCACTTTGTCCTCCAACTGCCCTTGACGAGCAATGGACCAATCACAACAGACCAATTAAAACAGTTTACACAGAAGTTCTCCCTCCAAGGCCAAGTTCACTGCTTTATCAACAGACTTGGCAGGAGAAAACATAAACTACTGCAGGTGGCTAGGGCCAAACACTGACCAAAAAATAACATCCCAACTTCGTCCTGATACAGATGCAGTATCTAGATGTTATCTGAGAAATGCCACATAGCCATTCCCTCGATCTGCAGGCCATGCCACTGTTCATACAGTCCAGGAGATTGCTGGTCACCTTTGCTGCCAGCAAACACTGTGGACTGTGTTAATCGTACTGTCCACCTCCACCCCAGGGCCTTTCCAACAGACCTGGTTCGTGACCTCTCCGTCTCCAAACAGTATTTTGTTGTTGCAGGAGCTGTTTTTTCCCTGTAATAGGAAAAGTTTCTTGGCATTTGGAGAGTTTGAAATTTTTCCCTTCTGTTTCATAATGCTCCTGGTGGCCCATTTCTTCAGCCTGTTTGGGCCCTGTCCTTGAGTGTATTGACTTGTACCCCTAATTTGGCATAATCTGTAAAGCTGATGAGAGTATGTTCTGCTGCTGCTCATCACTGATAGAGATGTTAAAAAAGAAAGGTCCTAGTGTAGATGCCTCTGGTAGTCCACCTATCACAGGCATTCAGGTAAAGTATGACCTGTTAACCATGTTCTGAGCCCCATATTTGATCAATTTGCTTGTCTAGACATTCAGGCTATAACATCCCAATGTAAATATCATGGATGGCAGTGTCAAAATCTTGCCAGACTCTGTGAAAAAATATCAGCTACTATCCATATATCCACAAATCCAGTTGTTTTTTTTGTAGAAGACAACCAGGTTGGTTAAGTAGATTTGGTAAATCCATGCTGGTGACTTCCAACCACCCATTAAGTGCACATGCCCAGAAATGTGCTCCAAGAGGACTCAGTCCATGATTGTTCCAGAAACTGGAATAAGTCTGACCATCCTATAGTTGCTGGGGTTAACCTTTTGGACCTTTTTGAAGGAGACTCTGACATTTGCCTTTCTCCAGTCAACATAGACCTTTTCCTTCTCAAAGACCATGAAAAGAAACTAAACCCAAATTGCTATTTATAAATCTTTTCATAGCCTGCATATTTGTCATTGAGTACATATTTTATTTTGTTGAATAACAATAGAAACATCAAAATTACACATCTCTTCTTCACATGGCTTAACATTTGATTTCAGCTGATGTCGTATTCATTTTCATGGTATGTAAATTATTCTAGGTATTGTTACCTAAAAGATTCAGGGAGAAAAAAAAACTCCAGGGCAATTTAAGGAGGAGGTGAGATACGGGAAGGTTTTAATGAAGCCTCTCAGGCTCTGGAATACAAAAACCACACATGCACCCTCTAACCCAGGTGCTATAATTTTTATAATGATGTCCAGCCAATCCCTGTTTGTCCACCTCCGGTCTTTGCCTCATTTCGCCTCCTGCCTCGCCCCTCGGGAATTGAGTCTGGGGGCATTTTGGGACCCCCTCTTCCTCATCTTCTTTCTCGTAGTATGTAAAGTCCTTGGAGGCTTTCCAAAGTCCTGGGTGATATCTTGTTGTCCAGGCCAGGGGGCAGATGTTCTTAAACAGAATGAAGGCCTACCTGAAAAGGAGACTAAATATGCTACTGGAATTCAGGGGGAATTGATATAGAATGGGGTAATAGGGTTGGGTAAGTGTAACTACTGTGCTGAAGGGTGAGAGATACAATGAATACAGCTGCTTCTAAAATCTACATTCATTACATAACTACTTCTAAAACCTATAAAAATTAAAAAAATCAAAACCTCCAAGGCAACAGTATGAATTATTGATATAAAGTTTCTGTCTAAAGAATGTATCTTGGAAATCTTCAAGTGTTATTGTGTTGGCTCTTTATCAAATGTACTGTCGCTTGTAAGATGTCAGGGGGAATTGGACATCTATGGACATTAATATATGAGCAACCAACTTAGCTGAGGAATTTTTTTAATGATTCCAAATTAGCCCACTCTTCACTCAAAGGAAAGTCAGGTAATGTTTCAATAAAGATTATTTAAATGAATTAACAATACAGGCTTGAGTACACAATTTTGCTAATTGCAATTAGAAAAGAGTACTATTTAAATATGCTTCCTGTGAGTTTATAAACTCTTTTTAAAAGGTTTCTGTTGCTCTAATTACTGTAATTCATCTAAAGTTTAGTTAATTCATGTTCTTTAGGTTACTGATCTTCTAAAAAGTTTGACACCATATTTATATAAAATAATTAAATTGATGGAAAGAAAGCAAGCATGTCATAAGTTACTTCTCTTCCTAGTCAGTCCCTTGTACATAATTTGTCTTTTAGATCAGTCCTTAAACAGATATGACTGAATGAGTTTTAAATCCCATTCACCTGCACAAGAAGGTGGCTTTACACTGCTTTTTGTAAGCAGAAAACTTTTTTTTTTCTCTCTCCTGCTTTTACTGTCAGCATAAAGTAGCTAGAATTTCTATTTTATGGTCTTCTACTCGAAAACCTCAGTATCAGGGAAACGAGGTAGGAGCAGGTTCATTTCTCATACAGGAGTTTTTGAGATGCCTTTGGAGAACACTGGCAACACAAGAAAGCTCTAATACAATTCCACTCCTGCTGCTGGATAGCTTTATTACCTGAGGTTTTTGCTTCATTTTGCGTTACTAGTGTGTGAAAACTGTTTTTATTTATGCTTGTAGCACAAGTAGCATATCTTACTGTTTCTAGTGGCTTTTAAAAATAGTCATCTCCTTGTTAAATTGGTGAAAATCAGGTCAGCTTTATTTTTAATGTCCAAACCGGCACTGAGATGCTGGGGATAGTATGCTTCTTGCCCTTTATGCAAGTTACTTCATGCATGCGTGTGTACTTCTTATTCATATATCTGTACTTTTTTCAGTGTCCAACATGCCTTTAAGAGGAACTAGCCTGTTAAAATATGGGTCATACATAATATGTAGGGGGGTAAAATATAATTTGAATGCAAAAAATAGTAATGTTAAAGCTGACTAAACTAATCAAATTATTACTGTAAGTCCCTAGATACTCTTGGCATTTTATTATGTAGAAAGATTTCAGTCCAGAGAGGTAATCTAATAGTCCTGCTCAGTATAATCCAGCTCTCAACAGACATCCTTATACAGACGAGTTGCCCTGTACATCCTGAAGAATTAGATTGTACATAGGTGGCTTGAACTTCATTGCTTGGTGCAAAGAGCTGACTAGGATCTCTTCAGGTCATATGAACTTAATTTGGGATCTGTAACATAATGGAGGTTAGGCTTTGTGCACAATTCGCAATGCCAGACTAACAACAGGGGATTCGCAGGGGTGACAGGGTTGAATGGATGAAAGCACTGCTGTATTACAGACTCACACTTTAAACCTAATTTGGATACAGAATTTCACCTTTTCAACTCTTCCCTACATTCAGTCACAAAGCACAATGGCTCAGACTTTATACATGCCACGACTTTGGCCCTGCAGCCATAAGCAGAGATGTCATAGTTAGTTGATCTAAAATGTATATCAACACTAGACATCACTTATGAAAATGTTTAAAAAAAAAGTAAAACTAAGTGCTGACTATTCAGAAGTTGGATACTATGTTAAATTGATGAGACAAAATGTGTTACAGAGTCTTCTGGGAAGCAAATGTAGGAAACAGCTGTAGATCTAATACTTCAGACTGTTCCCCTACTCAGAGCAGAAAGAAAGGGACATTTAATTTTCCATCTTTTGTTTTACAGGTGATTACATTTATTCATATTTTTAATTTTTTACTGTAATCAAAGAAAAAAAGTGATACCATAGTTACATTCCCCCTTTCTTTCTTCCTTGCTTCTACAACAACAGAGGATGCTTTTTGTGTTTCTTATGCCCTTCTCAATTATTGAAGGGTAAAGAACCATATGGTTTTAAGAATTAGAACGTGCCAGACAGGGAAAGGTGATGTAAGAAGGAAAATAAAGTTAGACTGAGGGAAAAAAAAGGGAGCCAGTGACCCAGAAATAGAGCCTGATTTCATACATTGAAGAAAAAACAGTCAGAATAGATTTCCTATCACAGACAAATTTGAAGTGGGAAAGTAATAAAAAAATAAAGACCAGGCATTATACTACAGGCATTCCTGCATGTGATCAGGCTATTTTCTATCTTTCTGATGAAACTGCAAATTAATGCTATAATAATAATATTTTCTATTAATGAAAATACATGGTATTTATTTTGTTTTTCATTAGAAAAGGCATCGGATGAAGAAAGGTTTTGCATTTGAGATCCATTTCCCATTTCATCTTTATAATCAAACTGACTTATCTTGTGGTGTTAGATGGAACGCAAGTAGATACTAGAGGACAGAGGAAGAGGAACACATTGTGACAAAATTTGACAGGAAAGTCTTGTGAAATTAAGTAAAAAAGTTGGAGTGCTTCATCTGAAAAAAAGCCAAGAAATCTCATTTTGAATCTTGCTTTCTGCTTGTCCTAATTAGACATATCTTGCAAAAAGTTCATCAAAATAAATTTCTGTGTATATTTTTAAAGTTATAAAACCATTCCTTATGATAATAAAAAGGAAGCATTTTGAGCCTGAAAATATGATGCAAATTACTTTACTTAGCCTATAGCAAAACATTCTGCATCAAAGAGCTGTGCTAACTGAAGCAATAGTCAATGTTTAAAAAGAAATAATTAATCTAGAAAATAAAACTTGAATTTTAATTCTCACAGCATGTGGAAACTTGGATAGTTTTATCTGTGGAGTTGCATTCTTGTCCTTAAATCCAGAACAAACTTTAGACTTAGATAATGATATACAGTCTGCAACTCTGGCAGATCTGGAAAAATGAACCAGAAGCAGTCAGAAATGGATATTTTAATGTGTTCAAATGGATGTAATAGGCTTACTTTTGAAATCATACATTTGTATAAAAATTAGAAGATTTTCTTAAAGATTCAAAAAATCACAGATTGGTTGAGGTTGGAAGGCACCTCTGGAGGTCATCTTGTCCAATCTCTGTGCACAAGCAGGGCTATCTGATTGTCCACGACCATGTCCAGATGGCTTTTGAAATCTCCGCGGAAGGTGACATCACAAATTCTCAGTGCAACCTGCACCAGTGTTCAGTCACCACCACAGTAAAAAAGCGTTCTCTGACATTCACAGGGAACCTCTGGTGGGTGCCCATTGCCTCTGGCTCCATTCTTCTTGCACCCTCCCTTCAAGTGTTTATATACGCTGATGAGATCCCCTCTGAAATTTCTTTAGTCCGGGCTGAACCGTCCCAGGTCTCTCAGCCTTTCTTCATAGGAGAGATGCTCCAGTCTCTTAATCATGTCTGGGGCCTTTTTTTGGACTGTCTATAGAATGTCTATGTTTCTCTTGCACTGTGGAGCCCAACACTAGATAGAGTACTCCAGGTTTGGCCTCAGCAGTGCTGAGCAGGGAGGCAGGATCACCATTCTGCACCTGTGCTCAATACTTTGCCTAATGCAGCCCAAGATACCATTCTCCCTCTTCCCAGCAGGAGCACAGTGCTGGGACATGTTCAGCTTGTGTCCACCAGGACCCTCAGGGCCTTTTCTGCCAAACTGCTTTCCAGGTGGGTGGCCCCCATCACTGCTGCCCAGATTGTTCTTCCCCAGGTGTAGGACTTTGCTCTTGCCCTTGTTGACCTTCATGAGGTTCATATCAGACCATTTCTCTTCCTGAAAGAGAACCCAGTGACTGCTGCAAAAATGTCTGCCTCACCTGGTGGCCTCTATTGCCTGTGTTATTACAGAGATACCTCAGAATAACCTGCTGCAGAGGTAGGATAGTTGAATTGTTGCAGCACCCTCTGCAGGCTGATTAGTTCTGATTAGAAATAGGTTCTCACCTTTGTTGCATGTCCTGTCTAATGTGGCCATCCTGCTTTACAGTGCACCGTGTAGGCACACATGATTTCTCAGTGCTGGCTTATATTCCTGCACAGTAATTCTGTCACTGTGGCATAATATCATATGCAGATTGCTTATAAGATTATCACCTGCCTCCTATGTTCATTCAGCTTTCTTTCAGCTTTCTAATAATCACGCAGAATAACTAGTTACTAATTGTAGGGAGCAGTTCAATTATTTTTTTTCTTTTACAGAAGGAACAAGTAACTATTGTATTTAAAAATTATTAAAAAAAATACCCATAATGTGTTCAAGGTTATGAAAATAAGCAGCTATTTAGGTTTAAGACTTGAAACAATTGTTTGGAGCAGGGCAACCTGATTCTTAAGGGTATGAGAAAGGTTTCTGAAGGATTTGGTTCCTCCTTTGTATACGTAGTTTTATCTAGTAAACATAAGTATCTAATTATAAAAATAAACATGAGAAAAATTGTAGAGGCCATTCTAAAATGTTTCCTTTTATTATTATTTCCATACTAACAAGAAAAATTTTGCTTATATACCACCCCACCTAGATTGACCAATATATTTCATAGTTTTGTTTACATGACTTGGACAGTAGTTCTTTTTCAATCTTCCTGTTTCTAACTTTCTGTAATTGTTGTCTAAACTCAGTTCTTTGTTGAGAACAGCAATGATTTCAATGGAACGTATAATTATGGACAGATTTAACACTAAACACAAACCTGTGAAGGCCTGTAACGTCAGTCGCTTTTTAAAAAGTCTTTTATTTATTTATTTAAGCAAAATAAGGAATTTATGCCATTTGTTTTTACTTCCAAACTTCTGACTTCATTTTAAAAGATTTTTTAAATTGGTGAGGTTTGATAGATGAAATCTTCCATAGAAACAGGCTCCACTAAGAAGTGTGTATTTAAAGTTTATTTTTGTTAAGCTGGAAAAAAAAACAAACCAAACAACAGAGGATGTACTTGTTCAAATCTTCCAAAGTATGCAGGTAGTAAAGATTCCAAATGCCATTCTAGACACTGTCAAATGGAATAAGTTTTGCTTTGGTATTCCTCTTAAAAGCCTGCAAAGACAACTAGGAAGAAAGTTTCTCTCCTTCACATCATATGAGTTTTTTAGGTGAGAGCATTCAGGTAAAAGTATGTCTTGGATATAGATTAACCCTATTGCAAGTTTGAATAGTTTTTACATTCTTAATGTATTATAACTCACTGTCCTTCTCTGAAAGCGTCTATCATAAGCTGACTTTTTTTCCATCCTCTTGCTACTCAAGTAAGAAAGATTCTTTAATAAAAGTATAAAGAAAAAAATGTAACAAAATTGTCGAGACAGATATTAATGGTGTCCTAACCCTTTTTTTGTATAAAAACTGTAACATGCTCTTCCCTTACACGATCAAATGCTCCTTCTCAAGTAATTTATTCTGTCTTAAAACCTTAACCCTCTTGGATGTGATATGTTTCACCTTTTTTTCACATAGAAGAGTTAGTGCTTCTAAAAATGTAAGCATTGGCTGTACTGAGAAATAGCTGATAATTTTTCTTTGCTCTTCTTTGTATTAGAACTCTGTGGTTTTGAGTGCTCAACATCAGAAATAACTCCACTCTTTTAAAAGCACTCTTCGTTGGAGAAAGGTGTTGAGAAAAACCATGTCTTCAGATAGTGTCTATAAAACAGGGAGAGTAGCCATTACCACACACAGAGACAAATCTTATTACTACTGAATTTTAGATACTTTTTTAAGATAATTTAGATGTCATAGATATGAAATATTAGCATTATGCTGCTGGTAAAAATGTTGTCCACTATTTTTTCTCTTCTAGGCAAACAGAAGATCCATCTTTTTATTCAGGTACCAGCTTTCAAAATGAAATTTTGGAATATATTAGTTACAAGACATTGTACATCCTCCAAGGTAGCAGCCTGAATAAAAGATCATTAAATCAGTAACTTACTTTTATTTATGTATTTCATTCAATTAAGGTTCATCCAGAAAAAAACTAAGTAATTTTTAGTGGCAAAGTTAATCTTCCATTGGACCAAATGAAATAACTGTATCTTCATGAAAGTTATAACTATCCATAACTATCTTTATGAGAATTAAGGTTATGAGAAAAGCTACAAAACTGGGTCAAAGAATAATTGATATTACATTCCTGTGATGGATTATATCTTTGTAAAAATATAGTCCAGGTTTGTCTATAATCTCCAACTGATGCCTGGAGATGCAAAGGAATCGTAAACCTACACAGAAAAGAAAAAAAAAAAAGTCAGCCTGAACTATATTTTGACACTTTTAGCCATAGCAAATAGTTTCCTACTCCAAGAGGGGTTTCACTTAATTGAACAGACCTCGTACTAGTAATCCATGTCTACTTTCTTCTGATGTACCTCTCATGCAGAGTACTTCCTAGTCAAAGTGATAGCAGCTGATATCTGCTTTGTACTGGTGGAAACTGCACAAGAGAATCAAGTCCTTAATAGACATGTGAAAGTCAAAATGTCCAACACATATCAGAGGGATTGGTTTTACTGCTGTGGATTTTGGCTCAATTTTAACAAACAATCAGTAAAACTGAATAAAGTGTATCTAAATATAGTTTGAAGACTATTCCATTTAAGAATTTTCTGTTACAAATTTCAGAAACCAGTCTTGTGTATATCATATAGCTGGGTGACATTTCTATTTGTATTCTCTAAGGAGTCTGATGCAGGCTACAGACTTGGAAATGTTCAAAAAACTAGAGAAAGCAGATAAATAAAGCTACCAGAAAACCTTGATTCAAAGACAGCACTGCCTGTTAGAAGATTTCTTTCAAACTTCTTCTGGTAAGAAAACTTTAAAAAATTACTGTAAGCAGAACTTACTTATTTCTGTCTACTTAATGTGTAAGTTTGATGTGGCATTAATGTTTTAATAGCTTTTTTCCCTATTTCTTACTTTATATAATTTATTAATAATATACTGCAAGTTTTACAAAACTAAATGCATCAAAGAGAAGGAACAGAGGAGTCTGGCACAGCATCTCAAGGGAATCTGGAATCGAGCTCTGGTGGGTCATTTCAAGACTCCCACATTCCCCTCTAGGAAGAAGATTTCTAAGGCAGTAGATTCAAATGCACTATGCTTTTTTTAAAAACATGGTACTACAATATTAATTTGAACAGAATTTCCTATATTTCCAACCCTGGCAACTCAAACGAATTACACTGTAAACAGCTGTGTTGTGCCAACACTCTTAAAAGGAAATTCTTTTTCTTGTCCAATATGAACAACTTTGTAACATTATTTTCTCTCTTGTTTAGTTTCTGGAATGCAACACGGGAGTGCTATGGACACAATTGCAAGTTATGATTAAGAGTATCATTCTTAATTCCCTCAGAAATGCTTCAGATTATTACCAAACAAAAAAGAACAATGCCATGGAAAAGATGAAGGGTATTTTAATTCTTCATTCCACAGTAATGAAATAACTGTGAAGCCCTGTAAGGAAGACAGACATATCTTTTAGCAGCAATGTATAAAAAATGTATATTTAAGTCAGTGCAGTTTACTAATGTTGACATTTCAAGGTCAAACTTGTAGGTGCAGATCTTGCAAAACACAAACATATGAATGAAAATAAAAATTTTAATTGAAAGCCTAAGAATAAATTTCTAAATAAAGGTACTGAAAACACACAAATATTTACAATAAATAGTGAGGAATTTTGTGTTGGGTTTTTTTGAGTATTTGTGGCAGTTTGAGCCTCATTAGAAATCAAAAATCTAAATTTCAGTCTTCCCCCCACCCCTTCCCACAATTTATCCTAACACCAGAGAGAAACTTTCAGACCAGAGGCTTCTGTAGGGGAAGGGGGAAGTATATACATTTATTTACACAAATAAATATACTGTACAAACTAAAAGCAGATATATATATATATAACATTTCTGTCTGTCAGTCCTTTCAAACCCCTCCTTTTAACTACTTTAGTCCAGGAGCAGCTTTTCAAGGCTGATACGTAACACAGTCTTTTGCTGTGGGAGTGTTCTGGGTTCCTGAACACTCCCCCCTCACCAAGTTCCAGTTGTTTATTGCAGTCTCTCCTCCTCATGAAGTCCAAGAAGATAGCTTTGAGTCCTTGCTCTTCTGCTGCTATGTGATTTCTCTCTCTCATACCTTGGTTCATAGGCTGCTGCAGTGTAGTTTAGCTTATCAAGCGTCCACGTCCTGGAATGTTGACTTCTCCTCGGGTTTTCGGTTGTCCTGTGTTGTAGATCACGGCAGATACATCCTCCAGGCCCCTCTCTCTCTCTCTGGGGGTCCATCTCCAATTCTTGCCTGGGATTTTCTCCCTAGCAATCAAGCCTCCTCCAGCCTGTCCACCTGGTTCTGCTCCAATGCTGAGCCTTGCATGCACTCTCACTAAACAGTGAGAGGGAAAAACACAGCCCTCCTCTACAGCTTGGCTGCAAAGGTGGAGGGGAAGAAGAAGAGGGCCTGGCCACAGGGCCTGCCTCTCTCTCCCACTTACCGGTTGTTTGTGAGTCACGTCCCTCACAAACATGCACTCATTCCAATGCTGTCTCTAACTCTGGCCTAGGCAGAGTTAGGGGGGCCGCAGGGCTCCACTCTTCCCCCTGGAGGGGGAGAGAGGGAGCCCAGCCACACCCTGGCCTTCAACACCTACACGCAGCAGACACCAACAGCAAAACAACCAAGACTGCACTGCCAACCGTTTCCAGTGCTGTGATATATGATTTTGAGCAGAAGCGAACAACATGGACAGTGATTGGCTCTCCAGGGAACACTGCCCTGGCACCTCCGAGCCCCCCCCAGCCTCTCAGGGGGGCCAATTTCAAACTATGACAGTATTTTATGTATTGACATCACATCTGATTTTCTTATTGAATTATCAAAAATGTTATCTTTATTCTATTTCAAGATTATCTGCAGTTTTACCATGTTAAAGGATATTTTTATGACTTTCATGAAACTTGTTGAAGCATTGCTAATTCCTTCAAAATGAAACATGAAGGCTAGGAATTCCTAAATGGTGTATCTAATTCCATCTTTATCAGCTGAGATAAGTACTACCTTTCACATTACATCTTGGCATTCATTTCTCTGACATTTTCATCAAATATCATATAAAAATTACTTCTCTGGTCAGTGGAGATGAACAATTGAGGAGTAAATATAAACATGACGAATCATTTGAGTGGGGCCTCTCTCTCCAGTGCCTATAGAGGGAGTCTGGCTGCCACATTCTTAAAATTCTGTAATTAGGTGAGATAAGTCCCATCCTTCACATGACAATATCATATCTGACCAGCAGTACATTCCAGTTAAGCAAGTAAGGTAATGTTAAATGGTCCGTGAGTTGAGCATGCATTTTACATATGTTTAACTTTGTCATTAGCTGTTGATTAATGTAACACAATAAGACAATGAGAAAACTGTAGAGTAACGAGGTTTGGGGACACCTCCCATGGCCAGAAAGTTACACTAGAAAGTTCAGATAAGACTTTTTTCCAGACAGTTGGAAAAATTATTTTTGATGTATGGCAATAGCAAGGAGATAAGTAATATCAACAGTGTTTGTCAAGAACAAATTGTGCCAAGTTGATTTAATTTGCTTTCATGATAAGGCAACAATTTTTTAGAGAAGAAACAGTTGCCACATATTTTGAATTTCAGACCTATTCTGTGTTAAACCTTGTAAGCAAGTGAGAGAAACAGAGAAGAGTTGCTAATTACTTGTATAAAATGGAAAGGATGTATTGACTAATGCTACTCAGGATTCTATCTTGGATCTCATTTTGCCAACTTTATCTTTGACTTGCTTTCTGTTGTACTAAATTTCTAGGTAAAGGCAGAATAGGAAAGACAGTAACAATGCTGGAGGACAGGACTGAAATCAAAGAGATCATGACAGATGTCAGAAAAACATTGGAAACAAAGATTAATAAGCAATTCAGTCAAAATATATGCAAAATTCCACCCTTTTGTTCACTGTAAATGCAGGTGGACATCAGCCATAGAACATTTCTACAGCTGAGGAAAAGGTGATGTTGCTGATATTAGTTAGCCTAAAGAAGAAAAGCTTGAAGGGTAAAGCTGGTGAAGGGTCTAGAAAACGTCTTATGAGGAATGGTTGAGGGAACTGGGGTTGTTTAACCTGAAGAAGAGGAGGCTTAGGGGAAACCTCACTGCTCTCTACAAGTACCTGGTGGTAGTAAGGCCGAGGTGGGGGGACTGGTGGGCAGTCTCTTCTGCCATGTCTCAAGTGAAAGGATGAGAGGAAACGGCTTTAAGTTGCACTGGGAGAGGTTCAGATGGATGGGGAGGTAGAGGAAAAGAGAAAGATAAGATCTTCTCTTAATGTTTTTCCTAGCTTATGAGATACCATTACTCTTTCCTTTGGAAGTCAAACTTTGTGAGTCATATTTCTTACTTGTTGATTATTTTCAAAATGGAGTTGTACATCTTGTCAAAATATAACTGGTGAAAAAAGTCTTCAAATTTTGAACTATGCTAATGAGGTGATCTGTCTGCCCTTTTGTGTTTTGTGTTGGTTAAAACTGGATTGTTAAGCCCAGGGAAAATACACATTTTTTAGCTCTTCATATTTCTATTTCTATGGACAGTTATGTTTTTCTTGCACTATACTGGAATATAGAATGATCTATAGTGCTTCCTTTTAAGTGTTAATCTTAGAGGAAAGGAGTTTCTTTTTGGCTCTAATTTACAAAAGATTATTTCTAAATTGAATATAAACACAGTTTAAAATGGAAAAGCAAGGAAAGTTTTTTTCTTTTTTGGACTTATTTCTGCCCATAATTACGTTGATAGTGATTTAATGTGGACTTTGATAAAAGTACAATTAGACCTATTATTTGTTATTTCTGAAGACAAGTTAATGGGGGTAATGTGCATTTGAAAACAACTGATGCTGTGGCAATACCACCATTAACAAATGCAAAATCAAATCCATGGTCTCAAACCTGGCACAAGGTTGGCTCTTGGAAGCACTTGCAGTGCTTCTACTGGTTTAAAAGGAATCATACAAGCATATCTAAGATTTGACTTTGTTGCAAACAAAGAAGAAATTTCTTCTCTTTTAAGACACAGAGTTTTTATTATGAATTTTTTTCATACATTCTCTGAAAATAAGCACAATAACTCTAGAGGTACATGGCAAAATGGCATTTCAGAAAAAGTTTCATAACTATTGCTATCCAGTGGTTTAAAGTGTCTGTCGAGATACTACCACTCCCTCTTACAACTGTGAAAATTTAGACCATGTCTCAAGTGAAAGGACGAGAGGAAACATATAGTTTATATACTCTGCTACTAAAGGGAAGTAAACTTCTCTATTAATCACAAACAGAAAACATGTTTGCTGCTATATTATGTTGCTGAGCATTTGGAACCTGGCCCTGTGTAATCTATAGCTGTTTGAAAAGAAAACAGAATAAATTAGTTTTGTCACTTCTTTGCCTAAGATCAGAAGTTTAAAACCTCTGAATCAAAGACTCTCTCTGTGGGACGTATTTACACTGTTGCTCTCTTTGTACTGCTAAGAATAAAGAAGATGTAAAAAAAAAAAAAAAATAGAAAAAATATATGTAAATGTAAAAGCAGATTATTTATTTGTGACATAGTGGTAGAAAACTTGTATGTACAGTAAATTTTTAGAAATCGAAAACTTGAAAGAAAACCAGGTCTTAGGTATAAGTAGAGCTTAAAACTTACAGCAGTATTGAAAGCTGATTGATACTATCCTGGATTTTGATTTTGTGTTTAATTGTATGCATTCTAAGTACTCCCAGAAAAGTCTACTTGAAGTGCTTGAAGCGTGTGCATAAATCTTTAGAATAGCAGGGCTCAAAAATCTGTATGATATGTACCTAATAATTTTATATTAAGAAAATATTGACATAAAAGTATAAAGTACTTGATTTGTTAAAATCTGAGGCATCTATTTTCTTGGCTGAAAATGCCTACTTATAGGGTGTCATGCATCTCCAGTATAAGAAAGCTTCACTGGACCACTACATAGTTGACAGAGAACACATTTTAAAGCTTCTTTTGTTGATTTCTTTTTGGTTAGTTTTCTCTACTAATTTGGAAGGTAGGAGGAAACAACATGTGTTTGTGAAAATAGTGACATCTTCAATATTTTGCAGAAATGGAAAGGATAGAGCAACTTTGGCTATGACAAGCTCAGCATTTTCTGAGGAAAAGAAATAGGAAGAAATGTCAGAAAAACTAATGACAATCATTGAATATAATCTTTCTGTCTTTTAAAAAGTAACTTTGAGTATCACTTATAAAAAATAACACTTTTTAAAAAAAGTTTTGTTTAAATCAGCAAGGATGAGATTGTATTTTAAAATACTTTATATTAATGACCTAAACAGGCCAAAGATTTTTGAAACTGTTTAAGTATGAAGAACTTTGAATATACTGAATGCTGAATGATCTTCAGAGGTGTGTGGGCTATGTATCTCTAGGGATCAAACACCTCCAATTATTGAGTTCAAGCTCTGAAATGCTGTGTATTTTTAATAGAAAATATGGTAAAGTATCAGCATTGCTGTAGTTGAGCATGAAAACATCTCTCTGTACCAAGGTCAAGTCTCTTTTCTAATGAGATATTAACATACTTGTTTATACTGTCTTGAAAACCCTTGTCCCTCAGGGACTGCAGGATAGGCTTAGTGACCCTTAATTATGGTCATGGAGAAAAAAGTTATTAATGAGATAGTGCCCTTTGGCTCATATACAGAGCAAAAACAGAAGTAAAAAAACCCCTAGACCAACAACAAAATTACAAAAAAAAATAATCAAAGAAACCACAAAACAAACAAACAAACAAAAATACCTCTAAGCCTCTCCAAATGCAATTGATTGGAACCCAACACTTACAATTTTTGGGAATATATATATCAGTCCCTTCCATGTTCTGTTTTGTTCTGGTTTGGGTTTTTTTTGAAGATCAAGGAAATAGCCTGACTTAAGGCAGAAGGGAAAAAGACACCTTGCCAGGACCCCAGAGAAATGCTAGGAAGTAAGACAAGAGGTGTACTGGGACCATAAATTTCTACTGCATTCTAACAGAATTTGAGAGACCATTATAAAGACTATGGACCAACCATGAATAGAAGAATTTGTAGTGTTAAATATTATCCTCATTGTAGGGGGAAAAGGGATGAAAATATCACACATGGTACTATTCCTATAAAGACTAAAACTAAGTTTTTGAGTTTGGGGCTTACACAGATTGCTCCTGTTTAAAAGTGCTCACAAGGTTTGTATTAACAACAGAAGACATCATAGTCTGTCCATGAGTGACCATTTGTCATATTATGCATCTTCAGAAGATCATAAAATGGTTTGAGTTGGTTCCAACCCCCATGACATGGACAGGGACACCTTTCATTAGACCTGGTTGCTCAGAGCTTCATCCAACCTGGCCTTGACCACTCCCAGGAATGGGACATCCTTAACTTCCTTGGGCATCCTGTTCCAGTGCCTCACCACCCTCACAATAAAGAAATTTTCCTAATATCTATTCCAAACCTACTCTGTTTTGGTTTGAAGCCATTCCTCCTTGTCCTATCACTACATACACTTGTAAATAGTCTTTCTTCACCTTTCTTGTAGGCTCCCTTCAAGTACTGTAAAGTCACAACTTGGTCAATCCAAAGCCTTCTCTTTTCTAGGCTGAAAAAATCCAATTATCTCAGCCTTTCCTTGTAGGAGAGCTGCTCCATCCCTCTAATCATCTTGGTGGCCTCCTCTGGACCCATTCCAACAGGTTGATGTTCTTTCTGTTCTGGGGTACCCTATTCTGGATGCAGCACTCCAAGTGGGGTCTCACCACAATGGAGAAGAGGGACAGAATCCCCTCTCTCGACCTACTGGCCATGCTGATTTTGATGCAGCCTGGGACAAACTGGCTTTCTGGGCTGCAAGTGCACATTGCCAGCTCATATGTATTCCCTCATCCGTCAGCACCCTCAAGTCCTTCTCAATACAGTTGCTCTTGATCTGTTCATCCACCAGCCTGTATTGATACCAGGAGTTGCCCCAGTCCAGGTACAGCACCTTGCACTTGGTTAAACCTCATGAGGTTCCCATGGGCCCACTTCTCAAACTTGTCCAGATCCTTCTCGATGGCATCCTGTCCTTCAGGTGTGACAACTACACCACTCAGATTGGTCTCATCTGCAAATTTGCCAAGGATGCACTTGATCCCTTCCTCTGTGTCATTAAAAAACGTCAACTAAACTACTACAAAGACCATAAATTTATTTAAAACCAGCCTGACAGTGTTTTCTAATTTGGTTTTCTCATATAAATCATTGTTCTTAATCTTTGTAACAGCCTTCTGATTCACTTTCCAA
This sequence comes from Corapipo altera, assembly GCF_003945725.1. NCBI lineage: Eukaryota > Metazoa > Chordata > Aves > Passeriformes > Pipridae > Corapipo > Corapipo altera. Next base: position 21,590,487 of record NW_020884872.1, read on the forward strand.
ATTTAGGCTTTATCCCAGCTAGAGTCCAAACTATCACTGAAGTGAGTCAAGGTCAAGGGTTCAATTCCAATTGTCTACACACAGGTAAACTAGTGCCCTCTGAGGACATGACACAGGAGTGGAAGGTAACCTATACCTTTCTATAAGTAAACACGAACCCCAACTAAGACAATTAAAATCAGTCCATACTGCAGTAAATGTTTAGATGTGGGCAAGCAAATTAAACCTCCCCCCAGGCTTTTATAGTTAGATGCAGCCCAGAAAATGGTTCAATTGACAATGAAAGGATCTTAAATGCAAAATTGATACATATAGAGCCCCTATAGACTTCTAAATTTAAGCATTTGAATGTGAATGTGAATAAATCTCAGCCCTAATACCATCTTAAGCATTTTCTAAATGTCAGTATTTTTCTCCCTTGTGTTACAGAAAAGGTATATTTGCAGTTACTTCTGCCTTACTCTAGCAATAGATCTGTTTTATTCTAGCAGAGTATTCACAAGTCATTTAAAACTGTTTCAAATCTGGGGCTTAGTAGATTATTACAACTATCTATGAAAGTATATTTGTTGAATAGAAATTCAATTAATGTTTTTTCAGCACTTCTTACACTGAATTTTAATGTCTGTATAAGCACAGCTTGACATATATAATATGTCAGTTATCATAATTTAGTGTATTCTAATATAATCAAAACCTGAAGAAAATAAGCATCTTCTTTAAACACCCAGCTGCTGTTCACCAATGGGCACAGTATTGCAGGCAATATCACTCTTAGTTCTTCTTGATCGGTTCAATTCTAATTCTTGTTAAAGCTTTAGTAATCAGTTTTAACTTCTCTTGCCCATAAGCAGTTGTTTCTCCTGGGACAACATGTTGCCTAGGTCCATTAAGTGAGGCCTCTGATTGATAAAGGCAGACCATCTTTTCATAAGCAAAATAGAAAACTAAAACTATCAAAAAGAAACAGAGATGTAAAAAAATTGAATCAATGTTTTAATGATTATATAATAAAAGAAACAGACTTTGAGGAATAAAGCAATTCATATAAATAATGTAGCAAGAAGATTTCCCTCATCAGTGACAATTTTACTTTTGCTGGGACAAGTGTTCAGGCTGTTGTGACGGTTACAGTCATCTTTGATGAGCAATTCTCAGTGATTCAGTCTCAAGAACAGGAATTAAAATCCTTGATCCCTGCAAGATGCTTGAAGTGGATGATGACACAAGTACCCATTGGGGCATACAATCTTTTTTTAAGTGTACATTTGCTTATACAAACAGGCCATAAGGAAGAACTGAATATTGGCTAGATAACTATGTAAAGAGAGACTAAAACTGAAGAACTCCTGAAAGAGACAGAGATTAGGCAATTTTTTCATACTAGATATATATTTTTTAAAAAATTTCAAAGACATACGTCCCTATAGACCATTCAGGGACTATTATTATTCTGTTATTACAAAATATTCAGTAAATCAATAACAAAAAGTGATACAATCAACTAGATTGAATAAGTACTAATTCTTTCACATTGGAGAAAACAGTACAGGGACAGAATTTTTTAAATAATGTGGACATTCATAACTTGCTGACATGTATATCTTCATATAATATATATATGCCCTGAATCTGATTAAGAATCCTCTTGAAGGACTAAAGAACAGCTACATGGTTTTTGTAGTCTATCTTGTCAAGAATTAACTTGAGTATATATCTGGGATTGAAGCAACACATATTTTTGAATGGATATTTTACCTTTCTCTTATCCTAGTAAAGTTTTTCTAAACTATAATAGGAACTATGCTTATCTAACCAGGATTAGGGTTTGCTTCTAAGCTCATTCTAGCAATTCATAAATGTTTGAATAAGTCAGCTCCAAGAGAAGAAGGAAAAATAGACATCTAAATCAAATGAACTATACAACCTTCTTCATCTGCAATTGATATTGAGCTTTAATACTGATGCACAACAAAGTAAAATCTTCTTACACGGTAGAACTGAAAAGGCATTTCAAAAGAAAGTAGAGAAAATTATCAAGTATTTTAAATGTTACAGAGCTGGCTCATGAGTCTTCAATATCAACAAATCAGATTCTGCAAACAATCCTGACTGTTTTTCTAATTTTCAGAAGTTGATAGGATAATGCTTCAGTAGTTTTTTCTGTTCTTCCTAACTAAACAAACAAAGAAAAACACTCCCAAGATTAAAACACTTACAGAGTTCAAGAGAAATTTAGTTTAAAACAACTTTACAGGAGGGACATAAAAGTAGTTTACTGTCTCAGCTTAAATAAAATTGTATACAATGAAGAACATTACCAAGAGTAGGAGAAAAGAAAATTACATCTCCAAGAAATGAGCGTGTGCCGCTCTGTGTTACTCTTGGAAGCTCAGGGAGTGAACATAGCTGGGGAATGTGAGAAGGATGACAACAAACTCCCTTTCTAATTTTGAGAATCCTCACAATGGCATACAGAAAACCTCTGTACAAATAGGTCTTCATCCTTTCTCTTCTCATGTTCAAATGTAAAATTGTCTTTCCATAAAAGATAATCTCAGCAAAGTTTTCCAGTTCCTAAAGTATATACTGGATGTGCATGACAAGGAAATATTTCATGGGTGGTTTTGAACAAACACTAGCAGATTTGTCAGGTGAGCACCAGAAAAAGTCACTAAGACTGTTAAGTGGCTGATATACCATTAAGGGCTAAATAAATGAATGAGCTGGGCTACCACGCAAGTGTTTCTTCAGGTAGTTCTATTTCTCTGCAGAAAATTGATGAACATGTAATATCAAATGGTTTTCCATATGGTATTTTCCTTTTGGTTGATTACCAATTAAAAAGCTACTACAGCAATAATCTACAAGATATGCTCTACATTCTTTGTGTGGTCACATATCTTTTTAACATAATGGGATTTTTTAAGAAAAGATAGGAGGTAAAATGCTGATGAGAAATTTTTTTGTGGATTTTTTTCTGCAAGATAGTACGTCACATCAAAATCTAGAGCTACACAAAATATGCTCAAATTGCAACACAATTTTTCTCTGACTGAAACATTTTCCAGTTCAAAATGAAATTTTGGATAGAAAGAGGTGGGCAACAGGAATTAACCTAACCCCTCACTAACTGAAGGGTGAAAATATGACTCACCTGTAACACTGGAGACCTTACTTTGTCTTTCTTCTTTGTCTGATTTCAAACATTAACTTTGAACCTGTGTCTTTTATATTCAAGGTGAGTACCGTTACTATAAAGTTAGTATCTTTCTCTGACCTAATGAATATTCATTTATATAAACAAAGTAGAACGGCTTCAGTAAGAATGAATGAATGAGAGAGCAATTTTGGTTATTCATATGTATTATACTGATTACAGGGGCCAGAAATTCAAAATGAAAACTGACAGTCACTCATTCTGCCAAAATGGAATCACAAAAAGCACGCTAAATGCAAATAGGAAAACAAGAATGGTAAATATTGATAAAATTACATGTTTTAAAGACTGTGGATGTCTGGAAGAATGGTTTGTTTCAGTAATAGTTGAGTAGATAGAATTTGTAATTTCTAGCAAATGGATTCTTCTGTAGTCCTTATTCCTCCTCCCATGTCCTTCCTGTTGATTTAAATGCGGCTTGTGCTGCTACTGTCAGCTCATCACAGCTGCAAGATCAGCCCTTAAGAGAGCCAGGCAAACTGGAAGCATCTATTCCAGGATGTATGTTACAGGCAGTCATTAGTGTTATAACATTTATGTACAAAAGAAAAATTGCAATCCTTGTTAGTCACACAGATACAACTTCTTGTGCCAGTCAGGAAATAAATCCCTAATGTTTTACAAACTGCTCTTGCATTTTGTATGTCTGAATCTGAATGACTTTTGTTACTATTCAGATTGATTTAACCTTTCTTCAAGAGCTATCTTATCCATTTTAAAGAGGAAACACTGTGATGCATACATAGCAGAGTTATGATGAAGATCTACCAAAATTAAAAACTAATGGCATAAGTGAAAGTTTCAATGCCTCATACTGTTGAAAGTCATAAGGTTAAAAAAAAAAGTGCTCCATTTAGATTTGAGTTTCTTAGTGAAATGTCTGCTCATTTTAAGTGATAATTCGAAGTAATGAGGAGGGATAAACTACTTAATTGAAGAAATTTTAATTTATGCTTTCAAAGCATACTTATATAATGATGTCATAACTTGAAATAAAGAAATATTCTTAATGTTTATCCCTAGAAAATATATCAAAATGCACAAATTTAGGGTTTAAAAATCAATATTTGACTATAAAATTTCCATATTCTATTACTTCAGGTCTCAAATGGAAGCTTGCTCCTATTGTGTGTTACCTCAATTGTATGAAGCACAATCTTATTTTTGCCTCCAGTTGCAAAAAATTCAGTGGTTTTCCACTACAATGTCATATTCATAGTCACTTAGCAATACTTGTTACCCCTAAACTTTCATCTTAATGGTTCGTATATGTTAAATTTACATTTTATTATTTAACGTAACAATATGTACCCATCAATGCAGGTCTGCTTTAAGGGCCAACCAAAGAAAAGTGCACAAGCTAAAAGAAGAGGGTACAGACCTATAAACTGTTCTATACTAGTTGTCAGTTTTCAAGTCAGAATACTTGAAAGAACTAGTTTGTAGTCCTTTACATCATGGTAAATTAGTTTTAAGTAGGTCAGATGGGTTCTCAGTATAAGGGAGTCTCTGTAATTTGGTTCAACTGGCTGTAGGGGGGCATGATTCATTGTACATTCCACATAGCTTCCCAATATAACTTTGTATTTTTTCTCTGCAAATCACTGTATAAATAAATTATCTAAACAGTATTTATTAATAGTGATATGATATATTTTCCTGTATTATGTCAAATTCTCCATATTAAAGAATAATAATTCTGTTTATTAATGATATCTTTTTATAGATTGAATTCATTCATCATTATAAACACATAAAATTAATTCTACTATTTAAGACCATATGAAGCAGAATAAATAGAATTTTTTATCAATATCTAGTATTTAGAATTCTTGATTATATAGATGTGCCTGTGTGTACGAAATAGACATAAACTAAAAGAGTACGACATATAGGGAAATCAGCTATTGTGTTTACACATGCCTGAACAGCAACATATTTTCTAAGCTAATTGGCAATTTGTGGTGCGTTTCAAGGTCAGGAGTGAACATTAGGAATAAGCTGGGAAGAGACATAGATATTTCAAAATAATAAATTTATTTAAGTAAGCAGATATTTGATATTAAAGTTATCCACAACATGAAGGTATTAGTGTAATATTTAATGTGATCTTTTTTTTCTGAGTAATTATTGTTATTTCAGTGGTGCTAAATACTTGACTTGATAACACAATTTTTTTACATTTTTTAAATGGGATTTTTGCAGGGGACATGAGAAAAATCTTAGGGGATTATAAATTACTATCCGCCTAACTGGGAAGGAGAGGGGGATATCATCCTTGTGGGTAATTTCACACAGAATTAGATAGTTGAAGAAGGAAAGATTGCCTTTGGGGATAGCCGTCCATGGGGGATGACTGCATGATTATTGTATGTGACTTTTAATCAGTTTTTACCTAATAACTGATTGTGTCTCAAGTGGCTGTGGACTTCATGTTGAAAATGTTAACTTTAGAACGAGACCCAAAGTTCCTTCAGCGTAATGCTCTATCTACTAAAGCAGTCAGCAGCCATTGTCTAGGCAGAGGAATATAAAGTAAGCACACTGTGGTTCTCCTCTTGTACATTCTTCCCATTGCCTGTCAGTCATTTGTAAGACAGTGTAGGCATCCAGACAGTTGCAGTCTTTCAGGACTTCTTGTACTCAGTCTCTTAACAATGTTTTATCACAAATCACAGTGAGTTTGTAGTTTATAAATGTGTCATGAGTTTTTTTGCTTAAGTTAAGCATAATAGATTGGTTCTTCTATGCTGGAGAGAATGTATCTAACTCACAGGATTAAGGTTAGTGCATGTAGAATTACTGCATAGTTCTTGCCTCACTGTAAAGAAAGAGTAATTTCTTTGTAATCAATGCTAGGAATTTAAAGAGTTTCTATATTTTTATTTAATTATAACCCCTAATTCACTACTGGGATCAGTATGCATGTGAAAGTCTGAAATGTATAACTAAACTATACTACTGAACAATATTATTTTTTTAATCAGTTACAAAAAAGTTGTGTGATGTCAAACCCTGTGGTAAATCAAAATAAATATTAGGGCTGCTGGTGAATAGCAACGTGAGTTCTAGACTCTGGGCTGAGTTAAACTGCAGCTGAACAGGACATAGGAAATTATATGAGAGGAGAGAAGACGAGAGGTGAGGGGAGAAGAGGGGAGGGTGTAGAATGGATGATCGGTGGTGTCAGAGGTGCACAGCTACAGACAGCACCATGAGGAATGTCTGCATTTTCACAACTGGTAATGGAGGGGTTATGCAAGAGATAAATGAAATCTGCAACTGAAAGAGTTGGGGGCACTCCTTTTTGGGATGCAGGGCCTTGTAGAATAAGCAGGGACCAGTTTAACCCTGTCAATAAAACCACATAATGCCGAAACTGCCTAGGTAGTGGTGTCAGACTTAACAAATTTGGGTATGGGTGCAGCAAAACTAAGACCAAAATGATAAAGATAACTGTTGGTGGATTGTTTATGTGGGAGAAAATTGACTCAGAGAAAGGGAAGTGAGAGAGTGGCAAAATGAAGGGTTAAGGAAAGGGGATAATAAGTAGTGCAAGTCAAGTAATGGGTGATGCCCTGGGGTACTCACTGGGCAGTCCTTTTCTTGGTCCATGCAATGGAAATCACGGCCACAAACTCAGCTGTTGCTGTGACCATAATACATATGTTAAACACATTTTTCCAGTCAGGAGGACCAAAGGGGAAATTGTGCTTTCTCTAAACAGGAAAGGACCACCTGGTGTAATCAGTGTTGGTGGTCATAGCCAGCCTGATGGCTTCTCAATCTTTTCCTAAGAATGACTCAGGCAAATTTTCTACAATACACAAGCTAACATTTGAGGTGGGTCTCAACTTTTTGTTGATACCATTTATGCAAACAGATGGGTGTCCATAAAATGAAAAATGTTCTGTGAGGTCAAAGCTTCTCAGTAGTAATCCGGCTTTGCAACCTTTAAAGTTGTATTGATATTCCCTTTGGTGTTTTTGAAACTCCCACTCTTTTCAGAGATCTTATTTGTTTTTCACACTGCAGAAAACACATAATGCAATAAGAGAAATCTGCACATCTTGAGTTGAATTCCTGTTGTTTACCTTTCATTTACAAATAGTCACTGGACTTGAGTAGCAACTTTGCTAATTCACATTATTTAAGTACATTGCACCACTTCAGGAGGGCAGTGGCCAAATAATCCCCTTAGACATGAAACTAAAGGCAAAGTGAAGATTTTTACCTAAGGTGGGGGAGGTGGAGAAAAGTGGTAAGAAGAGTAGTTAAATTAAGTTATAAAATGCAAGCCAATGAAGTTAGGAAGTTTTTATGGAGCTTCATAGTAGATTAGCAGTATTAGCATTGTGCTACGTTCTTGAGTAGTTTGCATGAATAAAAATCTCCTTTTGACTTAATTCCTATCCCAATCTATCATTCATCATGTCAAGTAATTTTTGTGAAAGAATTTTTAGTGGATTTATTATTTGTTAAAAGTAATGTAACCAGTTGCAGTGATAATGTTTTTCAGAACACTCACATGTCTTAAAAAGTGTGTTGCAGAATCGAACTCATCTGTATGTAGAAAGTCATTAGTAAAAGGCATACTGGTTTTCGTTTTATTTTCTTTTCACTTTTTATTTTAATTTATTTGGGGCTCTGTGGGTTTTTATTTTTGCTTTTGTTTTGCAATTCAGTGTATCTCTGAATTATAGTGTATGCTAGCTGAGCTGTAATTTAACTGACAATTAATTTCCTACTTAATGTTGAAATGATACAATGAATATTTAACTGCAGGGATTCATAAAAAGATTTTTAAAAAAAGTTATTTTTAAAAGGTTCTATAGTTGAGGGAAGAGCTGTCATTTCCCAGTTTTAAAAAGCCAAAGTTCAATCTGAGACAAATTGGAGAAATCTATAGCTTACCTGAGGTTCTTTACAGGCCTACACCCAAACTGTGGCGTTGTCCATTTTCCATGATCTTACCTTCCTAAAACCTATTACAGATTTTCAAAATAAAGTGAGAAGTTGCAGAGTTGTTACTGCAAGTTTTCAATAAAACTAGAAAGGTATTAACTATGATTAGGTAGGTCATCTTTCCAAGACAGACACTCTGTCTTTCCAAGAATTATATTTAACAGCAAAATAAAAATGAGATTGAGTTCTCCTGCAATGTTGATAATAAGAAGAATCACATTGTCTGATAAATAAGCAAAGTGATACAACAACAACAATAATAATTATAATAATGAAAATTAAGATAATGATAATAATAATGTAATAATAAAGTACTTCTGAAACAAATCACCACACTATATATTCCTCTAGAAATTGCCACAGAATTACTGTATGTACATTGTTTTCCCTTGCCTCTCCAGAGTAGAGAAAAGGTCTTGGACTGGATATCTTCTCCAGTAAGGTGCCAAAAGGAAGAGACATGCTGATTGAGAATAGTCAGTGAGAAACTGGAAGAAGTGGCTGGAAGGAGATCAGATAAGATGATCATCAGAAGTGAAGGGTGTCATGGCTTAGACCAGTACTGTCCCAGAATATGGTCATAATTCTTAATTTTCATATTGCACAGTATCTTTCCCTGAAGAGAAAAATTTCTAGTAATATTAAATCAGTTGAAGAGTAGGAAATGAAAGAAATCTACATCTTCCATCCATAACTTTTCAGGCCTTACTGATTGCATGTTCAAAGGTTTGGTGATAATGCTTACCAAGATCAGAGGAGGACAATGTTTTTGGTCTCAGAACTGTAAAATGTTCAGATGTCATCACTTAATGCAGTGCCTGTCTGTGCCTCAGTCTGGTTGCAACCTGACTCCAGAGATGCTTTGAGATCACAGTTTGCTTCCTGCAGGAAAGCATATATATCACAGAAAGACTTGTCCCTCTAACACAGTACATTCAAAACAAAACTCAAACGGAAGTCAATTTGTTAACTACAGCAAAATTAGAACATTACAGAAGGAAGAAATTAATCAGGTCAAGACCTCTTAAGGTGATCGTTAAATTACATTTTATAACCAATAGTGGTAATAGATTAAAAAGGAAAAGTAATACCTGTGTCATTTTGGTACAACATGAGTAAATTGATACTTGCACATTATAGTCCTTATTAACATTCTGATATGATGTGACAACAAATAAAAAATGAAAAAAACACAGTGAAAGAGTAAAACCACTGCTACTGCTGTAGGTAATGCAGGAAATAATGATATAGACTTGGAAACAGAGCACTTCTTAAGTAAAGGGGAGAGTTATTACCCTGCAGAGATGTTATTCTCCTCTGCTACTCCTCTTCACCTACCAGCTTTACAAAGGTATCATGAGCAGAAAGATGATATCTAAACTTTTTTCACAATGACATTAAGTTTGAGTTTTTAGTTACTGGAACACATATGAGGAAAGGAGCAGGTCACACACAGCTTTCAAGTTGTGCTGTTTAATGCAAGATCAGGGGTCTAATTATTTTAGTATTATCTTCCATTATTCAGGCATGGCTAAGGCTCTGAACTTGATGTGTAGATATTGCTAAGGGATAATACAAGGCAATTATGGCTATAGCTTTCTGTCTCATAAACATAGCACAAGATCATATTCAAGAGCATGTTAATTATGCAGAATTAAAGCCCATAATCACAGCAGCAGGACTATCTGGAGCATATGCTTTCAGACCTTGTATAAACCTACATCCTCTATGTGGCAACTAGGAAGCACTTAAGACAGGAATCTGCAAGTAATCCAACCTCTATGACTGCACAGGCCTTCAAATCTCATGGGAAGAGAGCTGGAGCTGATGCTCGTTGTGTTAACAAAATGCTGTGGTAACACCTGTCCCATGAAATATCTTCTCACCCATGATCATAAGAAGTTTTAGCAGGCGCTGTGACTTTCATCTGTATTGATGAAATACACTTCTAGGACTTCTTGTCCTGGAAAAAAAAAGTGGAAAAGGATTTACATATGTCTCACACTTGAATGGAAGACGTGGTTAAACATGCTTTCTGTACATGTCAGAGCTACTCTGCAAAGATCCTCAGACAGTATTTTCCTTGCTACCTGATAACACCAGTATCTGTGCACGCATTCTTCTATGCCAATTCCAATGAATCTTCTCACTCAGCATTAAATCGTGGTATTGGCAGTTATACTCTTCCATGGTTTTCATACGTATTATGGTGAAACCTCTGTCTCAGCATAGCCAGTGAACTGGTAGGCTAAAGAGAGCTTAATGGTCTTGTAATGCAATGCAAAGCACATACGAAAATCATATACCTCTAGAGTGCAGATATTCCTGCTAAATTAGAAGTTTACTGTCACATAGTGGGATGAAAACAACAGAGAATGTGTAAGTAAATTACCATTATCATATGAACAAGTAGAGCTACATCTTCATGTTTGCCAAGTGAGCTAAAATGCTTAATGGAGGCCACAGGGATGCTGAGAAGTTGAAGCTGTCTGTGGAAGCCAGAATTATTTTTGGGCCCACATGGCACGGCCCAATGTATCCTGGCAAAAGTCCTTCTTTTACAACTCTGCAAAAAAATTTTCATTAAATTTTTTTTTTTTTTCTTTTTTTAATGCAAGTTACCTACTGCAAATTATGGGGCTTAGATGTATACAAAAAAAACCCAAAAAACAAAACAAAAAAACCCCAAACAAACGAAACAAAACTAAAAAACAAAGAAATGTCTTGGACAGATTGCAGTGCAGATGGAAAGCTATAACTCAAGTTGTTTAAATAACTTGTTTTTTTCATTGGTAGAAGGAAAGAAACTATCTGGGAATTGTTTCACTTGGAAAAAAATATATTACTTTATGCACAGAGGGACTTAATTAATTCTGGAAATGTTATGGTTTTTTGGGTTTCGTTAAGTTTTAAGTAAGTTTCAGAATGCTATTTAATCCGTTTCTTTTGGAAAAAAGTTGAATGTCTCATCATTTATTTTTACTTTTTTTTTTTTTTGTATTTCCTTTCCCTCCAGCCTTTTCATTAGATTCATGTATAATTCAGGAAGTCATAATTTGGTTAATGTAATGTTACACTACTTAATGAATAAACCTCAGACCATAAATGTCATCTACCTATAATCATAAACAGAAGAACAATAAAAACCTAGAGTGGTCAGGTTCTGTTACAGTATGCAGGGAAGTGTGGTACACAGACTCCAATGATTTACAGAAAATAGATTATTTGTACCTGGATACAAAATTTCAAACTTCTTACTGCACTGAGCTATATGGTATCTACTTTGTACAGCAGTGTGGTCCCACACAGTACTGTCCACAAGGTGTCCACTTTTAGGAAACTGTATCTGTGAGAATTTTTTATCTTTTTTTTTTTCATTCCCATCACACCTATTTTTTGATGTTATCTATTGAATTCTAGCAGGTCAGTAACAGACTACAATTTCTTTTGCTAAATCTCAAATAGCACAACAAAGCAGTGTTAAAGGAACTTCTTCATCCATACAGTGTACAGTGTTACTTCACAGCTTGGAACTATCCATGAAAGGAAAAGGTAAAGGATAACTGTCAGTTCCAGAGAATTCTTGTTTTCCTACCCCTAGCCATTTTTTTCCATGCTATTCGCCTTAAAAAAAAAAAAAAAAAAAAAAAAAAAAAGGAAAAAGAAAAAGCAAATCATATTTGAATGGTAGATAAAACCTGGAAAGCTGTTGATAAATCAAGAACTAGAAAGATGCTGATTCCCAGCTGTTACTGTGACCAAGCATTGAATGGCTTTTATTCTGACTGCCCCCCCCCCCCGCCCAGTATTTTGTCTTTTAAATTACAAAATTAAAATTTCCTTTTCGCTTGTAAATTTTCCTGACAGTGTAAAAGCTCTTTTAAAATTAGAGTTTTTTGACTTTTTGATAATTCAGTTTGTTAATAGTGGGTATAGGACTTAATAAATTTCTCAAGTAGGAATGAAATTAGGTAGTTGGTATTTTATTGTGCTTGGAATATTTACAGCTGTTCATGTTTGTACTTATGAATATCACTTTTACTTGCCATTTTATTTTTGGGATACAAGAATCAATTAATATGCAAAGCTATTTGTTGGATATGATGGGGGAAAGCTTGTGAAGAATATCTGCTTTGTTTTTTTAGATACACAAAGACATGAACAATAAATCCTAAGTCTTTTATTATCATATAATTTAAGTGCTTCTGACACAGATGTTTGTATTTATAATTGAAAATTTAATTTGTCTTCAGATTTCCCAAGAGAATGTACACAGTGTTCAGACACTTGGAAAAAGAGAAATTATGTTTTAAAGTGATTATAAAAGAGAAGCACAAGCAATTAAAATATCCAAAACTTTGTTAAATTGTTTATGATTCTCTTAGACCTCTAATTGATTTCTGGCTCTCATTTAATGGTGCAACTTACTTATTAAGCAGAAGATTCCTTCTTTCATGTTGCATAAAGATTCTAAAATGATATAGCAAATATAATTTGACTACAATAGATTCAATTTCTCATATTGTGCTTTTACTTTATTTAATTTAATATCTTAATCCTTTTAGAGATTTCTAATCAATGATGCTTCCTTTTGCATGCCATAAGCTTCTTTCACTTTATGATGAGGCCAATAACATCAACATTAAGCCCTTCTGAACTGAAAGCTACTCTGTATAGCTCTCACTGATATTCTTTACATAAAGATCTGGTCTTTTGTTCTTAAATTGTACCATAACCTATAAGAAATGTGGCCAGCAGGTCAAGGAAGGTGATTCTGCTTTCACGAGCCCCCACCTGGAGTACTGCATACAATTCTGGGTTCCCCAGCAGAGGATAGATGCAGGCCTGTTAGAGCAAGTCCAGAAGAGAGACACAAAAATTGTTACGGAGTTGGAGCACCTCTACGCTGAAGGAAGGCTGAGTTAGGGTTGTTCAGCCTGAGCAAGAGAAGGCCCTATGGAGACCACACTGCAGACTTTCAATATATACAGGGGGGACTTAAAAGAAAAATGGAAGAAGTCTTTTACCAGTGGCAAAGGTTTTAAATTAAAAGAGTGTAGGTTTTTATCAGGTATAAGGAAGACTTTTTTAATTATAAGGATGGTGAGACACTGAACCAAGTTGCCCAGAGAAATGGTGGATGCCCCATCCCTTGAAGTGTTCAAGGCCAGGTTGGATGGGGCTTTGAGCAACCTGGTTTAGTGAAAGCTATCCCATATCATGGAACGAGGGTTGGACTAGATGATCTTTGAAGGTCCTTTCCAACCCAAACCACCCTATGATTTTATGATACAGTTCATTATTTTCCCTTACTCACAAAAGCTGCAAGATGGGAAGGCAAACTTACAGAAAATTCTGTCAGAAGTTTTCAATTAAAGACAGAGGAAGAGTTTAGTTATGTTCACAATTCTCAACAATTTTCTCCAACTGCTGCAGGAGAAATAATGATATCTTTCTTTGGCCTTCACATAGACCATTAAGGTACCTATATAATTCTTAGTTCTTTTTCTAATGTTTCAGTAATTGTTATGATAACATTACAGAAGAAAATGAAAGATGTTCTTTTGTTGCTTTGTTGCTCTTGGTTGTCATAATTCATGATGATTTTACAATTTAAGGAGTTATGAACTCCAGTTCTGTTTAGGTGTTATTCGCTTAACTTGTTTCAATTTTTTCCACTTCATATATTTCTAAAGTAGTTGTTAATAAAACACAGACACAGCCCTGCTGAAATGTAAGCAGCATTCACCACTTAGAATTGAAGATCTACTTAATTTACTATATAGAAAAGGATATTTTCTATTTTAATCTGAAGATATTCTGTCTCAAGTTTTTCTTCTGAAGAAAGGATTTCAGTCCGAATCCCATTACGACAGTGTCTCTTGCCAGTTATGGGCCATGGGCAGAAGATATGAGAAATGGTCTTGTGTAGTTAGCACTGAAGCTAGTCAATAGTTTTGAAGGTTAATATCAAGATCATTAAGTAGCACTACAATCAAGAAAATCATAAGCAACTGAAAAAAGCATTGTTGTGAAATGTTACCATAAGCTGTTTCTGTTTAATTACAGGTTACTACGTGTAGTAAACCAAAGACAGGTTATTTACACTGTTTCTACAAATGATAAACTAAAGATATGTACCTCAATTTAGAGTGAAACAAGTGTCATTCATTTTGGAGGAGGGGCTGATATGTTTTTAACCAGTGGATCACTTCCAACCAAATCTGATAATTTCTCTAGGATAATCCAAGAGAGTAAAGGAAACCTTTGTCAGTTTTATTATTTCTATTCTAAAGAACATCACTATCTTCTACTAATTTGAAAATCACAAGAAGCAAGATATTTGAAGAAAATACTCTTTGATTACTGATAGTCAATGTGTAATTATGAAGACTTTTATCTCAAAGATTCTTTCAGTTCTTTCAAAGGTGCTTTCTTTCAAATATTTTTCAGCTTAAGCTTTGAACAATGATGTTTTTGAAAATTTATAGATCAGACACTGATTGAAATAAATTACAGAGTAGGGTTCTATTTTAGTTCCTCCAAAACATCATAATGTCCAAAATAAAAAAAATGTATATAGATATATATCTATATATCTATATATATATATCTTAAGGAAATAGAGGCACTAAGAATTAAGTTGGTTCTTGCAGGCAAAAAGTTAACCTGTTTTTCCAGGTACATCAGTACTCTATTAATTGTCTGCCCAAGCTTTGCTTTGCCAATTAATTTTTTGAATTACAGGCAATATGAATTAACTATCTAAATAAGCTCATGTAGATCAGATAAAGTTAGGTTCTCCTGAGAAAATTCAATGAAGACATTAGGATATTCAGGAAGATTCTGAAGATTTGAGAAGGATTTTAGCAGACAAAAGTTGTGAAAAAGGTAGTGTAAGAGTGATGGCATTTTTCAGCATGTAGAAAATAACTGTCACATTCCTGCTGGTGTGAGAGCTACTAGACATTTAAACCAGAAAATATCTATAATGCCCTCCCTTTCTGTGATAAATTTAAGATCCTGCATATTTTCATCTATGAAACTGACAACCTTTCTCATTTTCCTCTGATAAACCTTATATGCCAGGGTAAGAAATTTTAGGTGACATAAATATTTCAGTAAATTTTATTTAGCAGACTTTACTCTGTCCATGATGGTGCTAATGAGTTAGACAGCATTTCTTTTATTTGCCTGTAATGTCTGCATTATAGGTTTCTGAGAGGAAAAGATGTCATTTTAAGTTTGACATCTCTTCAAGTAAGGTTAGACCAGAAATGGAGAACAAATCCAACCTTCTATTTGACAAGGGCAGTATTTTAGCAGTCTAGGTGACTGCTAACAGTCCTACAGCTCTATGGGAAAAACCCCACAGTTTAATTACAAATTTGACTGCATGATGAACTTTTTTTTTTGACAGGACATTCACCTCTGAACCAGGAACAAGGTGGCAAATGTACTACTGATGCCAATCTCTTAAATACATTTATATCTAATTTGTATCAAGGATACATTTCTGATTATGTCATTAGTCCATCAACTACAGTTGTACGTTTTGGTACTTGTCCTCCTTAATTAAGTTAGAATTCTTTTAAATTTGATAAAATATCTTCCAATCTAACAATTAACATACAATTCCAATGTGGGAGTAGTATTTGATGCAATTCTTGTGTGTGTGTATAGTAATGCAGAATAATGCATTCCCTGAAATATCTGTGCATGGATATGTGCCATATTGGTAATCAAACATTTTTTTTAGGGAAGGGAAAGATTTTTAACAGAAAATTTCTTTTTGTTAGAGATATATTGAGCATAGTAACCGATTAATAAATGTCAGTATCCCCAGTGCTAGAAGCTCTTGGAACTATAAACCCTCTGCTAAAATTCATAATCCTCCTAATAACCTCTCCCTATTTTGCACCTTCAGAGTGCCTACTAGCAATTGTCATGAGATAGATATGCCCTAAATGAAGCAGTGCCTTTGTTCTCTAAAAAAATTTAAATTCTGCCTGATAATTTATCTCTCCTTCTTCACATATTTTATAACTAGCAAATGAGCATTTCCTGTAAAGTTTTTACACATGTGACTTTTGAAACACTCACCAACTCCCCATTTCCGAGCACCAAAGCTATTACTGTCTTTTCTACCTTTATAAGACTGTCAGTTCTACCCTGCATCCTCCTGAGACACAGAAATCCTAGCTCAAAGCATGAATACATGGTGGATTGTAATTGGAAAGTCTATATTTTCTTTTTGTTCTATATTCCATTTTTGTAGTTGTTTTTTATTTCCCTATGCCCTTTCGCCCTCCCTCCCCCATTACTGATCATGCAGCTGTTGTAGTCAGTGCTCTGCCTGCATTGGTCTCTGAACCTCTGTCCCAAGCAATAAAAGCAAAATTAGTCTGTCACATCTTTAGATATGGCTATGCTAAACAAGTTTGTGGCATTTGCTCTGTTGTTTAATTTTTAGCCTTATTTTTCATATAATGTAGCACTATTACGAACTACATAAGTTCCAGTCCTAATATTTGGGTGATCCCTGTAGTACTCGCCTTCCACTGTTGGTAACAAATAATTTCTAAAGCTTTTTACCTGTTTTAATCAGCTCCTAGTCCAAAAGAAAACTGTGCCTCTTACTGTAAGGATTCTTTGTTGCTTTAATACTTCTGGTAATAAATAAATAACGGCTTGTCAATTCAAATATGTCATACCAAGTATGTTATCTTCACCCACAACTGTCTTGGCCACTCCAATTACTCCTCTGTTAGATCAGTCTGTAGAAACATTTTTGTGTGCAATATTTGACCATCTGTTTAATAATTATGTTTATCATATTTTCCATTAATTTTCTTGGTGAAAAAAACAAGAGTTATTCTGTGACATGTCTTAAAGATAGATATCTCATTTCTCATCATCTATTCTTCTGAGACCAGCACTGTATTGAGACCTGAGTTACCCCACATAATTGTTTAGGGGATGTTGAGTGACCTTCTTTTGGAGCTTCTTATTGTGCATTCCTGCTCCTGTCAATCCACCACCACCCAGTTTATCAATGTGTTTTTAAATCTCTTTCTGCATTGTGACATTGTTCCCTATTTACTGGAATACTGAGAAAAGTACATCTTTTGGACACTTCATATTCTGTTTAATTTCATACTTTTACAATATTAGGTAATAGTGTATTTAGAAACCATGAGCTGTTAATTTCAGGTGAATGATGAGGCCACTGACTGGGCTCAAAGTAAAAGTAACTGAACAGGAGGTAAGAAAGTCAAGTAGGAGAGTGGAAAAGTGGACAGTCAAGGAATAGGGAAAGGGAGTAAGAAGACATTAAAATCAAGTGATAAGTGATGTTCCACAGCTTCTCCACAATCTCTTCCTAACAATGATTCAGGTGAGTTTTCTGCAATGGGTAATCTAACTTTTGAGGGCAGGTCATGTCTTATTATTGATAACATTTGTGCAAAGAGGTGAATCTCCAGAAAATGAAAAAGAATTTTTCAAAGTAACTAATCAATATTGAACATCCTGATATCACTCTGTTATTGCCCATTCCAGACCTCAAGACATCAGCATCTCCTCAACTCTTCTTGACACATCAGATTATATAGTCAGTTTGTCTTTGTTAATTGTGAGGAAGAGGTGGTACTTTTTTCAGTATCTTTCCACCTCTTTGGGAAAAAGAACAACAAAAGTACTTGAGCTCAAGCTATTAAGTCATATACATATTTTCAAAGAATAATTTAAGTTGGAAAAGACGTCCAAGACAACCAAGTCCAGTCATTAACCTAACACTGCCAAGTTCATCATTAAATCACTTCCTTAAGCATCATATCTACATGACCTAACGTCCAGTCTTCCTGGACTCCTTTGCCCTTTAGGACTGCCTCCAAAGGGACTCTGTCGAGCAATTTCCTAAACAGGAGAAATTCTGCCTTCCAGAAGTCTCAGGTAACAGTTCTGCTGAACCCCTCCTTCCTTACTTCTCGGAAAATCGAAAACTGCATTTTTGTGACTGATGTTTCAAAGATGGTCCCCAACCATCACATCATCCACCAGTCCTCTCTTCACAAGCAGCAGGTCCAGTGGGGCACCTGCACTGGTTGGCTTCCTCACAATCAGTGTCAGGAACTTATCTTCCACATACTCCAGGAACCTGCTAGGCTGTTTCCACTCTGCACTATTGTCTTTCCAGTAGACACCTGGTCCATCAGGAGAACAAGGGGCAATGATCAAGAAATTGCTTCCAGCTGCTTATAGAATATTTTGTCTGCTTCTTCATATGGGTTGGGTGGTATCCCTTTGAGACAGATATACTCTGTCTGTTACCAGTAGCCTGGTGTTGTGTAAACCAATTCATGATCAGAAAACTCAAAATTGTTCTGGTGACACTGGGCTCAGAGACAGGTATTGATCTGCTGCCTCTCCCTGTTTCTTCCCTCATCATTCCTTGCAACTTGAAGGATAGAGAAAAACACTATATATACTCCAAATTTGCAGCCTTTCCACCCCATGTACCATTTCCCTGCTAGATCTAAGCATAGAAATACATTGCTACTGATTTCAAAAGCATTCTCCTGCCTTCAGATTAAGGTGATGTGCTGGTTTTGGCTGGGATAGAGTTAATTTTCTTCACAGTACCTAGTGTGTGTGTGTGTGTTTGTGATGGAAACTGTTAATAACACAGGGATCTCTTTGCAACTGCTGAGCAGTCAGGGCCTTTTCTGTCTCTCAACCTCTAGTGAAAGGGGTGGAAGTGCATAAGGAACCGGGAGAGGACACAGCTGGAACAGCTGATACAAACTGATCAAAGGGATATCCCACACCATATGGCATCCTACTCAGCACGGGGGGGAAAGAGGGAGGAAGGAGGGGCATTCAAAGTAATGGTGTTTGTCTTCCCAAGTCACTGTTGTGTGTGATGGAGTTTGGCTTTCCTGGAGAAAAAGGAAAGCAGTGCTTTCCTGCCTGCTGATGGGAAGCAGTGAATGAATTAGGTGTTTTATTTTGTTCACCTAGGTGGCTCTTGCTTCACCTGTCAAACTAACTTTACCTCAGTCCATGAGTTTTCTCACTTTCACCCTTATGATTCTCTCTCCCATGCCACCAGCAGGGAGTGAACGAGCAGCTGTGTCGGCCTTAGTTGCTGGCTGTGGTTAAACCATAACAGATGATAACTCTTGGTAGATGATATGTTTGGGATATAACAACAAGTACAGGCCAGCTTTG
Organism: Corapipo altera; assembly: GCF_003945725.1. Lineage (NCBI taxonomy): Eukaryota > Metazoa > Chordata > Aves > Passeriformes > Pipridae > Corapipo > Corapipo altera. The sequence continues at coordinate 21,609,904 of NW_020884872.1, forward strand.
TGGAGAAAATTAACAGTAAAATAAGAACCATATTTACTATCAGATTGCTAATACTTGTTTATATTTTGTTGGTTACAATCTGATTGTTTATACATGGTAAATTTTCCCCCCGTTTTTAAAATGTGTGTCACTAGTGTATATTTTAGCCATAAACCAATCCTGATTTCGGAAAAAGATGTCAGCTTTCAGATATAGACATGTAAATTTCTAAGTTATAATTAGAGAAAACTCTTTGTAAAATCCTTGCTCCTGTAACTCAGTGGAGAGCATGTTCCTGTCACTCAACCCTTGAAGGGGAAGATTTGTCTGGTAGGTAATAAAATTAAATATTTCATTTTCTTTCTTTTTCTTTGCCCCCTCCCTCCCCCTCCCCTTATGGTTTACATATTTGTTTTCTTTATGTATTTTCCTCAGATTTTGGACTTGATGGGTTTGAATTTTCAGTCCCTGACCATCCTCAGTCCAAGTTTATCACTGCTCTTCATCTGCAACAGTGGAAGCACAACTGGCAGCTAAAAGCAGAAATAGCATAGGCTGATTTAGCACCACAGAGAAGCATGGCAGCAAAATTAAGAGAGATTAAAGGAAGTTTTAGAAAGCTATCAACATTACTTTTAACATGTGATTGAAAGCTCATGTAAGAATAAAAGAAAAAAAAAACATGGAGAAAGATTGAAAATATTTAACATTTTATTGGTGAAAAAAAGTGAGTATACAAATTTTTCTCCTCTACTCCAGTCTTCTTGTCATTATTGAGAGAGTTCAAGTCCTCACACTCTGAAGAACCTGAAGTAAACCCAAGCATTTAAAATGTTGTCAGGATATTTCTTGACTGCAGAAAGAGGGGAAAATATTTGTTTTATTCATGCTTGAAGACAATAAAAACCACATTTTCCTTTTAGTAAAACTTGTTTAGTACGCCTTTTTAAATAAACAAACCAGCTGGTGCTACATATTGTTGTGTGCCAGAAACTCCAGGCTTATTGTTCAAATAATCATTGATCCACAACAGTACTTTGGGTGTAATACAGCAGCCTTGTGTTTTCTGTCATTTAAACATCTAATAGAAAAAAAAAAAGAAAAGGAAGAAATATTAAAAATCACAAACTCTTTTAAATTTCTTCTGCTGTTTCAGTATTATTTTGTACAAATTGCAAAAATAGAGGTAAAAGGTTACACTAACAACTTGGTTACCTGTGGAGATTGGAAGAGTATATGAAGGAGATAACAAAGTGGGAGTTAGCCAGGGAAATGCAAAACAGTAGGAGAGAGATAACAAAAAGAGAGATATGTAAAAGGTAAGAGAGTCTAGAAAATTATCTACAATAATGAAAAACAGTATAGCATACATATTCAAGCAGCTGCAGCAGAGTATAAGACATCAGCCAAAAAAAGCCCATGGAACTTTATGTTGCAAATGAGGAATCACGCAACAGTTGAAGCACCACAAAAAAAAAAAGAGGTTCTTGTCTGTACTGAGCAAAACATGTACAAGATGGGATAGCTCAATATACAAAATACTTACAAGAAATTGAATAAAATTCAGAGGGAAAAAACTTGGAAACAAAAAAACATTTATGATTTTAGCTATATATGATCTTTCCATTATCACTTATTCCGAACAAATTTTTTTCTGTGACTATTTTCTAATATCTATTTCCCATATACCTTGTTATTCCCAAGAAGATGTTTTCATCACACATGAGGAAATAAAGGGATTATTAAAGTTAAATAATTTTGACTTCAAAATGTGTTTTTTGGTTATAGGTCACTCTAGACATAAAGAGGTAATTTTCCTGTCTCATTGTATTTCTAAACTATTCTAATACAAATATACCAGATGTATTTTCTGCTAATATGATTGCTATGCTGAATTGCAAGGGACCCACAAGGGTCATCAAGTCCTTAGCCCTGCACAGGGGGCTTGCAGCATCCCCGTGAGTCACACCATGTCCCTGAGAGTATTGTCCAAATCCTTGTTGAACTCTGTCAGGCTTGGTGCTGTGACCACTTCATTGGGGAGCCTGTTCCAGTGCCCAACCACCCTCTGGGTGTAGAACCTTTTTCTAATATCCAACCTAAAACCTCTCCTCACACAACTTCAGGCCATTCTTTCAGGTCCTGTCACTGGTCAAGACAAAAAGATCACTGTCTGTCCCTCCTCTTTCCCTCATGAGGAAGTTGCAGACTACAATGAGGTCTCCCCTCAGTCTCCTCTTCTCCAGGATGAACAGACCGTCACCTCAAATGCTCTTCATACGGTTTCCCCTCAAGGCCCTTCACCATTTTCATTGCCCTCCTTTGGGTATCCTCCAATAACTTAATATCTTTCTTCTATCGTGGCACCCAAAACTGCACACAATATCCAAGATGAGGCCACACCAGTGCAGAGCAGAGTGGGACAATCCCCTCCCTTGACCAGCTAGCGATGCTTTGCCTGATGCTCCCCAGGACATGATTGGTCCTCCTGGCTGCCAGGGCACTGCTGAGTCATATTCAACTTTGGTCAACCATGACCCCCAGGTCCCTTTCCATGCTTTCCAAATTCTCATTCTCCAGACTGTACAAATATGTGTAAGGGTTGTACAAGTATGTACAAGTATGAATAAGGGATAAAAATGATGGGAAATATTTTTCTATTCTGAAGTATCATAAGAAATTCTTATAATAGAGAATGTGGATGCCCCATCCTGGCAGTGTTCAAGGCCAGGTAGGATAAGGCTCTGAGCACCCTGGTCTATGTCGAAGATGTCCCTGCCCACAGCAGGGTGATTGGAACTAGATGATCTTTAAACTCCCTTCCAAACCAGACAATTCTATGATTCTATGATAAGAAAGAGAAAACAATAACATGGGGATTTGTGATATTCAAAGGGAGTATAAGTGGGACTACCCAAAACTTAGGAGGGAACATGTGGGGGAAGCGGATGTGGAAGAACAAAGGGGTAAGGGGCAGACAAGTCTGTGTTTAAAAGTCTGTTTTGTGCAGACTGTGGTCAGCATGCTGGCTTGTCTGACCCAGCCCTGAGCCTCATGTCCACAGCCTGGTCTGTCTTTTCCTTAAATCTTGTACTACCTCTCCCTGCCCCTCCCCCTATGTGTCCCTTGCAAGTGTGAGTGCTGTAGGGATGAGATGACAGTTTCTGGGGACAGTGTGAGCGGATTTGAGATCAGACACCAGTGACAGCTAAGGGTGCAAGTACTCTGGGCCAGTGGTGTCAACAGCCTGTGGTGAGCAAGGGGAGTGAGGGTGTCCACATTGGCAGCTGGAGCAGGGCAGTAGACACAGCCTGACTGAGTGGTGCTGACTATGCTGTGGTATGACCAACTGTATCATCCTAAAAACAGATGGTGGAGGGAATCTACATGTGTCAGTTGCAGCAAATTCCATGCTAGATCTGCTGGTAAACAGGAGGTCCCAGGTCTGGGCAGGGGCACCAGGCAGGCAGAGATCCAACCACTTACAAAATCCCTCAGCAGAAAATGTGACTGTAGTTGTCTCTTTATTATTAGTTGTATCTATTATTCTTACCTTTGAAAATTATCATTTGGATGAGTGGGAGTAAAAAACTTAGTTTATGTAAAACATTAATGTTAAGCCCTTTTATTAGAGGACTTAAGGTGAAGTCATTCATACTTTTGTGTTTTTGAAGTTATCTTTATAGCATTTATTAGTTTACATTCCAAATATTTTGAACACTACTGGATTTCAAAAGCTGAAATGCATTACTAATTCTTGTTTTCCATTTCCTCAGGTAATTTTAAATATTTCAAAGTCAGTAACCAGTTTAATTTATTTCGAAAGTCTCGCCACCCAGAATATTTTTCTAACATTATTTTACTTATATACTAGCTTTTTACAGAGGAATTAATTTAAATTTTTAAATTAAAATTTAAAAATTAAATCAAAGCATGAGCCCAGAGACCATTCAAGTTTGTTCTAGAACAACTATTAGAAACATGTCCCATTTACTAAGTGATCTGGCAGCAATTACATCCTAATCTTGCATTGTTTGAATAAATCCCTTGAATTCTCTGACTGAGCTTTTGTTCACATGAATCTGTTCAATACCTGAGGGACCGAGAATTAAAGCTTAGTAGTTTCTTAGAGGTCTCTCCATATTAAGTAACACTAAATAAAACTTTGAGTGATCTAATGAACTAATTCTTTCTGAAGTCTTCCCATTTCATCAAAGCAGCACATCCAAAGTCATGTCTCCTCTCATCCTGGCATGAATTCCAAGACCAAAACTCCACGGACGTAATTCCTTCCAACAGTTCCTTTTCTGACATTTGTTTCTAGAAAGAACCGTAACAGGAAACCAGAACATGTATGTATTCCTGCATTAACTATTTTTTTTACTAGATCAAAAAGACCTGGGTGCTTTTTATCCAGCTCTTATTTCTCCTCAATCTATTCTTTTTGCAAAGGTTCACTGATGTTTTGATTCCCACAACATGCATACTGCAAGCATATTAGTATAAATAAAGATCTTGTCCTCACTTATGATTGTTTATACAATGTACTTACTGTTTTGAGGAAAAAATGGAATGCAAGTTTTTGCTCCAGAGGTTCATGGGATCTGAGATACAGGCAAGATTGTTATTGAATATTTTTTACTGAGTAGGTTTCTCTCTTGTAGATTCTCTCTTGGATTCAGAATCGAATGATTTATCTGTGTTTTCTGAATTTATTTCAGAAATGAAGAAAGATTAATCTATAGATATCTTGAATCTGGAACAGATAAACTAGCCTGTCTTAAAAAGCTTGTATCTGTGTCAATAAAATTATGAAACACATCTGAAATAGTGTTGTACTAAAGGATTGTGAGAACTGGGTTGTTTAACCACTGCCTTTAGATTTCTAAAAAATTAGATAGTCACCTTAGATTCCCTTTAAAGTCAACATGAGGAACTAAAAAATTATTAAAGGAAATACTCTCTAAGATTATATGCACATATTTTATGATGAGAAGAATGGTTTCCTGGAAATGGTAATTTCTTTCTACTAAGTATGAAGCCAGTCTGTATGATGATTAATATATATACAGCATGTTTAGCCTCCCAGGTTAGGAGTACATTTTCAAAGGAATTTATAGGCATTTGAGCCTTTAGTATATTATCTTAAGCTATTAATTATTAATTTTGTACTCTATAGTGTTGACATTCTTTATTGACGTGAACTCTATACCTTTTTTTATGGTTCTCTTTTTCAAAAACCTTAACTTTAGTAGCCAAAGCATCTAATTTTTACTCTTTGAAAAAATACTTAGTATAAAATATATATTAAATGTTATATTCTGTAAGACTTTCCTTCAGTAGACTTCTTTAAATAACATTTGTTCATCCACCATCTCAAGGAATAAATTATTTTTTTCCTTTCCAGTCTCAAAAATAACCTCTATATAACTATTTCACTTCTTATGAACCTAGAGGCATGTAAAGCTTACAGTATATTTACACATCATTCTGTTAATGTAATTAAAATGTTAATAAAATCTCACTCAAAACAATCTGTCAGAGAAAGAAACACTGATTTAATTTTCATGGAGCACTCTGTAGGCTGCTAATCTTCCATTCTAGCAATAAAGTAAAGAATATGCATTAGAAGGCTGAAGTGCTGGTGGATTTATCCACCCACAAAAACCTCAAGCACCTCCTGATGTGCATTTTAATAAGCTTTCCTATATGGCCTTTATTTTGTTTCTTTTATTATAATATCACATTTTTGAGGTACAGCCAAATATGCTAATTAGTATTGATAACAGAAATACATAGAGAAAATAAATATTGAGCATGAGGCATTATGATTTGATGTGTTTTCTCTAACAAAAAAAATAGGGTGAAGATTTGCTGGACTGCTCTTGTTTTTTCCTGGTTGGCTGGTTGGTTTTGGGGCCGAGTTTTTTTTGGTTTGATTTCTTCGGGGGGCTTTTTTTTTGTGTCTCCTGAATTCAAAATTGTTCAATTAAGTTGATGATCTCCACATGTGGGATTTTCATCTCCTAGAGGCTTTAAACCTGACCACATGGCTACTTACAAAAGGACAGGAAGTTAAAAAAGAAGCACGTTTGCTTTTAATAAGAAGAATACTAGGAAAAACAGAGGACAATGATGTGAGAAAAGGAGGAAAGAAAAGAGACAGGATTGTCAGACACGGAGTGACTTTATAACTCTCACAACAAATTCTAGTCTTGAAGTGAGGAAAGTGTCAGGTTAACACTTCAGCTTCATGAAAAATAAACAACTCACTAAAGGAGAAAAAATGTAAAAATCTGGAACAAAGTAAGACAATTTTTCTTCCATGCAGTTTTACACTTCTTGGGTTTGGTTTGTATCTAGTCATATCAAGAGTAAAGAATATTTTGACTGGGCTCCTAGTCTGAGGATAGACATCTTCGAGTTTGTTACTTGAAAAAACTCTCTTACACCTGCAGGAGGCACATTATAATCACAAATATCTAAATGTGGGAAGTTATCCTCATGTTTGGGCTGGAAACCTCAGGTTACTAGAAGTAGTACCAGATAAAGACTCTGGATGAAGTAGATGGATTCTGTTCAGAATCAATACTAGGGTTTTGTTTTGCTTAGCTTTTTCACTCAATATTTAGGATCAAGAAGTTTAAGCCAAGAAAAGCATGCATCCAGCAAAAGGCTATAACAAATAAGAAATCAGATACCAATTTAACTGACTGGCAAATTCTTTTCCTCCTCCTTATATTTTTTTCATTTTTACTGAAAAACTCACATTTTCCCTTCCCTTCCCTTCCCTTCCCTTCCCTTCCCTTCCCTTCCCTTCCCTTCCCTTCCCTTCCCTTCCCTTCCCTTCCCTTCCCTTCCCTTCCCTTCCCTTCCCTTCCC